>NC_059374.1:7269567-7598379 GCF_019703515.2 Myxocyprinus asiaticus
TCTAGCCGACACTCGCGGCTGCCCAGGAAAGCATGCCATTATCTCCGCGTCAGCCTGTGACTGGGCAATCGACCCCAAAGGGAGGAGCCCAGCTGAGGCTTCCGACTGGACGAGCCCGCTCTCCGATGCTGCGCTCGAGAGCTCATCACTTTCGCGGGCTCCAAATAAGAGGTCGAACTCGCCGTGAGACGAGCCGGCAGACTCATCCGGAAGCCCGATCGGGGCAGATGGGCGTGCTGGGGAATGGGAGGTCCACGGGGGGATATCTGGCGGAGGCGGTCCCATAGGGGTCCCCAAATCACCCCCAGTGCTAGCCGCGCTGGCCTCATACCCGTGGGTAAAAGGACCGAGGCGGGGAGCCGCTGGGGTGGCTTGCTTTCTTACGAAGGCGAGCAGCGACCGCAACATTGCCATGGACATATCATCACAATGAGAACATGACCATCCACAAACACTGTCTCCGCATGAGCAGTGCCCAGACACGAAAGACAGTGATCGTGACCATCAGAAGGCGAGAGATAACGAGCGCAACCAGGAATAACACACAATCGGAAAAGCATCTTTAAAAAGACGTTCCGTGTGTGCCGCTCATTTAGAGAAATATACTTGTTTAGAGAAATATACTCTTTAATTTCTGCCGAAGCGCCCAGGGGCATTCTCTGCAGTGCACCAGTGCAGAGGGGGGAGAAGCCGCTGAAATGCGCCATCAGATCCAGCAGAGGTGAATGAACAGTAGTATTCAGCTCAGTGAGCATGACCGTTCGGCTCCGAAGAGAAAATCTGAATGAGTGGTTGCATACCAGCACCTTTTATACCCATATGTCCGGGGGAGTGGCATGCAAATACCACTCGCCAATTTTCATTGGTCTTTTATCAAAGACCAGAGGTGTCTCGGGCTCCCAAGAGTGACCCCTAGTGTCACTACATCGACACAACATCGAGTGAGTGACAGATAGGGAACAGTATAACCTTCAATAAAGACACAGTGTCTTCACACATTTGCTTCATAATAAGTGATGTTACAACAAAACGCCAAAGACAGTAAACAAATCATATATATGAATGATTTCTCACTGAAGCAGTTTTGGAGCTTGTAATGTATATATCTTTCTTATTTTTTTAACTTTATCTCTGCTGTGTGTGATGCTCTCATGTTTATTTATTTTTTTTTTTTTTCTGGTTGCCAGCAGCAGGGGTGGGCAATACCACTTATTTTCTTTTCGATCCGATACCAATAATTTCAAGTCCAATATCATCGATAACAATACTGATACTTCTATTAAATTTATTTATTTATTTATTTTATTTTTTGCAATTTCTTGGGATTTAATGGGTAATTTAAAATATTATTTTTGGTCATAATTCAAGTCATTATTTTATATATATATATATATATATATATATATATATATATATATATATATATTTGTGAGCCTAAACAGAAGCTCCAGCTCTACAAATCAAGGTCTATGTTCCTTCAGAAAATAACAGGCAGTTTTTTTGGGCAGGGTTGGGACTACTCTCTGCTGGAAAGTACAACTCCTGGAGTACCCCTTATTCAGATAAATAAATAATTTGTATTGTTTAAGCAATCAGAATGGAAAACAGTCAAAAGTGAGCAGCGTTAATGTATGAAGAAGTTGCATTTACTCACTGTTATTATTTTTATTTGCACCTGTGATTGCTTGCTTGTCGAGCAATTTAACTGCTATTGGAGAGCAATGCAGAATCAATATTTCATGGCATGGAAACAGGGCTTGTAAATAGACTAAATGCATCAGCTCTGAATAATAGCCCTTTCCATGAGAGTCAGCACATTGATTGGAATACCAATGCCACTCACCACCGGCTTGTCATCTGAATTAATGCTGCCTTGATGTGGTCTGGCAATAAATGATAGGAATTAATGTTGTTTTGAAGTGACTGAACCAGTTGGCGAGGAGGGGATGCAGAAGAGCTTTTGATGGTTGAAATGGAGAGAAAGAGGGAGAGAGAGTTGGGTGGGTGATTGTGATAAATACACATTATCAAAGCCGATCGACAATCAGGACTCCACAGTTCGGACCTCTCAATAAATTTCATTTACGGAAACTTGACATTTCACCAAAACAAAATTATATTTCCAATAGCACATAAATGAAGAATAAAAAACAATAACAGAGAATTATGGTGGGTTATCATGGAAAATTGGAAAACCAGCTAAGAATGAGTTTTTAGTATGCACACTTTATCTGCTTACATTTCCAGTGAGAACGGATATGTTGGTCTGCTTATACCATAAAAAACACTCCCCATACACTTTAAGACTGTGTTAAATTTATCATCCAGGCAAAAACGTTGTGGCGCAAAGAATATATTGCCATGAAAAGTCAGAAGCCTAATGGCATTGATGCAATTTCCATAAATTTTCATCGGAAATGTGATATTTCTTTCATTGGTGAACAATAGAAACTGAATGAGAGTGAGTGAGAGAGAAAGAGAGAGAGAAACTTTTTTTTTTTCAGTGATCCTGAAATGATATAGCCCATTTTGGCTCATGATGGATAGGGCACACACACACACACACACACACACACACACACTGATGGAGATGGCATTAGAGGCAACAAAAGCAGCCTGTCAGGATGCTTCAAACACTGACAAATGCCCTGTAATCTCTCGAGATTGTCAATATTACATTTGGCTATTTACTCTCTTTTCTCTGGGGCTTTCTTACTGGTCGGCTGGGCTATATGTCAAATGTATACAAACGCATGATGCCATTTGAGTTACCTGCACCTCAATGAGATGATACTGAAAAGATTTACATAAAAAGCATGAAATGAAGAAATCGCATGATCTGGCTATATTTGTACTATTACATTTGCAATATTGACACCCAACACTAGTGGCACATATAGATATCATCCACCATCACTTAAAAAGACACGTCAGCATTTAGGGCACTGATTCTAAATGGGTCAAGAGCCAAATATGGGTCACATGCCTGTTCGTGAGGGTCACGTACAGCAAGGAAAAAAATAAAGCTAAATATAAAATGCAACTAACCATCTTATGCTTAGTTAGGATAGCAAATTACAATAAGCTTATTAATTTTTAAAAGGGAGGAGAAAGTTGTTGATGTCAAAAGCCACGCATCCAACCAAACTTTACAGTGCTATTATGGCACAAACTCATGTCACTTGGTAGAAGCTAGACAAATTAGACAGATGTCCACATGGAGAGGTTGTGTGACATGCCCTCATCCTGGAAAACCAAGAACAAGAGTATGCAAGGTGAAAAATAAATACATTTTGGTACAGTTCTGGGTCACCACTTGATGTCCAATCTGGGTTCTGAAGCAAAACCCCTTGAGAACCACTGTTGTAGAGTCACTAGCGTAAACACACACACACACACACACACACACACACACACACGTCGGTGCGGCTATCCTTATGAGGACTCTCCATAGACAAAATGATTTTTATACTGTACGAACTATAGATTCTATTCCCTAAACCTAACAAAAAATTTTCTGCATTTTTACATTTTCAAAAAAAACATTTAGTATGTTTTTTGAGCTATTTGAATTATGAGGACACTAGAAATGTCCTCATACACCACATTTATAGCATAATACCCTTGTAATTACCAGTTTGTAACCTAAAAAAATTTCCTTGTAAACCACCCAAACCCACCCGCACACACACACACACACACACACACACACATTCCCATCCGATGCATCTCTCCATCAGTGGCAGCCAGACAGAGCTGTATGTGCTGGCAGTAATTGTTTCATTTCAAAGTGCTTAACCTTACATTAGTGTGGGCCGATCTGTACAGCAGGGCCATAGGACTTGATTTATCAGAGAGCACCAAGAGATTTACCGTTCCCACACGCACAGGGGAAGATCCTCTTTTGACCCATTGAGAGTGAGCCAGCTGTTACTGAACCACAATTACTATATCAATCCATGCACTCAACACCCCATGTTTTGTTTCATGTGACAGTGGAAGCTATAAGCAGAAAACATTGGTACTTTCATCAATTAAACTAAATGGCAACAAACATGTGGAAAAACACTTCTAATTAACAGACTTGTCTAAACCCCTTAAATCCAGAGAAGACAAATCTTTATGTTACAGTATCCAATGACATTCTAGAATTGTGTGTTTCCAGTTTGCGGCAACAGCCCTCAACTGTCCTATCATACCCCTGTTCACAAATGGAGGTCCATAAAGAATTGGTTTACTGGTGTGAAGGAAATTAAACTGAACTTGGCCTACTTAAAGCCTGGACTTGAACCTCATTGAACAACTTTGGGATGCATTGGAATGCAACTTTGAACCTCATCACCCCAAATTATGCCTTACCTCACTGATGCTCTTGTGTCTAATTATAAACAGTACTGTGCAGTGCAGTACTTTATAGTGAGGATGTAAAAATAATGCAGTGGATAGTTTTTTATTCATGAATTAACTTTATCTATTAATTTAACCTCAAACTAAATCAATATTTGGTGTGACAATCCTAACAGTACCAATTCCCCTAGGTACACTTGGGCACAGTTTTTCAAGGTTGTTGGCAGATAGGTTGTTCCAAGCATCTTGGAGAACTTGCCAAAGTTCTTTGTATTTAGACTGTCTTTTCTCAATGATGTTGAGGTCCAGGCTCTGTGGGGGCCATACCATCTGTTCCTTGTTCTACTTTCATTGAATTCTGTTTGCAAAAGGAATTTGTGGGAATCTAAAATGTAGATTTCCTTTTGACACACAGAAGATATAAAATAACTGTCTTAAGTCATTTTTTTTTTTTTTAAACATCTAATGTGGCTAAGACTTTTGCACAGGACTGTACAGTATGTATACAAAACTACATAGTGAATTTTTGTAGTATATGTCTCCACTCATATTTTCTTTTACAATGTAATCACACACACATTTTGGCTAGTGCATCAGAGGTGTTTGTGCTGTGCGAGTCAGCGGAATCCTTGAATCCACTACCATTTTAAATCAGTGTGTACTGGTTCAGCTGTATAATACCTGCACTTAGTGGTGAAAGCATATGGAAGCTAAGGGCTAATACTGGTTTAATATGTCTTCTGAAGAGATGCAATCAATTTGGCTGAGAAACAGATCAATATTTAAATCCTTTTTTACAATAAATCCCCACTTTCATTTTTAGAATGTGAAAGTGAAGGAGGAGATTTATAGTAAAAAAGGAATTAAACATTGATCTGTTTATCACCCACATCTATCACATCACTTCTAAAGACATATATTTAACCACTGGAATCCTATGCATATTCTGCCTTTGTGATTTTTGAAGCTTGAAAGATTTGGTCACCATTCACTTGCATTATATGGACCTACAGAGTTAAAATATTCTTCTAAAAATCTTCTTTTTGCTCTGCAGAAGAAAGAAAGTTGGACGCCATGTTGGACGCTTCGTTCAGGAGTGGGTTTGGTTATTAGCAATAATTAATAATTATCAAAGATCATTATTAATTATTAAAATCAATAGGACATTGATTAGAATCAACATTAGCTTTTAAATCAACAATCCTCAAAGACAACCATCAATTATCAAATTCAATAGAATATTAATTATTATCAAAGACAATTATTATTTAATAAATCAATAGAACATTGATTAGAATTAACATTAGCTTATTGATCCTTCAAATCAACAATTATCAAAGATAATTATCAATTATCAAAATCAATAGAATATTAATAATAATTAATATCACCAGGGCAACACCCTGGAATCAGGGACTAATAACCGGACAGTATAGCAGTCTCACTATAGGAGTGTTCTCTTTGGAAAGTCGACATCCGGAGAACATCGACATTAAAAAGGTAAACAATGAAGGCTTGAACCTGAGCACTAACATCCCCTGCCAGCCCTTGACACAGGTGCATGCAGAACAATACAAAAACACTTCTCTTTAAAGTATAACAAAGTTTATTGATGCAGTAATATCAATTAATAATCTGTCCGCCACGGTCATTGGTTCTTTAATGGATAAACTCGTTGTGCCGGTCTCACCCGTGATGGTGGATATACACAAACAATCCAACGTGGTTGGACAACAACACAGCAAATCTCATTCGTGGTAACAGTACGTTACAGTAATACCATGAGTATTATTAGCAGCAATGAGTAGACTCGGCGGTCCGTAAACTGTACAAGCAATAACCTTGATACACAAGAATAACACACTATAATAATCGATCTCTTCCCAGACGTAAACCTCTTACTTGAGGTGCATGAGGACGTGGGTAGAATGTGTGTTCGTCCGTCGTTTTACTCCGACTCAGTTCCTCAAAGCTCGTGTGATGACGGGAGGCCGTTTCCCTTCTCTGTCGGCAGGCAGTATGGCAGCTGATTCTCGGTGGGTCAGTGGAGAAAACCAGCGAAGTCAACTCGGTTGAAGAAGGAAGAGAAATCTTCTTCACTTCTGCAGGCAAAAGGGTGAAGATGCGAATTGCTCGGCGATCTCCTTCGGATCCGTTAGCGTGCTCAGTGGAACACGGAAAAAAAATCTCAACTCGTCCAGCGAGATGGAGATTGTATGGCCAAAGTTTCAGGTATGTACGTTACTTCCTTGGGCAACAAGGCTACACCTGGGAGCAGCAGAGCTGCAACTAGTCGCGTCACATACTCTTTCTGGAAGCAACGGCCAGAAAGATCTCCGAGGTTTTTATATTCCCGATGACGTCATGGTTGAGGGACGCATTCTGTTGTGCGCCTCATCCAATAGGAGGTGAGAGTTTGATCCTTCAGAATTTCACACATAGGTGTAAAGTGAGCAAGGCTTCATGAGATCTGTAGTCTGTTTTGGACTCCCTTTGTTTGATTTTGGCGTGGTTGTTGTTATCAGGCTTTATGACTGAATGTAGGCCTCAGTCAGGCTTTATGACTGTATGTAGGCCTGTCTTTGACTCATATCTGAGTACATGAGGCCCAACACACATCTGAGATGGCATGAGGGTAAGTAAATGATGAGAGAAATATCTTTTTTGGAATGAACTATCCCTTTAATAAATAAATCTAAAAATCTAACAATACTGTAACCAAGTTTAATTCTACAGATTATTTCACACAGATGCCATTTCCTCTGGTCATCCTGGTCCATTCTACAGTGATTCAGGAGGATGTATGCAACAGGAAGTCACTTAGCTCTAAAGTTCCCTCTGTATATTAATTCACTAATGAAACTAGAACAGCACAGACGTGCGCTAGTCTGTGCAAATGTTTGTGAGGGTTGTAAACAGTGCTTTCTCAGTGATGAGTGCTGTAAGTGGCCCTTGGATGTGAGGCAAATCTCTTGCCCAGTGTGTGAAAGGAAAGGGGACAAAGTCACGTGAAAAAAACCATGACAGTACTAGAGAAAGGCACCTCAGGAAGACCACGACTTGCGTTCTGGCCTGCCGCTGCTAATCCGGCTTGAAAATGGGTATTTTGGGTATAAACTCTATAAAGATAACCTGTACATGGGATAAAGAAATTGTGAAAAGTTGTGAAGTAATTTCTGGAGCCACTATCGGAAATAAGGGATGTAAAATGTACCAGTACTTCAGTACCAAGACAAGACTAAAGGCCTTTGCACAACAAGCACAAATTTTCGCCATGATAAATTTTTTTAAATCAAAACAAGGGATTACTATGAAGCCATTTATGCCTGGAGTGAACATTATTTGTATTTTTTTTTTTTTTATGGTGAGTGTGTCCTTTTTTGTTTTTCTTTGCCGGGTGATGAAATGCCCTGACCTACAAAATAAGTGCTTTGGATCACATGTAAGGAGACACTGCAGTTACTAAAACCAACGCACCTGGTGGCACTAAAGCACAGAAAACTGTTTTGACCACCAACTTTAAACACTGAAGAAACTAGTTATGGGAAGTCCGATTCATTTCCGTGAACTTGTTCTTTCAATGAACCGGTTCATAGAACCGATTCACCAGTTATTTTATGTTGCCACGTAATGACGTCACCTTTATGTAATTGTAAAATCCCGGCGTTGTGGTATAGACGCTTAAACACTCAAATAAAGCAATTAGTGGGCACATATTGAGGATTATTTCTTTTTGTGTTGAGTTATTAATTAGGGTATTTAATGTCTTCAGCGTTTCCTGAAAAATACTGATTAGGTTGTGGAAACATTTCCTACATTTTGCACCTAAAGCACCAAATACAGTCAGTGAATCACAAAGGCGGAGATTCTCTGTGTGTTTAAAGCATTTAATGCGAATATGTAAAAATGGCAAATTCCCCTAATCTCCTTTGTCTCATCCCATATTAGCGACCCCCTCAAAACCCCCATGAAAAGTCAATAGGTTTGGTCCTTCAGCCAGCGTGCAGTGCAAACTGAGTACACATCATGTACATTACTACTTATTGATCTACAGAAATGAAGCCTAAATCTGACTTTCAAAAGAGAAATGAGCGGAGAAAGAGCAAGAGGTAGTAATTTATAGTTTGACAAAAGAAAGCTCAGCCATACATGTCAATCGCACCTTTAAGCATCTTTTACCTCAGTGGAAAATGTTTAATCAGTTTATGGCATGTGCATGAACAGACCGGCAAACAAATGTGATAGGATGGAGCTTAACAAGTCAACACAGTGGAAAGAATTTAACATTACTGGGAGAACAGTGGGAAAAGAACATACATTATAAACTATACCCATTTACGTTTGCTTAAATGCGCTGGTACATTGGGGGAATTCCGGAGTTTTACGTAGTGGGAAACCCCACTATTGCAGTGCAATTCCGCTGCAGATCGCAATGGAAACAAACACAGCAAATCTGAAATTTATGGAAATAAAATGACGCAACAGAGACAAATATAGCGAAGTCTTCCTCAGATGCCATGTTTATTATTTACACAAGCGTTGTGGGGAAATTACATTGCTGTGGAAAAAGCTGCTTACTGTCTGAGCTGCATGTATACAGGAGTAAAGAGTTAGCCCCTTATACAGTGCATGCAAATGGGAATGACACTTATGACATGCAAATGGGAATGACCGCTTTCTGGTTTCCATGTAAATGTAGTCAATGAAAAACCTGTGTTGCTTGTCACTGATATGCAAGGAAAAAACAACTAAATAATTCCACTGTCATAGGGATAAAAATACATTTGAATTAAAATCATGCAAAATTCAGTTTCATTGCTAGTAATAATTTGTTTTATTAAATTAAAGAATTAGTTTTATAATAAATTATACATATTATAATTGTTACTCTATGGCCACGCGCTACATAGACGGGTAACATATAACATTACAGGTTATTTGATGCTCAGCTTGCGGTGTACGTTTGTTTGTAAGCTTACCCTTCTACATGCATTTCCTATGCTGGTCTGGTCTGTTTCATATGAGCATAGCCATGCTTTTCACCAGCAAAACCTGGCTGGTGAAGCTGGTTGACCAGCATGATATTTCTTATGAGGCTGGATTAAAAGCCTGATAGGTTCACCAGCACACCAGCATCCCTTGTTGGGAGACCAGCACCCTAAACACAAGCCGGTGACCAGCAATGCTGTTCTTTTAAGCAGGGTATGTACACTTTATAGATGACTGGCTTGTTGAACACTTGCAGTGTATGTTTAGAAGGATCCTAGAAGGATTTAGAAGGATCAGTTGTCTCATACTCTGATCAGACATGTTTGAATTAATGTACTGTTACCGTGTTGCAAAGGTGGGAGACTCAAGTTACATGACTTGAGTCGCAAATTGAAGGACTTGTGACTTGCTTGATTAAATTCCAAAAATGACTTGACATTGACTTGACGACCAATGACTCAAGACTCGACTTGGACTTAAAGTGGATGACTTGGCAGTGACTTGAATTTATTAATGTTATGTGCTTTTATGGCTAGTAATACAATACTATTTTAAAAATACTGTATTATTGCGACAAGTCTGACAACAGTGAATTGATACAAATATGTAAATCACCAAAGCACTCATCAGTGTCTGCGTGCTTCCATATTATGCTGTACACACAGAAATGAACAGCGTGTGCCATCTATGACGGAGGATAGCAAAGCAGCCCCAAAGATAATTTCTTTTGGGTATTAAAACTCTGAAGTCCATATGTGCCATCTGCACAGTTTGCAACGTCTGAATTTCGGACACAACGACCTTCCACAAACTACATTCAACATTTAAAAAAACAAGGAAAGATTTGTAAAGTAACCTGGTTGTTATGGTTAAAAACCCCTTCTCATGCAAAGGCTGCAGATGGCCTCATGAGTATTGTTTGACATTGCTTGAGTCTTACTGTAGCAGGACTCGACTTGACTTGCTTGAGCTGAACCAGTGACTTGACTTGTCTTGCTTGACTGTATGCACTGCTGACTTGAGACTTGACTTGGGACTTGAATGTAAGGACTTGAGACTTGCACATATGTGACTTGATCCCACCTCTGTCATGTTGAAATGATGTGTGTTATAATGACATCTATCTCTACTAGTCTCAGCCCACAGTCTATTCACTGACTGTCTAAAGCATATTACACACAAAACTGGCAATTGCCTGAGCTGCTGAATAATCAATTCCAGACTGATTGGCTGGCTGCTATGCATCTACTGTGAGTCAGAGTGCACAGGTTTTATAAGTCCCAAACAAAGCCGAGGATACCATGCTGGTGTACTGTAGTACTATCATTGACTATCACTGTAGTACTATCATTAATATATGTAAATGTATTTATGATCTCTAAGAGATTGGTGAATGGTCATTTTTGATGCAATTAAAGTCATGACTATGCAGCGAGAGAGAGAGAGAGAGAGAGAGAGAGAAAGATAGAGAAAGAGAGACTGAACAATAGCAGCAGGGTTTTAAACGTCAAAGCCTTGTGTCCTGTAAAATGTCATTCTCTCTCTGAAATCAGCCAGGGTCCAGATGGCCCTCCAACCTGTTTTCCACAAACAGACCACTGTTGTTACCATTGCATGCGTGTTTAATTATTGCCATGTCATGCCAATGCCATTGCATGCATTTGTGTTAAAAGTAATTTCAGAAATCTGCATAATGATCAAAAAACTTGCCAATATTTCATTTATCAGTGTACCTTTCCTCAATTTATTCTGTCTATCTCTGTGTGTCTCTCTGTTTCTCCAGCAGCAGGTCAGTGGGAGACACCCTGGGGATATAGATGAGCCCAGTTCACACAAGCGTCTCATTAGCGAGCACTGAATTACACTCCAGACACGTCTTTATGTAGACTAATCATATTACAGTAACCAGGGGAGAGAGGGGCAGAGGTGTGAGGGGGGGCTGCTTAACCTTTCTTGCAATCTGATTTGCCCGGGAGAACTCAATGTAATCGAGAAGCAACACGTGACAACACTCTGTCTATCTCCCACTGCACAATTCACTTGTCTCACTGGAACCCTCTCTCTCTTTCTGCGTTGTGTATTCAGCCAGGCGGAATAAATTCGCTGGTGTGGCGCACGCCTCTGACCACTGTGCACAGTCATTAACCTTGACTGCCATAATTGAATTCAAGGTTGATTGCTTGTGACCTCTCCTGACGCTCGGGTCCTTAAAATGTACATATTCATTACAGGGTGCCAGCTCTAAATGGATGGCACAGGGAAAGCTGTAGCAATCTCATGGCATGCGCCGGATCAGGGGTAGGGGACTAATTGCTAGATGTTGGAGAGGAGGATTGGATTATCAGAAGAGTGAGAGAATGAAGACAGATCTTCATGAGACTGTCAAATTAAGGTCGTGTGTGAAACATGGCCAGATGGAAAAATGTACAACAACATTACCAGAGGAGCGATGTCAGATAAAAGTAGGGATGGGGTTCTTAAGGAATTAAACAATTCTGGTTATTTAACAATTCCATTAACCATTCTTTTAGAAGGCCTAATACTGAGGAAGAAATATTTGTAAAAAAAAAAAATTAAAGAAATGGAATGGAATTCTTATTGCATTTACTGCCCTCAGCAATTTGTTGACAAATGATGAGATCATTTAAGATTTCAACAGAAAAGATTCAACAAATCAGAAATAAATGTAGTTCTCTTGTTAATTCTTGCAAAAGGTGCATTTACACAGAATGTTTTTAATGAGGTAGCATAAATGCAATCCAATATTTTGATCCTATATATACACAATACAAAATACTAAACAAAAAAAATTGGTCAAATCATTAATTTTTATAGAATACAAATTATTAAAACAAAAGTGATAATGTGTATGTTTAACTATATCATGTCAAGAATTACAGAGTGGTGGTGGTGTAGTGGACTAAAGCACTGAACTGGTAAGTGGAAGGTTGTTGGTTCAATCCCCACAGCCACCACCATTGTGTCCTTAAGCAAGGCACTTAACTCCAGGTTGCTCCAGGGGGGTTGTCCCTGTAATCAGGGCACTGTAAGTTGCTTTGGATAAAAGCATCAGCCAAATGCATAAATGTAAGAATTACACTGATTTAAGTCTTAATTTCATTTCAAGTCTGACATGATGAAAATATTGACTTGTGGTTCAAAAGGTGAATCAGATTAATTCTGTGATTACCCTTACCAAAAACCTAAATTAGCCACAAATTTGCCACTTATTTTCACATGCGAATGAGCTTTTGATTCATAAATGTTTGCCAGAAGTTTGTAGCTCTTTGCCAGTAGTGGTGAACCTCCGGCAAACCTTTGGCAACAATGGACAATTTGCCACAAGTTTGCCATGAACTCTCGATTTTCGTAAGGGCAGTGATGTGAATCATCAGACACATTATGATCCATTTGCTGAGGTTTTATTTAGCAGAAGGATCAAGGCACACAGTAAAAGGGTAATCCAAAGACAAAGGCTTTAGAAGCCAAACAAGTTTAAAGCCAAAAAATCCAAAAATAAATCCAAAATCCAAAAGGCAAAACAGAAGAGTAATCCAGTAAACAGGCAAAGATATAAAAACACAGAAGAGGTCAGAGAGGTAGATAATGCTCAGAATTGCAGTAATAAAACAACAATACTTTGCACTGAATGAGGTAGAAGAGACAGTATAAATGCACTGACTAATAATGAGTTAAGTAGCCACAGGTGTGCATGATTCCCTCAGAACTCAGGTGAGTATGACCTTTGAGAGATGGAGACTGCGGGTGTAGCTGCTGTTACAGAATCCCCCCTCCTACGAACGGCTTCTGACATTGAAGATGCTCTACGATTAGGCCGGCCATGACGTCAAGGCTTGGGGTGATCGGGATGATCACGGTGGAAGTCGGAAATAAGAGAGGGGTCTAGAAAGTCTGCTAGGGGAATCCAGGAGTGTTCTTTAGGACCATAACCCTCCCAGTCCAGACTAGATTATACATGGTACAACCCCTGCATTGTGAGTCTAGAAGCTCCTTGACAATGTGTGCCACCTCTCCATCAATGACAAGTGGTGGGGGAAGAGGACGTGCAGTCCGTTGGTCAGCCAGACAAATTTTCCCAAGCCGCCGGTTTGAGCAGTGAGACATAGGGAAAGTACGGTAGTGAGCAGGCAGATGGAGCTTAAATTAAACAGTATTAATTTGCTTGAAGGTGAATAGACCAACATACCTGGAGCGCAACTTTCGACAGGGTAACCACAGAAGCAGATGGCATGTGGACAACCAGACCATCTGACCTGGTTGAAAAGTGGGTGGTGGTCGGTGAGGACAATTCACGTATATCATTTTCCATTTGACGGTTCATTGTATATGCACATGAGTAGCCCAAGTTTGTTCACATCTACGAACCCAATCATCCACTGCTGGCAACTCGAAACACAGGAAGAGAGGAGGTTCAATACCTAATATGCAGCGGAACGGCGTCATACCAGTGGATACATTCACAAGGGAATTCTGTACATACTCAGCCCAGGGTGGCTCCAGTCATCTTGGTGTGTGCTGCAGTAGCTACTTAGAAACCAACAAACCTCCTGGTTGAACCTCTCCACTTGACTATTTGACTGGGAATGATACCCTGAAGTGAGATTCATGTTAATGTTAAGTTGAGTTCAAAAGGCTCTCCAAACTTGTGAAATAAATTGGCGACCCCTGTCTGAAACAATGTCTTCTGGTATTCCATGAAAGCAAAACACATAGTGGAAGATAGTCTCAGTGGTCTCCATAGAATTGGGGAGCTTTTTCAAAAGAATAAAATGACAGGCCTTGAAGAATCTATCATTGATTACAAATATTGTGGTATAAACACTCTTTTTTGCTGCAAATTAAGTGTAACGTTTGAATAGGCGCATTATAAAAGCAGGCCCAAACATAAAGGAATATCCACCCTTAAAAACTCTTAGGTTTTTTCAACCACATATATCCAAAGAGCCGTAATGCAAGGCCATTGTCAAAACATATGAAAATAATAACCAACTGAACCAGTATTACATCTGTTACAGTTTTTGTCATTGGACAACTTCATCAAAAAAGCACAACATGGTGTGACATAAACTCTGAGCACCAAATTAAAATGTATAAGCTGATGGGCCACATTTTTTGATGAAGTTAAAACATTATTCCAAATAGTGTCCCAATTTAAATCAATATTGATGTATCAAGCTTCCTTTGCCAGACTATGACTGCACCAAAAGTCTGAGTTTTAAAAGTAATAAATAAATCATATAAATAAGATACTAAACCCCGGGTGGAATTAAGTCTCTGAAGGTGTTCAAGCAAAGGATGGTTCTCTAACTGGTTATCCCAGGGAACACCATAAGCCAGAGAGTTGACCGTAGTCTGAAGCAGAAAAATTAAGAAGAACCAGGAAGAGAAAAGATATCACATAGTTCCTGAAAAGAAATGTGAATCAAAAATTTAATTCAGAGTACGGTCATTACTGACCAAGAAGAGAAAAAAAGGTCTAGAACCTGTCAAAAGGAGGTTATTAAACCAAATTGGAAAATATCTGTAAAACTTCATACTGTAGCCCAGATATTTACAAGAGTATTTCCACACTTCAAGAGAGCAATTTAATTACCTGTAAAGGCAACCATCTATCCAGATCCATTCTGAGTTTTTTTAAACATGTGGTTAAAGTTATGTTTATGAATAAGATTAAGAGAAGGATGAATATTCACTCCTAAATAAGTAAAACCAGAGGCCTGAATCTGTAGTGGTGAAGAAGGTGGGAGAATAAAATCACTTTAACTTTGACCAGTTCATCTTATAACAGCCTGAGCTAAAGGCTTAAATGAGAGCACAAACAAAATCGGGAAAAGAGGGCAGCCCTGCCTTGTTCTTCTCCTCAGGGAAAACTGTGCAGATACTGTGTATCCTGTAGAGACACATGCTGTTGGGCTACTACAAAGAGTTTAAATCACATGGAGAAACGAGGAACCAAAGGCACATTTTTTCAAGACTGTCCACAAGTACCTCCATTCTAATCTATCAAATGCTTTCATAGTATCCAAACTTAATACAGGACTCACGTCATCAGCCACTGTGCTTGCCTCGATTGCAAAAGGCGCCTAACATTGTCCAAGGCCAATCTGCCCCTAATGAAGCCAGTCTGGTTCTGATGTATTAAGTCTGAGAGACAAGAATTCAGCAAGTTCAGCAATTACTTTTATCTATAACTTGATATCAACATTTAATAGATACAGTGGCCTATAACTCCCGCAATCTAGCGGATATTTGCCACTTTTCAACAGCAGTGAGATCAGAGCCGCCCTTTGGTCCCTATGAAAATAACCAACCAATAAAGTGAATACTGAATAAAATTCAGTTATAATGGGCCAAATTAATCCTAGAAATCCAATAAAAGTTCTGGGGGTATCCCATCAAGACATTTACATTTCTTAATTGAAACTGCAGCTGATCTCAATTCCTCCAGAGTGATTGGCTCATCTAATTGTTTCATTTGTTCCACAGAAAGAGATGGAATTTGAGGTGGTCCATGAATGCATTTATGTCTGTGTAACGTATGCTGGAACTGCTGACAATGATGGCAATGATGAAGACGATGATGAGATGAAGAACCCAAGTGCAGTTTATTAAATATAACCAATAAACCCTAACTACAAACGTGAAATGTGAAACATAAACATGAACTTGACTATGACTTGACTACAAACATGGCTTGACTATAAACATTCACATTCATCACATTCAATACTAAACAACCAGACAATGCAAACATGAGGGCTTAAATACAAGACATGGGAGAACATAAACCAATGAACAAACAGAACTCATAACAAGCTAATTAAACAATAACCCAATGAAAACATGACACAAGAACATGGAGGGAAAACAGAAATCACATGACAAGGGAAACAGGAACACATGACATGAACCAGGAACTAGAATTTCAAAATAAAAGACATGAATCAACACAATACACATGACAGTCTGCTACATGGTCTGGGTTTTCAGACTTGTACAACTCCTGAAAAACAGTATTAACTTGAGATCAGTGAATAAGAACTAAACCAGAAAAGTCCCTGACAGCCTCTATGGATGCAAGTCGCTTAGACTGTTTGACACTTAGAGCAAGCAGTCTGCTAGGTCTTTCAGAATGTTTATAATAAAGCTGTGAAGTTCTAAGTAGCAAAAACTCAGATCTAACAATGGATCCCTTTTTGAATTACACCTTCATAGAGTTCAAAACGTCCTGGTTACTTCCGTAACCTCCATTCCCTGATGGAGGGAACGAGACGTTGTGTCGATGTAGTGAAACTAGGGTTCACCCTTTGGAGCCCCAAACACCTCTGCTTTTTTGAAAAAAAGCCAATGAGAATTGGCGAGTGGAATTTGCATGCCACCCCTGGACATACAGGTATAAAAGGAGCTGGTATGCAACCACTCATTCAGGATTTGTGCTGAGGAGCCGAGACCAGGTCCCGGCCATTTCAGCGGGTAGTTCAGTGTTGTGGCAAGAGGGACACTACATCTCGTTCCCTCCATCAGGGAACGGAGGTTACGAAAGTAACCAGGACGTTCCCTATCTGTCACTCACTTGACGTTGTGTCGATGTAATAACACTAGGGGTCCCTATACAAAATGCCACAACTAGCTGAACTGTGTTGCGTGAATTGGCGGCGTGTGATGGCAGACTGCTGTGTGCCTCGTTGTCAGCGCACCAGGCCGTTACCTAACCTCCCCCAGAGCTCTTATGAGCATCGAACGGTCCATCAGGAACAAGTCGACTGCCCAACTATAGGGACAGGCTAGCCCAGCCGAAGCCTCTTTTCACTCTCTTTTCTCCCCAAAAAGAGTGGAATTTGTTAACTGACTGGGAGCCATAAGTGTCTGCGTCGGGGGGTGTCCCTCCCAAGGGGAAGACACCGCGGAGACCACACCCCGCCCAAAAAGAGGGGGGGGGGGTATTTTGAGTGAAATACGTCACATGGTCTTACCGAGTCTTGACGGAAGTATGTCATGTGGAGAGGTCCCATGGTAAGACCTACCCAAAGGGGGAGGAGTTTCTACAGAGCATGGCGACCAGGGAAGACGCAGTTTTCCATCAGGGAAACAAGTTTTTTGGAAAATATCACATGGGGACCAGGGAACCAGCACATGTGGAGCACCAACCTCAGTACAGGGGCTCATTAGCACACGTACTGGGATGGTCAGCGAGTTTCTCTGCAAACTCAGCTGCCAGATGGCTAAAGAGGAAAGTCATCCAGGGATCACAGTCTGTGAACATGACTGGAAGTCAAGAGCGCACGTCTTCACCTCAAGGGAGGGGAAAGGCGCTATGCGTAAGCGGTAAACCTGGCCAGTCCTGGACCTTACCTGCTCGTGCCTGCCAATACACGGGATGAGACTGGTTCAACCCGGAGATTGTAGAACCTCGCAAAGGTGTTGTGTGTTGCCCAGCCCGCTGCTCTGCAGATGTCTGCCAAAGAGGCGCCACTGGCAAGGGCCCAGGAGGCCGCTACACTCCTGGTGAAGTGGGCTTGTAATCCCGCAGGGGGTGGCACGTCCTGAACCTGATATGCCATCGTGATCGCGTTGATGACCCAGTGGGCGATCCTCTGTTTTGAGACAGCACTTCCTTTCCTCTGTCCACCAAAGCAAACAAAGAGCTGCTCGGAGCTTCTAAGGCTCTGCGTGCGATCCAAACAGATGCGTAAGGCTCTAACCGGACACAGCAACGGCAAGGCTGGGTCTGCCTCCTCCTCCCTAAAAGGAGTCGTGGGAACCTTGGGCACATAGCCTGGTCGGGGTCTCAGGATCACGTGAGAGTAACCCGGACCGAACTCCAGGCACGATTTGCTGACAGAGAACACCTGCAGTTCCCCTACCCTTTTGATGGAAGTGAGCGCAGTCAGGAGGGCAGTCTTCAAAGAGAGTGCCTTCAGCTCACCTGACTCCAAGGGCTCAAAGGGAGCTCCCTGTAGACCCTGAAGGACTACAGAGAGGTCCCATGAGGGGACGAGGCGTGGTCTGGAGGGATTCAACCTCCTAGCGCCTCTCAGGAACCTAATGATCAAGTTGTGCTTCCCCAAATACTTACTATCTACTGCATCGTGATGCGCTGAAATAGCAGCTACATACACCTTCAGGGTGGAGGTGGACAGCCGCCCCTCTAGCCTCTCCTGCAGGAAGGAAAGCACCGATCCGACTGCGCATCTCTGGGGGTCTTCATGTCGGGAAGAACAACACTTAGCGAACAGATGCCACTTCAAGGCATACAGGCACCTCATAGAGGGAGCCCTAGCCTGAGTGATCGTGTCTACCACCGTGGGTGGTAGGCCATTTAGGTCTTCCGCATCCCGTCCAGGGGCCAGATGTGGAAATTCCAGAGGTCTGGTCGCAGGTGCCAGATGGTGCCCCATCCCTGAGAAAGAAGGCCCTTCCTCAGGGGAATTTTCCGGGGGGGGGGGAGGGATCTGTCGCGAGGAGCATGAGATCCGAGAACCATGTCTGGGTGGGCTAGTAGGGTGCTACTAGGATGATCTGCTCCTTGTCCTCCCTCCCAGGGTCTGTGCAAGTAGGCTCACTGGGGGAAACACATATTTGCATAGTCCAGGGGGCCAGCTGTGTGCCAGCGCATCTATACCGAGGGGGGCCTCGGTCAGATCGTACCAAAGAGGGCAGTGGGAGGATTCTTGGGAAGCAAACAGGTCTACCTGTGCTTGACTGAATCGACTCCAAATCAGCTGGACCACCTGAGGGTGGAGTCTCCACTCTCCCCTGAGGGTAACCTGATGTGACAGCATGTCGGCTGCAGCGTTGAGGTCGCCCGGGATGTGAGTGGTTTGTAGTGATTTGAGGCGCTGCTGACTCAAGATGAGGAGACGGCGGGCGATTTGTGACATGCAATGGGAGCGTAGACTGGCTTGGCGGTTGATGTATGCTGTGTTGTCCGTCCGGACCAACACGTGCTTGCCCTGGATCAATGACAGAAACCTCTGCAGGGCGAGCAGTACTGCCAACAACTCTAGGCAGTTGATGTGCCAATGCAGCCACGGGGCCAGTCCAGGAGCTGGCGGCTTTGTGCCCGTTGCATACGGCACCCCAGCCCGTCTTAGAGGCATCTGTTTTAACCATGACATGCCTGGAGACCTGCTCTAGGGGAACCCCTGCCTGTAGAAATGCGAGGTCAGTCCAAGGGCTGAAGAGGCGGCGACAGATCGCCGTGATGGCCACGCGATGTGTCCCGCAGTGCCATGCCCATCTCGGGACTCGAGTCTGAAGCCAGTGCTGAAGCGGTCACACATGCATCAACCCGAGCGGTGTGGCTGCCGCTGAGGATGCCATATGCCCCAGGAGCCTCTGAAAATGTTTCAGTGGAACTGCTGTTCTCTGTCTGAATGCATTCAGACAGTTCAGCACCGACTGTGCACGCTCGTTCATGAGGCACGCTGTCATCAAGACTGAGTCCAACTCCAAACCGAGAAAAGAGATGCCCTAAACCGGGGAGAGCTTGCTCTTTTCCCAGTTGACCCGAAGCCCCAGTCAGCTGAGGTGCCGGAGCACGAAGTCCCTGTGTGCGCACAGCAACTCTCGAGAGTGAGCTAGGATTAGCCAGTCATCGAGATGCAGAGGATGCAGAAGCCCACTTCCCTTAGTGGGGCAAGGGCAGCCTCTGCGATCTTCGTGAAGACGCAAGGGGACAGGGACAGGCCGAAGGGTAGGACCTTGTACTGGTATGCCTGGCCTTCAAAGGCAAACCACAGGAAGGATCTGTGTCGAGGTAAAACCGAGACGTGAAAGTACGCATCCTTCAGGTCTACTGCCGCGAACCAATCTTGATGCCAGACGCTCGCTAGAATGTGTTTTTGCGTCAGCATCTTGAACGGGAGTCTGTGCAAAGCCCGGTTCAGTACTCGCAGGTCCAGGATTGGTCAAAACCCACTGGCTTTCTTCGGTACGATGAAGTAAGGGCTGTAGAACCCTTTCTTCATCTCGGCTGGAGGGACAGGCTCTATCGCACCCTTGCGCAGAAGGGTAGCAATCTCCGCACGCAAGGTAGCGGCGTTCTTACCCTTCACTGAGGTGAAGCGGATGCCGCTGAACCTGGGAGGGCACCTGGCGAACTGAATCGCATAGCCGAGTCGGACGGTCCGGGTCAGCCATCGCAACGGGTTGGAAAGCGTGAGCCATGCACCCAAACTCCAGGCGAGGGGGACCAAGGGAATGATCACGTCGGATGTACCGGCGGGTGGGGCCTCGAGGCAGGGCAGAGCTCGAGGTGCCACGTCGAGGGGACTCGAGCCCCGTGGCCATGCTGTGTCCAGGGACATCGTAGCTCTTACCTGGCTTCTACCACCCACCATAAGATTGGCTGAGGAGGGAGAAGGAGGAATCTTGTCCCCATAGTCCACTGGAACCAATCCCGTGTGGGCGTGTTTGTGTCACAGCTGGGCGCACAGGGGCGGGGGGTCTGCCGCTGGAGCGCCATACCTGCCAAAATGGGACGGTGGACAGTGGTCGTGACGATGGCCGTGCGCACCGGATATGTGACCCAGGAGATGAGGGAAACATTCTTTTGTCAGGCTATTGGGTGAGCGAGAGCGAGGTCGGTTGCCGAGCACAGTTCCTGCATCAATCCTGGGTCAGAACTACCCTCGTGCAGTTCTTTTCTAGCCATCAGGGATGATGTAAACCTACAGGCCCTGGATGGGAGCTTCGGGCACCCGCGCCAGGTGGCGGTGCTCTGCAGACACAAGTGCACCGCGAGCACCTTATCCACCTGGGGGATCACCGAATACCCCCTGGCCGCTCCACCATCGAGGGTAGTGAGAGCAGGGGAGCTGAAAGACTGGGACCAGGAAGTAAAAGGTGCCCCCACGATCTTGTCAACTCCTCATGCACTTCCGGGAAGAAAGGAATGGGGGCGGGGCGTGGCCTTGGGCGGCGGGGCGTGGCCAGGAACCGATCATTGATCAGTAAAAGCATGGGGAAAGCATATCCGTCATATACCCGAAGGAGGAAGCCCAGCCGAAGCCTCTGCATCAGACTGGACGAGCCCACTCTCCGATGCTGTGCTCAATAACTCATCATCTTCTGGAGCTCCGAACGAGAAGTCGAACTTGCCCTGAGATGAGCCGGCGGTCTCGTGCGAGAGTCCGATCGGGGCAAGCGAGCGTGCTGGGGAATGGGAGGTCCATGGGGGGATACCCGGTGGAGGTGGTCCCATTGATGACCCCAAATCACCCCCAGTGCTAACAGATGCGGCCTCAAACCCGTAGGTAGAAGGACCGGTGCGGTCCTTTTCTTACAAAAGCAAGCCGCGACCGCAACGTTGCCATGGTCATGTTCTCGCAATGAGGACATGACTCATCCACGAACGATGTCTCCACGTGGGCAGTGCCCAGACACGTAAGACAGCGATCGTGGCCATCAGAAGCGGAGAGATATCGACCGCAACCAGGAATAACACACAAATGGAAAGACTTCTTTAAAAAGACGTTCCGTGTGTGCTGCGCTTTTAGAAAGAAAATATACTCTTTTTTAGAATATACTCTTTTAGTTGTTTCTGCCGAAGCGCCCAGGGGCGTTCTCTGCACTCCACGGGTGCAGAGGGGGAGAAACCGCTGAAATGCAGCGTAGAATCTAGCAGATGAGGTGAATGAACTTCGTGGATGTATTCAGCTTCAATGAATAGAACTGCTCGGCTCCGAAGAGAAAATCTGAATGAGTGGTTGCATACCAGCTCCATTTATACTCGTATGTCCAGGGGAGTGGCATGCAAATTCCACTCGCCAATTCTCATTGGCCTTTTTTCAAAAAAGCAGAGGTGTTTGGGGCTCCCAAGAGTGACCCCTAGTGTCACCACATCGACACAACGTCGAGTGAGTGACAGATAGGCAACAGTAGATCTATTTGCATCAAAATTATTTTTCTGTAACACCTCTAAATTATTAATAGTTTTTTCTAATGAAGCAATTTTCTCCTTTTGGGCTTTAGCGACTTTCTAAAGAATAAAATATACAACTACCTCTAATTGCACATTTTGTAACCTCCCATAGAGTATGATGATGAACATCTGGATTATTATTGAAATCAATAAAGTTTATAAGATCTTTCTTCATATTAGGGGTGTGCGGCAAAGCCAATATTTATATCTGTAGCAATCGCAAAATTATTTGTATCTGTATTCGGATCAAATGGGATGTGGGTGGGACTTAAACCAGAAGTTCATAAAAAAAATAAAAATACATGAAAAGCCTATTAGAAATGTAATTCTTTTCCTTTCATAGTTTTCATATAGCAAATATGCAATATTTTTTATAATTACAAAATTTCTGTAAATATCTTCTAATTAAAACAATAATACTAAATGTTAAATAAAAGGAAAAGGTTCTTTAGTAGAGTATGTTTGTCTATTTTCCAGAGTAACTTTGTATACAGAGTTATGCAGGACTGTAATCCACAACCTCAAATATGAGAACTCTATATAATATAGCTGATTAGAGAACATCTCAAGTTGAAAGAAAATATTAAGTGCTTGAAAATTGCTAAAAAAAAAAAATAACTTTAATATGCATTAATATGCAAATCTGAACAAATCATAAAGAAAATATAAATTAGGGACCTTCACCCTTTAACTCAGAGACACATTTTTCTTTTTAATATCTAAAGGTCACTGAAATTTGCAACGTTTAACATTCAAAAACATTTGAACATGGAACAATTTAACATGTAAGAGTTTTCAAGTGCATCCCTTGCATAAAAATGCAAATCTGAACAAATCATAAAAAATATATAAATTAGAGACCCTCACTCCTTAACTCAGAGACACATTTTTCTTTTTAATATCTAAAGGTCACTAAAATTTGCAAAGTTTAACATTCAAAAACATTTGAATGTTGAACAATTTAACATGTTTGAGTTTTCAAGTGCATCCCTTGATTTGAGTACAAACTGTTAAGTACATTAATTTCTAAATGCAGGTTCTTAAAACAGATTCAGCTTTGTACAAAACATGTTAATGAATCAGAAACTTCTTGCTGAATTTAGTAAAGACAAGCTAAACCAAATGACATGGAAGAAGTCAATGTCTCCTGCTGTGTTAAAAAGCCGTTCAGAGAAGACACTTCTAGGAGGGCAGATCAAGTATTTCAAGGCAAAATGTGCCAGTGCAGGATTCTTAACTGCCTGTTTTGACCAGTAAGTTGCCACTGGATCTAATCAGGATCAGAATTGACTTTATTGCCAAGTTTTCACATACAAGGAATTTGCCTTGGTGTTTGAAGCATACAATAACAATAAACAATAATAATAATAAACATAGTAAGATAAATAATAAACTATATATAAAAGACACAATATATTGAGAAAAAGTAAACTGACTGGTTATAATAAAGGAGCTGTACAGTTGTGCAAGATATGTGCAGTTGTGCAGGGATGTACAAAATATGTGTAGAATATGAACCATAGAATGTGCAAATGTTCACTGTTCACAGATGTTCACAGTTCACAGAAAAGTTCACAGTTTGAGTATAATAAAAAGTGCAATAGACCAGATAAATGTTCTTTAAGTTGACGCAAGACGGATGTGGAAACTATGTTAATGTAACGTGTAGTGTCTATGGAGTTGGGATAAGAGACAGTGTCGGGGGGTCCTAGGCCTTGTTTATGAGGCCAGCTGCAGACGGGAAGAAACTGTCCCTGTGGTGTGAGATTTTGGTCCTGATGGACTGTAGAGATTGTGTCCTGGGTGGGAGGGGTCAGCCACAATCTTTTCTGCCCACCTCAGGGTCCTGGAGGCATACAGGTCCTGGAGAGATGGCAGATTGCTGCCAATCACCTTCTCAGCAGAATGAATAACACACTGCAGTCTGCAGTCCTTGGAAGTGGCAGCAGCATGCCAGATGGTGATGGATGAGGTAAGGATGGACTCAATAATGGAGGTGTAGAAGTGCACCATCATTGTCTTCGGCAGGTTGAATTTCTTCAGCTGCCACAGGAAGTACATCCTCTGCTGTGCTTTTTTTAATTAGAGAGCTGATGTTTAGCTCCCACTTGAGGTCCTGGGAGATGATGGTTCCCAGAAAGTGGAAGGACTCCATGGTGTCAACTAGAGAGTCACACAGGATGATGGGGGTGGGTGGGCCTTGGTTCTTCCTGAAATCTATGACCATCTCCACTGTCTTCACAGCATTGAGCTCCAAGTTGTTCTGACTGCACCAGGTCACCAGATGATCAATCTCCCATCTGTAGGCGGACTCATCCCCACCAGAGATGAGCCCAATGAGGGTGTTGTCATCCGCAAACTTCAGGAGCTTGACAGACTGGTGACTGGAGGTGCTGCTGTTAGTGTACAGGGAGAAAAGTAGAGGGGAAAGAACACAGCCTTGAGGGGAACCAGTGCTGATGGTCTGGGAGTCAGAGACATGTTTTCCTAGCCTCACATGCTGCCTGCTATCAGTCAGGAAGTCTGTGATCCACATGCATGTGGAGTCAGGCACAATCATCTGGGAGAGCTTGTCCTGCAGCAGAGCCGGGATGATGGTGTTGAAGGCGGAGCTAAAATCCACAAACAAGATCCTGGCATAAGTTCCTGAGGAGTCCAGGTGCTGGAGGATGAAGTGGAGCGCCATGTTAACTGCATCATCTACTGACCTGTTAGCTCTGTAGGTGAACTGCAGGGGGTCCAGGAAGGATCAGTGATGGCTTTGAGGTGGAACAGCACAAGACGCTCAAATTACTTCATTACCACAGAGGTCAGGGCGACAGGTCTGAAGTCATTAAGTCCTGTGGTCTTTTTTTTGGGGGGATGGGGATGATGGTGGAGGTCTTGAAGCAGGCTGGCACATGGCATGTCTGCAGTGAGGTGTTAAAGATGTCTGTGAACACCGGAGACAGCTGATAAGCACAGTGCTTCAAGGTGGATGGAGAGACAGAGTCTGGCCCGGCTGCTTTGCGGGGGTTCTGTCTCTTGAATAGTCTGTTTACGTCTCTCTCCATGATGAAGAGAGTCATCATTGTGGTGGGGGAGGAGGGGGCCTCTGAGGTAAGGAGCTGTGGAGAGGACCAGGCCCCTGCTGTGATGGGAGAGGTGGAGCAGGGCTGGAGCTGGGTGGGCTGGAGCTGATCGATGGTGTCACAGGGGATGGTGTCAGGAATGTCCCATTGACTTTCAAAGCAACAGTTAAACTCATTCGGGGTGGTCTTTAGGCTTGCAGTTTGTGATCTGTCTGAGCCCTTTCCAGACAGGAGGAGAGTCGTTGGCTGAGAACTTCTGTTGTAGTTTCTCAGAGTACAGCTATTTGGCATCTCTCACCGCCTTACTAAACCTGCAGTTTGACTTTCTGAACCTGTCTCTGTCCACACGCCTAAATGCTTCTTCTTTCTCTAACCTTAGCTGTCTGAGTTTGGCTGTGAATCAGGGTTTGTCATTGTTGTAACTCACCCTGGTGCGTGATGGTACACAGCAGTCTTCACAGAAGCTGATGTATGAAGTCACAGCCTCTGTGTACTCATCCAGACTGTTGGTAGCAGTCCTGAATACATCCCAATCAGTACAGTCCAAGCATGCCTGCAGATCCTCCACAGCCCCACTGGTCCACTGCTTTGATGTACTCACAACAGGTTTAGATAGTTTTAATTTATGCCTGTATGCAGGAATCAGGTTGACCATGATGTTGCCAGAGTGACCCAGTGCAGTGCGGGGGACGGCGTGATAGGCACTGCTTACTGTAGTGTAACAGTGATCCAGAATGTTCTCCTCTCTGGTCGGGAATTTAATAAACTGTCTGTATTTGGGGAGTTCATGAGTGAGATTACCTTTGTTAAAGTCGCTGAGGACAATAACTAAGGAGTCTGGGTTTGTCTGCTCCACACACAGTATCTGGTCAGCGAGCACGCACTGCGCATCTTGCACGTTGGCCTGTGGTGGAATGTAAACACCGACCAGTATGAATGAGACGAACTCACAGGGGGAGTAGAAGGGTTCACAGTTTATGATAAATGATTCCAGATCAGGAGAACTGTGCTGTTGGATCACTGTCACATCATTGCACCAGCCACGGTTAATATAAAAACAGATTCCTCCACATTTCGTCTTACCTGAGAGTTCCATGTGGTGATCCGCTCTGAAGAGTTGGAAGCCTGCCAGCTGCAGCGCAGTCCAGTATCACTCCACACAGCCAAGTTTCTGTGAAGCACAAAATGGAAGATGAAAAAAAGTCTCTGTTTTTTTCTCCACCAAGAGCTGAAGTTCATCCAGTTTGTTGCTCAGTGAACGTACATTAGAGAGGAATATTCCTGGCAATGGTGTGCGAGATCTGCGTCAGTGGAGACGCACGAGCACACCGGCACATTTCCCTCTCCTCCGGCGTTTCGCTGAATGTGCAAAGGTGAGGGCACCTTTGACCAGAATGTCCAGTAATTCCACAGATGTGGTGATGAAAGTAGGAAATAAATCTGCAGGAGTTGTGACCCTGATGTTCATGAGCTCTTCTCTAGTGAAAGAGCTCCTGGTATTCTGAACAAAACACTGTATTTACAAGCAAAACAAGACAAAACAAAGAACACCAACAAACCAAGGTGGCCATCCACGGCGTCATCTTAGAATTCAAAAATGTTAGTGACATAGAGCAGCTCTCACTGAGGGAGCATTCTATGGCAGCACTGGCAGTTATTTGAGATGTGGCAGGTTGAGCGCTACTCTCCTGTGTCATGGTTAGCATTGCACCCCAAAACAGACTATCAGACTGAGCTGACTCATTCATGGTTGGCTCAGTGTAAGAAGCAGCAGCAACTGCCTGGCTCTCTGTCATCTCATGCTCGACTTCAGTGATAACACTTGCCTTCAGCCTGCTAAAACCTGCATCACTGAGTAGAGATTTGGGCATTCCCTTGAATCTGGGGTCCAAAAGCATTGCCTTAAAATATGGTCCAGTGGGGTTATCAAATACTGGCTGAAACCGTGAATCCAGCTGAGTTTTCAATGTTGAAACTAGCTTTCTTGCCTCTGGTAGCTTCATTACAGCTTCAACAGCCTCCAGATTCCCCAGGGTTGCTTTGAATGCTTGAACACATGGGATGACGCAAGACAGAGATGCCTCATCTTTGCTTATGGTGCATGTTGCTTCCTCAAAAGGGCACAATATTTTCACTGAGGTTTCCAGCAGTTCCCATTAATGATGAGACAGGCACCCCTCAAGGTCCATTTCAGTCCCATGGAAATAAGGGCACTCTTCTGCTCCAGGACCCTCTCAAGAATGTACATGATGGATTTCCATCGAGTGGAGACATCTTGGATCATGGCATGCAGTGGTAAGCCAAGCTGCTCTTGGATATCATGAAGCCTTGTTGTGGCTTTTTTGGATCGGTGGATAAATCCAAAGATTTTTCTACACACTGAGATTACATGGCCTAAGTTCAGGCAAACTTTCAAGGCACCTGTAACCACTAAGTGTAAGCAAGAGCCATGCAACGGATGTGGCCATTATTAGTCATGGCCTTGACCATATTGGTGGCATTATCAGTCACAAAATAGCCCACTGAGAATGGCTTCTTCACCTTTGTCTGCCAGGTTAGTACCAACTTATCAATATGTTCCTGAATGTTGGCAACACTGTGATCCTCATTTACCACATCCAATTGTAGAAGTGCTGTCACCCGTTTATATGCAACAGCACCTGGTTCACCTGACTGCATGGCCCAGTGCTCTATCAAGGACAAATGCACATTTGTGGAGAATTTGCTTGTCCAGATGTTAGTTGTGCAATGGACAACTTTTCCAGCCACACTTTCAAGGGCATCTTTCACCTTATTGTGGACTTCAGCATTAAGTCATTATCCGTGCCTTTCCAAATAAGGTATTCAGCTTTGGGCACATCCTTGGCTCATACACAGAAAACACTATTATGAGCATTGCATGCTCTGTTTGTAGCAGATGACAGCAAGCAGAGCGCTAATTCACTTTTTAGCACGAGTAATATACAGACTACATATTTATTTATTTGTATAATAGCCTTTGCGGTTTAATAATTACTGTGATTCATGTAGCAATCTGCTTTTCCAGACTGGGAATCTGCCGTCATTACATCAGAGCTCCTTGGTCTAATAACACAGAAACACTTCAAACTAAAAGCTCAGCCAAAATAAAAGCTCAATTTAAATGAAAAAAGTATGACAGAAATAGATCACTACTATATAGTTATGTAATATTCACTTTTATACTACTACTACTACTACTACTACTAATAATAATAATAATAAATCAATAATAACTGTATTATATATTTAAGCAATATCTCACATCTGTGATGCACTGTTATGCAGCACTTTATTTGACAAAAATAACTCCAATGGTGTATTTAGGATTGTGCTGTGAGGTTCTGTATACAATCACTTCATTTGATAAAAATAATACAATTTCAAGTTGAAAATTAATTGTTATACTTTAATTTAATTAAAATAAATTTAAATAAATAAACTACTGATATTGAGTTCAGAAAAAAAAAACAGGTATCGGACTCTGTATCAGCGAGTACAAAAAAACAAAAACAAAAAAACAGCGGTACTCATTCTCAAAAAATGGTATCAGAACATCCCTAGTTAAAAATTCTTGTCAGTTTATTATAATAAAACACAATTATGATCAAATTGTGGCTATTCATTCCACATAAAGATGCATGATAAGATGTGATTGGCTGGATCAGTTCGCCGTTGTCACTGCATCGCTCACACTACAGAGGCCTATACCATAAAGCCGGTTTAGGTGGCTAACCATGTAAGTTTCAGTTTAGTTTGCATCAACCCTGGGTTTTAGATACCATGAAGGTGGGTCGGCTTTTACCGGTGTTCATTGCCATAGTAACTTACGCTACAAACCTGCTCTGTAGAAGGTTTTTGTCTAGGTAACAGACCGATAACAGATGCTGAACCAATCAGCAGTGAGTAAAGTGACATCTCTGATGCAGTGAAGTCACTCCCCCATCTCTCTTAAAGCACACTTTACAAAAAAAAAAAAAAAAAAAAAACAAAACAAAATCTTAGAAGTCCACAAAATCAACTCTTCATGATAAATTATTTAAATATAGATTTTTGGCAGATGGTGTCTTTTATTTTATTTTAATACACTATTTGTTTTGAATTTGCTTACTATAGCCATCAAATATGAAACATCTATAAAACATAATATATTAGTTTATATTATAAATATAATCTCTAAATCAGCTAGTAAAATGGATTATAATACCTGCCAATAATGATAGATTTTACCATATTAAAAGCTTAATCACTCCACAAGAAAGCTACAGTATAGAAAGGGATGGATGACCCAAACTCCTTTGTTTCATGGACTAGAGATTAACATTATTTTACGTGAAGCACAAATAATACAGCAAAAATACTGTACACAAAATATGTCTTAAAAAAGAACAAATAGCCTACATCTTGTTACTGCATAGCCTACCAATTATTGCATACAGTATTCCGTATACTCACATTTAAATTATTCAATAGTAGCCTATATTAATTTGGAATAGTATTCAATTAAAACTTTTAAAATAAACAAGCCTGTGTGTTCTATATGAATTCACCTACGTATTGTTATATCAGCTGTTTTATATTTTTATCACATTTATAATTTGCTTCCAGCAGTCCTCTTGAACTTTCACAGATGCCGCAGTGTTTCTTCTTGCAGTATTTAAATGTCTTTAATTTCTCCATAATTGTACAGTGATTACTTGTGCTGTGTATATCATGTGTTTTCATTCTTCATGATGTCATGGCCATCTCTTGAGCAGTGTCAATGTGTTTTCATTTTCATATCTGTATAACAATCTCTTGTTGTGCTGTGTAAATGTATTTCAGTTCTTCATTTTTTTTATAATGATGATGAAAGGTAAACCTTTCAACGGAAAGGTAAATCCTGCTGACTCTTGCGAGAAGTGAATCTCTCCATGTTTCATGTAATTGGCTGTTCACTGCAAACGTCACTCATTCATGTGAATGCGCATGTGAACTGATCTTAAACTCAGGATCAAAGCCTGAGTTGACAAAGAAAGTTGATAAGCAGCATCATGATACAAATTAAGCCAGATTGGATTGGTTTGTTTTGGTTGTCAACTCAAAACCTATCCTGCAATCCTGAGTTTGCTGAATGGTATAGGCTGAGGAATTAAGTGGCGATAATATAAAACATTCTTGAAAATATTGCAGCATCTGTAACAGCTCCAAGACTTTCTTAGATCATGTTGCTGAACTGCTCATACTTAACATGCTTGGCTGCGGTCTGGGGGTTTTGTCGCAGACCTTGAGACCTTTTTTTAATTTTTTAAAGACAAATTAGTTATTTTTGAAAAGACATTGGTAGAGTTCAGATCACTTGGGCTTTCTGAATGTCCAAACATCACAGACTGGTTAAATCAAGATTTATTTACTACACTAACATCAGTATTTTGATATGATTCACATTTGAATATAGTTAAAATTTTATTTTAGATCATATAAGCTATTTTTGTTTTAGAATGCATTAACAATAAATATGAACTAGACAGTTACCATGTTTTCACTAGTTGCCTGACCATATAATCTTTGAGTAGTAAAGGTAAACGTGTGTGGCTTGCTGTCCCCTTTGGACTACAAAATTGATGGGGATAGCCATATGGCAGGAACCTCTTAGAGGAACTCCTAATAGAGGATGGAGATGGGGAGGTGGAGGGATGATAAAAGGATTGTCGCCAGGGAGAGGTAAGCAGCGGTTTATATATTCTACAGCTAATTGGCAGATTAGATGGGCAGGTTCCTCCCAAACCAACGTTTTTTAACTCAGTTTCACAAATTTCAGAATCAGAATAAATCAGAATGAGCTTTATTGCCAAGTATGCTTACACATACAAGGAATTTGTCTTGGTGACAGGAGCTTCCAGTGTACAACCATACAAAAACAATACAAAAACAGCAGCAGGATATAGATAATAATAATAATAAAAATAAATAAATAATAAAAAAAAAAATTATACACATACGTACAGACACACACATACATACATACATACATACATACACACATGCACATGGGTAGTGCAAATCTAATACAATCTGCTATGTACAGTGTAAATACAAATCTGTTATGTACAGTGCAATTGTTTTTTTTTTTTTTTTTTCCAGAGGAATGAAATGGCAGAAGAGGTTGGATGTGTTGTATAAATATAAGAAAGACTAAACTGTGTATTGCACATAGTTATTGCTCAATGGGTCAATTTTTGTTCATGAGATGGATAGCCTGAGGGAAAAAACTGTTCCTATGCCTGATGGTTCTGGTGCTCAGAGCTCTGAAGTGTCGGCCAAAAGGCAACAGTTCAAAAAGGTAGTGGGCAGGGTGAGTGGGGTCCAGAGTGATTTTTCCAGCCTTTTTCCTCACTCTGGAAGTGTATAGTTCTTGAAGGGGGGGCAGTTCAAATTAAATTAAATTCAACTAACTCAAGCTCTAATTAAATTAGAGCTTGAGTTAAGCCTCGTCCTTGTGCCCCTCCCTTACAGACAGCAAGCCACACACGTTAACCTTTACTACTTGAAAATTTGCCTGCCCATATAATCTTCAAGTAGTAAAGGTTAATGTGTGTGGCTTGCTGTCTGTAAGGGAGGGGCACAAGTACGAGACTTAACTCAAGCTCTAATTTAATTTTTGATTAGAGGTAAGAACCAATTGTCCTCAATTGATATGTTTGGTACCACAGGATGCTTCAACCAAAGTAAAGGCAATTGAACCTCGTCTGGACTCCACCATACTTTATTCGCATGGAAATACTTAATGCTGCATTTTAAAATGAGCCCCCCCATGCGATACGAATGGGCTGAATCCTCAAACGTGGGGCCACCCCATGTACGATGTGAGAGCCCACACAACATAGAATCCTGGACAAGCAATTTAGTAGGCAGTCAATTAAGTCATGTACATTTGCACTTAAACAATTAGAGACTGCAGAGCTCTTCCGATGTTGGTGGTGGGCGATGTATTGAGGTAGGTCAATTGAAAATAGCCAAAATGGCCTTGTTCACATGGGCTCATGTTGCTATTCGAATGGGAGGCCCCAAAGCAGGGGGTTCATGCTGCATTCGAACGCGAGTGATTATACATGTGTGTCTGCATGTTGTCCCCAGTCACGGTTATTTCCAGATTGCTGCAGGTTTGGTTCCCATACCAGATGAGGCCTGAACAAAAGTGATGAGATAATGATAAAGGATGCTTTTATGAGAAATTTGTCTGTATTCCTATTTATGCTAAAGGGGGAGAAAAAAGGTGAATATGTCATGAGCCACCTGTGAAGGGAGTGGAAGGGACATCAGCAGACACTTGTACAGGAAACAGTACATCTGCAAATGTAGTGGTAAATGGAGGCATAAAAAAGCCTACAAGCATCCCTGCAAGAAAGTGGGGGAAATCCCTGTACATACACTTTATAGAGCAGTAGAAAAACCTGTAGCACCTGATGAGAGAAATTAACCCTCTGGAGTCAACAGAGGCAACGACTAAAAATATTCTGTCATTTATGGTCATACATCTGTATACATCTCTTATCTAAGAGGAAGACATCATTCGAAACTTTAAAGGGTCTACTTTTATCTGTGTCCACTCACAATGAAAACAAAATTTTGTGCTTTTGTAAAATACAGAAAACAAACAGGATGCACTTTCGGTTGCATCAGTCTCTGTGAACTTTTGCTTAGGGCTCGTCACAAAAATAAACAAACTCAGCGTATAATTGTCACACAGTCACGATAAATATGTCTATATAAACCTTGAAATGTCTAATTTTAAATGAATCAATTCAAATCCAAAACAAATATTCTCAGATTATGTAATGCGTAGGAAACTAATGAGAGCTATTTTTTCAGTCTCATCTCATTGGCGCAGCTCTTAGGAATGCCCATTAGCAAAGTGCACTATTCATATGGTAATGATATACGAATGTCAAACACCCCCATCAATGCTACAAAAGTAGCTTCATCAGATTAATTGATTTTTCAGCGCTTTTGGAAGATGGCACGCTACTCACATGAGCAGGCTCTCCAGATGATCCTGAACAGTGAGGAAGAATTCTATTCATTGTTTACGTACTGTGTGATAATAACATACAATGGATCTAAGGGCTCTGCAAGGTAAAATGCTCCTTTGATTTTATTTTCTCCCAAAACACTAAATAATATAATTTTTATTCTATACTATATATTATTCCAATTACAGTGGAGGATTATTTGTTTATAGAATACTTGAAAGGTTATTAAATGTCAAATATAATTGAAATGAACAAGAAATGGTGCACCCTTTTCTAAAGTTTTATTTTGAAAAAGCATTACCTTCATTTGTTATTCTAAATGCATCTTGCGGTCTCAAACTTATTTGCAATATTTGTCAAATTATGCCATATAACTATTTCCCTATGTGACGAGGAGGAGGGCAGGGCCAGGCTGTGAGTCCAGGATGGTTTTCACAACATGTTGTAGCAAAGGCTCTGAATTCAGCACTCAAACATCTTGTGAAAAAAAAAAAAATATATTTATGGCCCTATATCAATGTTCTTATTTTTATTTATTTTTTACTAACCAAGTTTAAAGTTGATTTTCTCAAAAATACAAACAAGTACATACATGTTGCTCACATACAATATTACTGTAGCACAATTTGTGCTGAAGACAGTGTAATGAGACTTTTGCAGTTAACATTGTGTAAGTAACTGAAATAAGCACAAATGTCAGGGCATGTCAAAACATCTCCAGGATCAAAAAAACGCCTCAGACTCCAGAGGGTTAATACAGAGCAAGGAAAGGCATACATGTGCAATGTGCAAACACATTTGAAGAGGGGGAAACAAGACTCCTGCAGGTATCCTTGGGACAGACCTATAGAGAGAGCCTCATTCCACTCTCCGCTCCCTCTCCCCAGAGTTCTAATCACACACACCTGGACACAATCAACTAGGCAATCACAGTCTCTCTGTATACTCACCTCGTGCTTCCCTTCAGTGTCTAGTCTCAACAAGGATTGCTTGACTGTACTGCTCTCCTGCAGTGTTTTGTCATCTTCTAAAGATTATCCACTCAAGATCCTTGTCAAGTGCAGTATTATATATCTCTAAGTGTTTGTTATTCCACTGCTCTGATCTGCTACAACATTGCATTGAAGTCCATCTATCTGTTTATCTGCTGTCTCCTGCGAGTGTGCATTGCTTATTATCCATCTTGCAATCAGCTATATCTTCAATAAAAGTCCCAGCAATTGGGTTCATCATCTCCAACAGTGTGTATGCTTCCTGACAGAAGACTAGACCGAAAGACATGAATCCAATAGGATCAGAAATCCAGTGCACCACAGACACGCTTTAAGCCCTGGCTCAGCAGATGTGTCAGCTTCACCCGCAGCCTCCAAGCCATGCCCAAGGTGAGCAGTCTGAACTTGTACCCCCAGTGATACCTCAGGGAATCCCTCCACTATTCCAATATCACCATCCTCACCCAGCAACTCCCACTAAATATTATTGGCTGGGGGATGTCGCGGCTTTCTGTTACAATGCTTGCTGGCCATCGAGATGCAGCCATACCGGTTCTTCACTGAGCGATCGAAGGAATTCACCTTTTGTCTGGGTGAGCATTACAGTGGGCTACAACCCTCTGGGAACAGCGAGGCCTGTTAACCCAGTCCATTGATTCCTTTATGGCACACTTCTGGGAAGTCTTCGCTTGTCCTGTCGGCGATTCACATGCGGCCGAACGGTAACATCGAGTGAACGAACCATAATGGATTACGCTCTCACCTTCCACATCCTCGCTGCTGCCAGCAGATGGAACGAAGCTGCATTCCTTACATCGTATCGACAGGGTCTCAAACCTGCTCTGAGAATGCAGCTTGCTGGGTATGATACGATGGGGCTCGAATGCTTCAGCTCTCAATCCGGGTTTCCCACCACATGCAGATGTGCCTTAGTGAACCCATGTCACCTCGCACAGAGTCTCATACTTCCCCATTCACTACTCTCCGCTGCTCCTGAACCCTCCAAGGAACCTATGCAGCTCGGCTCCTCCCATCTTTCTTTCTCCGGCAGAACGTCAGAGGCATATCAAGCAACATCTCTGCCTATATTGTGGAGCCTCTGATCATCTGGTGCCTGATCCCCCCCCCCCGTATGATGGTGAGTTCTATTCAGTGCACCCCTGTGATTCACTCACCATTAAGTACTAACATATTGATTTCCTCTGCAGACACTTCTGTCATGGTTGAGGCCCTTGTCGACTCCAGTTCAGCGGAAAACATAATCTCTTGAACACTCTGCAGAAAGCTCTGCCTCACCAAAATCCCGTGTCCCATGCCACTACCCATCCGGTCCGTAGTGCGGAAGCCTTTGGGTAAAGGATGCATCACCCATCGTACTGAACCCCTCACACTATAAATCGGTGCCCTTCATCAGGCACTGATTAGACTCTCAGCCTCATTCCTCTATATATATATTATATCTCCAAGTGTTTGTTATTCCACTGGTCTGATCTGCTACACCATTGCATTGAAGTGCATCTGTCTGCTGTCTCCTGTGAGTGTGCATTGTTTACCCATCTTGCAGTCAGCGGTCTCTTCAATAAAAGTCCCAGCAATTGGGTTCATCTTCATTGGTGTTTACACTTCCTGACATATGTATTATAATTTATTGATTTTCATATTTATTATATGTATTCAAATATATTTTGTTGCCTGCATTTCCAAAATCAGTTACTTCAGGATCCCTGAAAGTCAATGTGTAATTTACACCCTGGTTTGCATTCTTTATTGGCCCTAATCAAAAGAACCCTAGGGCCCTATTTTAAGAGCACTAGCGCTGAGCGCAGCGCTATGCATTAAGTCAGAATTTCCCAACCGGTGTGCCACAGCACACTGGGGTGCCGTCTGGTGAGATCAGGGGTGTCATGTGAAAAATCCTTCGAAGATTAAAAAAAAAAAAAAAAATCCCCAAAATGTATATAAAACATCTAAACAGAATTTGTCAATAGCAACAAGTAATAATACTGCCTCTCAGGCATGTGCCGTGGGCACTGAGACTGGGTAACCATAAAAGATTTTTAATACACATTAAACGCTGTGCCCAAAACACATTATATAGATGAGTGTAATGTCACGGAAATGTTATTGACGTAAACTGTTGCCTTAGAACCCACCGGTCAATGGAAACAACTGTCACCGTGGCAAACTTCATGACCAAATTGTTTTAAATTCAGGACAGTAATATTGTTCATATCACACAAATGATAGATTGTCGTTTATTGAGCCGAGCATGTTCATGTCCGTTAAATCACACAGTGAACCATAGTGCCAGAAGAGCTTGTTTTGACATACAAGAAAAAGAAAAGATTGCCAGTTAATACAGTAGTTTCAACATCATTGGTCTCACAGGTCACCTTTCCCACAGTTTAGAACCATTGGAATGTGCCACAGCAAATAACTAATCTGACCACCAAAGACTACAATCTTAACCTTAATGCACAAGGCTTTTTTTTTGTTTGTTTGTTTTTTTTTTTTTAATACAGACACTGCGCTTTAATGTTAGAACTATAAAACAGACATAACACAAGAACATGATTGCCAGATCATCAGTTCATAGACTTAGACTAACAAGAAACAATGACCTAGTATCAATAACACAGATTTGTAATAAATACATATACTTACCTTTACTTGAACACAAAATCCATGCATCTCTCCTTGCGAATGCACCTCTTCGTCACCCACTTGTTGAAGTTTCGATAGCCTCTCTTTCTCGATTTGTTTTATTTTATTTAAATTAACTTTGCCAAATCCACTTAGGTCATCAATGCTTACACTGCAGATATCCATTTTAGCTCTTAACAACACATTAGTTACGTGAACTTGAACGTGTTGACACAAAACTAAAATCTAGCCTATCAGATAGCATGGCTGAAGGAAGGAGCTTCTGATTGGCTTACTCATTTTGGTAAGCATGCTTACCTTGGTCATTTGTAGTAGGGCGTGATTCAATTTGAATGAACGTACAGTGTTGAATGAAAGAGCGGTAAACAATGGAATCAGAGAAAGCATAACAAAGTGCTTATACATGAGGGTGGCTCCAAAGCAAATAAATGAATAACTGTCTGTGCTGTTCAAGTGAGAGGAAATATGACACATTTGAACAAAAACAGTAGTTTATATTAACAATTATATTTAAATATTTCATATTTTCATTTTTCTTTTCAACCTTCTGTTAGGTAAGCACTGCTTACATTGCCTATATGGACAGCACGTCCCTGCTGCCGCTGCATCTCGCTCGCACACACAGCATTCAGCAACTCATTGGGCTCATTGGACGCTTGACAAAAGTGCAGTGAGCCAAGGAAGCACATTGCTATACAGTCTCTGCAATCGAGCAACACGATAAACAATCACTCCTGTTTGTAATCAACGGAGCTGTCTACAATGCAAGCACGCGACATCGGAGTGATGTTTTTGCCTCGTCATATCGTTATTCTCGTTCATAATACAGCTGCTTTGATAAAGGCAGAAATAGCAAAAATGCTTTGTTTGTAATGCTTCCAGAACAGCTGTAGGGTGATGAGAAATGCTTGAAAAAGACTACATCATCCTGTTAAACAAATGATACATCTCTCATCTCCATTTGACCTGTACAGGTATATTCTCTGCCTTGTGAATTAGTCATTTTAATAATAACTAGGCCTGTTTAATGATTTACATAAAATAAAAACTATATTATTAATAATAAACATGCATAATATTTAAAATATCATCTTATCTATCTTTCTTATATCTATTTTCAATAAACATAATTGATTTAGCAGCAAGGTACCCTCTTTCAGTATTTAATCTGTGCATTTTCAGTGCATTTTGTCAACTTTAAACTGGAGAGCACTGACTTATTAAAGGGATAACACCACTCTTAAAGAAATAGTTGATTCCAAAATGAAAACTCTGTCATCACTTACCTTCATGTTTTTGCAAACCCATATGGCTTTCTTTCATCCGTGGAACCTAAAAGATGAAGTTAGGCAAACTGTTAATCTCAGCCACCATTCACTTTCATTGTATGGAAAAAAAGATGATTAAAAGTGAATGGTGACTAGGACAAACATTCAGCCTAACATCTCCTTTTGTGTTCCACAAAAAAGAAATTTATATGGGCTTGGAACAACATATGAATTTAAATTTTTGGGTGAACTATCCTTTTAACTACCTGTGAAATTATTTGTTAAAGGTATTTGCCAAGAACATCAATATAAATGCAAGTCATCATATGATTGCATGACTTGCTGGAAAATACATTACTGAATAGAAGGATCAAAATGAAGGTTGTACACAAAAAAAAAAAAAAAAAGTAGTAGTCCTCTGGGAGATTTAGATGAGACTGTTGTTAAAATTAGGATTGTTTTTGTATTACGAGATCATAAATACAATTTTAAATATACACATAACAATAATGATGTTCCACTATATTTACAGAGTTTGGACATTAACTTTATTACCATCTGCTGGTGGAATCTCCATATTGCAAATGCAGGAACTGAGTTTGGACTCTGTAAGACCTGCTTTTGAAATGTCTTAGCACAATGACCTATTTCTCAGGAAAATAGCAATTTGAGCTTTACGCCACTTCATTGCCATAAAATACACCAACAGTCTGCATGCATACAACCACAGATAGCGTAAACGCTCACACCCATGGCCACTTGCGATTTGTGCTGGCACAAAAATTGTGCTTAGAATTAGCGAGCTCACGAAAATAAAGTCCCTTGTCTCCATAATAATCTGGTCCCTAGATTCAGAGGTTCAGGTCTCTCCTTCAGTACAATTTTACGGCATCTTTTCACACATTTTATCTGCCAGGCGAAATTGTAAGTCAGGGCCCATATTCACAAAAAAATCTTAAGGCTTAAAGTAGCTCCTAACGTGGAAATTTTGGAGCAGCACTTAAAAATTAGGGGCTTGTCACTCCTAATTTAATTTATCTAAGAATAATTCATTAAGCATTTTAATGTTAAAAGTAGCTCCTTTACCACAACAGCTAAGAAGTCATCCTGAGGACATCTAAATCCTTAAAGGGACACAGCACCCCCTGTTTCAGCACAGTTGAGTCCTCGACAAATTTTTAAAAGATGCCAGCCAAAGTGGGCATAATCGACAGCAGGTCTGGGAGGGGAGAAGGTCTGATTCAAGTCATTCAACTTTATTTCACAAATGCAGTTAACACCATCAAAGATTCTCACAATTACTCTTAACAAAATGCACAAATAAATTATACACTGTTTTAGGTAACGTTTTAGATTTCAGCCCGCAATTTAAAGTGTAAGTACACCGAATTTACAGCGTACCTTTTTTGTATTAATAGTGTAACTACACAGTACGTACTTGTAGGTATAAGGGAACAATATGCAAAGTTTGGGGAATAAAGGGGTAACAACCTGGAAAATTACAAATAAATTACACTGTAAGTATTTTATAACTAAGGGGTAACTATTCTAATATTACGTGGTGTATGACCTTATACTATGCTAAACAACAATCTTACTTTGAGAGCAATTAAGCAAGAACATACAGTGTACCTTTTTGTAATAATAGTGTTCCTACACATATAGGCTACTGTAGATATTTTGTAACTATGGGGTACATACTCTATTATTACAGGATACATGAGGTTTTTTTCCTTCACTGCTGTCATCTGATGGAGTTTTGGTTCCTTGCCATTGTTGCCTTTAGCTTGCTCATTGGGGGCTTAAATGACTATTAATATTCAGAAAATATTATCGAACTAACTGTATTGACAATATTGGATGAGAACACAAAACTTGAACTGAACTGAGCTGAACAATACCGTCCTGAGCTGCTTTATAGCTGAAATTGAAGTATTTCATAATTGGTGCATTTTGAAACATTACTGTTATTTTTCTGTTTATTACTGTGATGCTGCTTTGAAAAAATCTGTAGCCTATAGTATAAAGCGTTATATAAATAAATGTGATTTGACTTGACTTAACGTCTGGGTTACTGGTGTAACCCTTGTTCCCTGATGGAGGGAATGAGATGTTGTGTCGATGTAGTGACACTAGGGGTTAGATCTTGAGAGCCCCAATAACCTTTGCTTAAAATAGAAAAGGCCAATGAGAATTGGCGAGTGGAATTTGCATGCCACTCTCCACCCCGGACATACAAGTATAAAAGGAGATGGTGTGCATCACTCATTCAGATTTATGCTGAGGAGCCGATAGAGAGTCCCGGCCATGTCAGCGGCCAGTTCAGCGCCGCAGCAGGAGAGAACAACGTCTCATTCCCTCCAGGCAGTAGCCTTTCCTGATATTTGCATTTAAGCAATTTCCTGCCGAGCACCTTCTACAATAACGCTGGGAAGTGCTCTTCCCTCTCCAGGATGGAGGGCACTACGGAGACCACATCCTACTGGAGGAAGGTTAACATGTGGAGAATACCTCACATGCACTTACCAATGGTGAAGTTCACATATGGAATGATACCACCGGGAGGACCCACAGCAACAGTGGCCAAAGCAGAGTGAGGCTCTGATTAGGGGAAACATAGGGCTCACCAGAGGGGAAACCGAACAGTGGAAATGTGTCACACGGGATTACCCAGAGGGGAATCACCATGTATGGAGCACTGAGCCCAAGTACATGGGCTCACCTGAAAAGGGGCATACCACGAGTACTGGGCCTGGTGGTGTCACTCCTCCGCCGAGTTCATCACCGAAGAATGGTTAAGATTTAAATAGGCGTCCAGGGTTCACCAATTATGGGGAACTGTTGTGGACAAAATCACACACATTATCATCGTGAAAAAGGGGAAAGGCATAATGCAAGCGGTACACCCAACCGGCTGCCCGGCCTACCTGCTGTTACCTCATAACACTCAGGACAAAACCAGTTCTATGCGTGGGTTGTAAAACCTCACAAAGGTATTGGGTGTAGCCCAACCCGCAGCTCTGCATACTGTATATCTGCTAGAGAGGCCCCACATGCCAGTGCCCAAGAGGACGCAACACCTCTAGTGGAGTGCGCCCAAACTCCCAAGGGGCACAGCAGGTCTTGTGACTGGTAAGCCAAGGAAATGGCATCCACAATCCAATGGGCCAGCCTCTGTTTAGAGACAGCTTTCCCCTTCTGCTGCCCTCCAAAGCAGACAAAGAGCTGCTCTGAGCATCTGAAGCTCTGCGTGCGGTCCAGATAGATGCGCAGGGTGCGAACTGGACATAGCAAGGACAAGCCGGGTCTTCCTCCTCTGAAGGGAGCATTTGCAGTTTCACCACCTGGTCTCGAAAGGGAGTGGTGGGAACTTTGGGCACGTAACCAGGCCGGGGTCTCAAGATCACGTGAGAGTGTGCCAGCCTGAACTCCAGACATTCGCTGGTGATAGAGAGCGCCTGTAGGTCCTCCACCCTCTTGACGGAAGTAAGCACCACCAGGAGGGCCATCTTCAGTGACAAAGTGCTGAACTCAGCCTGCTCCAGGGGCTCAAAGGGGGCTCTCTGTAGGGCAGGTAGGATCACAGAGAAATCCCAATAAGGAACCAGGTGCGGTCTAGGAGAATTCAATCTCCTCGTGCCTTTGAGGAACCTGGTGATCAGGTCGTGCTGCTGTGAGGGTCTCCCATCCAGTGTATCGTGATACACTGATATAGCAGCCACGTACACCTTCAGGGTAGAGGGAGACAGCCGTCTCTCCAGCCTTTCCTGTAGGAAAGACAGCACAGACCCGACCGCGCACCTCTGTGGATCTTCCTATGGGAAGAACACCAGTTCGTGAAGAGACGCCACTTCAAGGCATACAGCCGCCTTGTAGATTGTATTCGTAGACTGAGTGATTGTATTTACCACCGCTGGCAGAAGATTCGTTAGGTCTTCCGTGTCCCGTCCAGGAGCCAGACGTGGAGATTCCAGAGGTCTGGCCACGGGTGCCGTAGTGTGCCCTGCCCCTGAGTGATAAGGTCTTGCCTCAGGGGAATGCACCAGGGAGGGGCTACTGCCAGGAGCATCAGGTCTGTGAACCACATCCGGTTGGGCCAGTATGGTGCAACGAACAGAACTTGCTGCCCATCCTCCCTGACTTTGCACAGTGTCTGTGCAATGAGGCTCACTGGAGGAAATGCATACTTGCATAGACCCTGAGGCCAGCTGTGTGCCAGGGCATCCATGCTGAGGGGAGCCTCGGACAGGGAGTACCAAAGGGGTGTAGCAAATTAGCTTAAAAGGGAATTATTTATAATTAATTATAACTGGTTATAATTAATAATAAATATTTAGATTAGATCTTAGAATTAACTGTAGCAGAATCGATATTACTTGATTTCAATTACTTGATCTGTCCGACCAGCGAGCAGACAATATAATTATTTATCAATTCTAGGAAGATTACTTTCCTGGCCAAGGAACAATAGCCTTCCTACTTATACAGTGTTAGCAGTAGTTTAGCATGTAGCAAGGAGCAACATTCAGTGACTTTGAATTGTGAGAGAAACACAGAGACAATCAATTGTGAATATAAAGGATTTAATAAATGAAACTATAACTAACATACAAACAAACTAAGAAAAACATACATATATAGAATGAAGGAAAGTAAGGAAAAGAGAGAGAGAAGAGCACAGAATGGCAATATTTCACGTCAGTTAACCACAACCTAAATGAGAATCATCAGAGGCACAATTCACCTTAAAAGGGGTTCAAACTTAAACACGCATCTAATCAGTTGTAAATTGTTACTTGCATTGGTTTGTTGCTGAATAAGAGTCTTGATGCGGTAGACGAGGTTCTCGACGATTTCTTTAGGAGTGAGTTGAAGAAGTCCACAGGAAATCCACAAAGTTACTTGAAGGTAAACACTGCCAGAAGGTTAAACTCAAGAGAGAGTTTTGGAGTGTGTTGGTCTCAAGAAGAAGTAGTTTTGAGCGATGATTTCTTTGCGCTCTGGAGTTTTGATAGTTCATTGCCGCACCCATTTTGTGGGTGGAATGGCCAATCAGAGGCATGCATTTTGAGCGGGAGAAACATCCTTTGTCTCCGTTTATGGCCCATTCGCATTTTATTGCTGATCTGGACCGCTAGTGCAGCTTTTAATTCAAAACATAGTAAGAATTGTTCGATGCATTTCACGATCACATGGTGTACATTATTGTGTGAGAAATAAAGGGAAGATCATTTTGATACCAAGAAGGTAACCTCCAGACGATATTAAAGCAGAGATACACTCATACACTTGAATATAGGCATTTAACGACTAACTAATACAAGTAAAGGGTTTTAACTAAGTTAATATGATAGGGGAATATACATACAACACATGCATATAGCAGATACATTTATAACTGCTTACTATGGCCTAAAATAGAGAAAATGTCTTTAGGTGTGTGTGTGACGTGTATTGGAATTACTGGAGACAGACAACTGCTCTGGTGCCTGGCACGGGGGTCACCCATTATGGTGTGAGAAATAAAGAGAAGATCATTTTGATACCAAGAAGGTAACCTCCAGACGATATTAAAGCAGAGATACACTCATACACTTGATTATATGCGTTTAACGTCTAACTAATACAAGTAAAGGGTTTTAACCAAGTTAATATAATAGGGGAATATACATACAACACATGCACATAGCAGATACATTTATAACTGCTTACTATGGCCTAAATAGAGAAAATGTCTTTAGGTGTGTGTGTGACGTGTATTGGAATTACTGGAGACAGACAACTGCTCTGGTGCCTGGCATGGGGGGGGGGGTCACCCCCCTTTCTGTGGAATGTGTTTGAAGCTTGATGGAGACACTTCAGAGGAGACCTGTTTTAGCATCCTTTTGATAGTGATAAAGACCACCTGCAATTTAGCACCCATATAAATGTAAACGTGGAGGCCAGGTCAGTAATTTATATGCAAATGTCAAAAGGCTAAAAGGTTTTTTTTCAAACAAAGTTTTTTTTTCAAACAAAGTGTAATTAGCCATCACTGATCTTACACAGACGTTACAGGGGGCAGTGAGAGGACACTCGGGAGGAGAACAGGTCTACCTGCGCTTCCCCGAATCTCTCCTAAATCAGCTGGACTACGTGGGGGTGGAGTCTCCACTCCTCACAGAGCATTACCTGCCATGAGAGCGCGTCCACTGCATGGTTGAGGATGTCCGGAAGGTGAGTGGCTCGCAGAGACTTCAACGTCTGCTGACTCCAAAAGAGGCGGCGGCGGGCAATTTGCGACATGAGCATAGGCTGCCTTGGCGGTTTATGTACACCATGGTCGCTGTGTTGTTGGTCTAGACCAACACATGCTTGCCCTGAATCAACGGCCGAAGCCTCCACAGGGCCAGTGATACTGCCAGCAACTCTAAGCAGTTGATGTGCCATTGGAGTCGGTGCCCTGTCCAGAGCCCCGATACTGCTTGCCCGCTGCACACGGCGCCCTAGCCCGAGTTTGAGGCATCTGTCTTGACCACATTGCGCATCAAGACCTGCTCTAAGGGAACGCCCGCCCGTTGAAATGCGAGGTCTGACCAAGGGCTGAAAGTCTGACAGCACTGTGTCACACTCTGGGCACCATGGCGCCATGCCCACCTCGGGACTCGAGTCTGTAGCCAGTGCTGAAGCGGTCTCATATGCATCAACCTGAGGGAGAACCACCACCGAGGATGCCATATGCCCCAGGAGCCTCTGAAATTGTTTCACTGGTGCTGGTACCTTCTGCCTGAAGCTTTTTGCACGCTCGGTCATAAGACGTGCCGTGAGAGTGACCGAGTCCAACTCCATACTGAGAAAAGAGATGCTCTGCACAGGGGAGAGCTTGCTTTTCTCCCAGTTGACCTGAAGCCCAAGTTGGTCGAGATGCTGAAGCACAAAGTCCCTGTCGAGATAATCATGGACCTGCAGGATGGCCATGGTGTGCAGGGCAGAGGCGGCCTGACCCATGGCCTTGTAAGCCTTCGTCATCAACGAGGAAGAGAACTTACAGGCCTTGGTCGGTCCCTCCAGGTGGCTGCGCCCTGCGGGCATAAATGCACTGCTACGGCATGCTCTACCTGGGGAAGCTTGACATATCCCTTAGCTGCTCCACCGTTGAGGATAGTTAGAATGGAAGAGCCCACGAAGCGTGTACGGGCAGAAAAAGGTGCCTTCCATGACTTCGTTAGCTCCTTGTGCACTTCCGGGAAGAAAGGCACTGGGCCGGGGCGCGGATGTGAGTCGCATTCCGAGCCCAGAAACTAATCATCCAGCCGTGAACACTCAGGGCAGGGTGGAGGGTTCCACTTTAGCCCGATGTTCGCAGCCGCCCAGGCAAGCACGGCTGCCATATCAGCATCCGCCTCACCCTGAGCTCTACCACTTGTGGGCTCGCCGACCCGGCCGCCTGAGTATCAGCCCAGGACAGACTGGGCTGGGAAGCAGCCGCGGTGGCTCCCTGCTTTACAAAGGAGGTGAGCTGCGACCGCAACATTCTCATGGGCATGTTCTCGCAATGAGAACATGACCCCTCCACGAAAACTACCTCTGCGTGCTGGCGCCCCAAGCACTCAAGACAGATCTCATGGGAATCTGGAGGGGAGAGATAACGGCCACATCCAGTAGCACAAAGGCGAAAGGCCATCTTTAAAAAGACGGCAAGCATTTGTGCGAGCTCTTTTGGAAGAAAATATACTCTTTAGAATATACTCTTTTAGCACCTGCAGACTCGGCCACCGAAGCGCCCAGGGGAAGCACAACACTCGACCATGCGAGGGTGACCGCTGATATGCGCCGTAAATCCAGCAGCGTAAGCGTTGGTGACAGGGACAAACACACATGTGTTCGGCTCTGAAGAAAAAATCTGAATGAGTGATACACACCATCTCCTTTTATACCCGTATGTCCGGGGCGGAGAGTGGCATGCAAATGCCACTTGCCAATTCTCATTGGCCTTTTCTATTTTAAACAAAGGTGATTGGGGCTCTCAAGATCGAACCCCTAGTGTCACTACATCGAAACAACATCGAGTGAGTGACAGACAGGGAACTTGACATGATGGAGATATTACGTGGTGTATGATCTACTATGCTAAACAACAATTGTTTGGGAGCAATTTAGAAAGAACATACACTGCGTACCTTTTTGTAATAATACATAGGTATTATATTATAATATACACTACCAGTTAAAAGTTTTGAAACACTTATTCTTTATTATATTTTTTTTCTTCACATTTTAGAATAATAATGAAGTCATCAAAACTATGGAATAACATAAATAGAACTATGGGAATTATGTTGTGATTAAACAAAATCCAAAATAAATCAAAACTGTGTATTATTTTAGCATCTTCAAAGTAGTCACCCTTTGCCTAGAATTTGCAGACATGTACTCTTGACATTTTCTCAACCAACTTCTTCAGGTTTCACCCTGTGATGCTTTTTTAAACAGTATTGAAGGGGTTCCCATCTATGTTGGGCACTTATTACTACACTGCTTTTCTTTATTATTCGGTCCAAGTCATCAATTCATTTTTTTTATTTATTTTTTTATTTTAGTTTTATAATGAAATAAATTAATATGGTAGCACAATTATATTTTTGTCTACAAAACAAATTTCAAACATTTAAGCATACGCCTTCAAATCAAAATATTTTTAAGATCATGAGAAACATTTCAGTCAAGTGTTTCAAAACTTTTGACCGGTAGTGTATGTCCTTTCCATCCCGCACACTGTCCGACAATTCAGAGCGTATTTTTTCTTGTGGATGCACTCTCGCTCCAGAGAAAAAAAAGGGGGCATTGAAGGTATCACGGGGCTACCCGGTGTTTTGATGCTGTAGACAGGATGCACGCTCGAACATTTCTTCTTCCTGTGTTGATGCAATGGAACATCAACCGAAAAATGTTCTATCTATGCTGTCAGAATTAATGCATGCGATTAATTAAAAAGTTTAACGTGTAATCTTGATTAATACATTTACCGTTAACACAGCATAACCCAGCATAAACACTGGTTTGAAGTGCGAAAACTTTGCAATGTGTCCGCCCAGAGACTGATGCACAAACACACATACGCAACAGCGCTTCGTGTCAGTAATCAAATTATGGTAATGCTATTTGTTGTACAAAACAAGCCCAGATGGGACTTGTGATAGAAATCAAGTATTTTTCAGCCTATGTAATGCACATTTTAATGACCACAAAAGCACGTTAAATCTTAACTTTCACCAAAATGCAGAATGAGACGTTTCTGTCTGCAAGCCCTCTTCATGTGTAGTTCAATGCACCGCTTGACACTGGTGTTGCTGCCCTGACGCGAATCATGAAGGGGATAGCCACAGTCTACCGGCAGATTAATATTGTGGAGGATGAGATTTTACGAGATTTAATGCTCATTGCAATGAAAATGCAACCTATGGGGAGACCAGTTCTTTCAATTAGCCAAACTCTCACTTAAACTTTGGGAAACATTTAATGTTACTTGAATTTGTGCTATTTTAGTGGATTTCTGTTTTTATACTCTGGAAGGTTTTGTTTGGAAAATGTTAATAAAGCATTATATTTTTACATATTGTTCTCCTTTCTTTTCTAAGATGGAAATAAATGCATATTGACAGAAAAAAGTATATATAGAGTCAAATTTCAGCTCCTTAAAAATATGAGATTAATCGTGATTAACTACAAAAAAATTATGCGATTAATCGTGATAAAAAAAAAAATTAAACGACTGACCACACACACACATATATATATATTTATTTGTGATTGACCGATAAGGGTTTTTTAATGGCTGATGCCAATATCCAGAGAGCAGGGTGGCCGATAGGCCGTTATAATGCAGATATCACACAATTTAATATAGTAAATAACAAACATAAAATTGCTAAATAATTAATAAACTCTTATATAGCACTATATTTACAAAATTTCACACTAAACTTTAACTTATAATTATAATATAAAATATAAAATAATATTGTATTTTAAATGGTAGATAGCAGTTTCTTCTGATTTCTGTTTAGTCATCAAATTTTAGTCATTTATTTTCACATAAAGAAATTGTTAATATATTAGGAAAGAGGAAATAAACACACAGTAGTCCAGCAACCATGGATAGCATGTGCACATTAACAATCGCATTGTCTCAAAATATACAGAATCAAAAACAATTGCACATACAGTGCATAGTGAATATGAAATTTACTTACAGCGTACGTGAAGCGCTTTTACTTTGATGTTGCGCTTATGCCCTCATGCGAATCCAGCGCAAGCAGTAGCAGCAATCTACTGACATTTCAAACGGCCTGGATCACCTGCTTGGATTGTCATGGACTGACCATCATGATTTGTGAATCAGAAGAACTTTTGATCCTGGTCCTGAAGTTTTGATTCTGGCTGATAGATTACGCGCTTCAGAGGAAGATATAAGTGCTCGACGGGAAGAGAAAGCTGGAATTTCCTGAGGTTTGTGAATTACATCTGTTTAAACAAGATACCTGCATATTTGCAGATGGAATATAATAGAAGTTTTATTGATATTTGCCTCTTATCATTAAAAAAGAAAGTTAAAAGTTACAGGGAACTGTTGAGGAGAGACTGTTAGAACACATGCTTCAAAGGAAGATATATGAGCGCTCCACAGGATGCTGGATCTGCTGAAATTGTGTGAGGTTGGTTTATTACATCTGTTTAAACGAGATATGCACATATTTGCAGACAGTATATGATATTCATTTTACTGATATTTGCCTTTTATCATTAGACAAGACAGTTAAAAGTTACAGGGAACTGTTGAGGAGAGAGAGGGAGAATGAAACAGGCGAGCACTTTAAAATTATGAGCTCAAACCCGTCTTTCACGGCTCTGATATGCGGAAGGACAACTGGTAAACCGGCAACAGGGTCGTGGGCACCCAATGCTCATTGATGCGCGTGGGGAGCGAAGGCTAGCCCATCTGGTCTGATTCCACTTGGGTCATGGGCAGGTACCACCCCAAATTGATAAAACCGCAGCAATAGCGGCCTGCCCATGTCCCAAGTCCAAAAAGGAGGTGAGACAGTTCATGGGGCTGGCTGGCTATTACAGAAGGTTTGTGCCTAATTTTTCCAACCCCTTGACTGATCTCACTAACAGGGAGGCGCCAGATCCAGTCCAGTGGACGGAGGTGTGCCAACAGGCTTCCATGAGAGTGAAATCTGCACTCTGTGGTGGGCTGCTCCTACATGCTCCTAACTGCAAAAATTGATCAGGAATGGTTTGAGGAACATGACAAAGAGTTCAAAGATGCTTTTTTCAGGTCTGAAAAAGAGGACATGACCGGGAAAAAGATAATGTATGGTCACCCTATGTTACGTTATTTGTTTGCTTGTTTATTTGTCATTGCATCACAAATGCCATGGATTTGGCTGGAATAAAATCCTGAGTTCTAAAGGCTCGAGTCCGAGTCAAGTCAGAGTAAAAATGCATCCAAGTTCATGACAAGTCCAAGTCCATTAAAATTGGACTCGTGACTCGAACTCAAGTCCGAGTCCGAACTCGAGTACCCCAACTCTAGTTTATACTGCCATCTTGCTCTACACAAAAAGGAATTGAAAAGTTATTCAACTATTAAAAAGATAAAAACAAATATGTGTGTAGCAGAGGTGATTATGCCACCGCCTAGTAGGGGAGATGTGTAATGTCTTATCAAGGAAGACTGAGTGAGCAACAGGATCTGGTCCCCCCACCCAATGCTTTTTGTGTCAGTACAATTGTGAACTTGTATGTGTTCTTCTATCGTGTTGCAAAGGTATAATGCTCAAGATGTGGCGAGGTGGGCTTCAGGATTTGTTTTACGTAACATGGCAGCCACCTGAAGGGTGTTTGCAGGTAATCTGGAGGGAAAGATTTATTATTTGCAAAACAAATTCTCTCCATATATAACAGGATAAATGAAACGTAAATAACTCAGAATGAATGTAAACTGTTTTAAACTTAATTACCAAAATATTTTTTATACATAAATGGTTTTTTAAATATTTGATTCTTTTCTTTTCACAGGAGAAATTCAATTCTTTCATATTCTCAAATTCAATCAAATGTAATGAAATAAAGTTTTACATAAAATGAAATCAGCAACTTTGAGACTGTTTCAGTTAAACTCCAAAACAAAGAAAAAACAAATCAGTGTCACTCTTTGACTACACTGAATATTCTCAAATGAAAATCAGTTCAGTTCAAATTTGAGAAATATTCACTTTCAAGTTCAAAGGAGTGTAGTTCAGTCTTTGTTTTTAACAGACATTCCTTGAACACACACAGAAGTATGTATATGTGTCCACCTCAGAAAGAATCATTAGTACAGTTCCATGAATTAACGTTTTGCTTTTCAAAAGTCCAGTCTTTATCGAACTGACAACGCAATAGTTCGTTTACCAGTGCATTACTTGAAATGAGTAAAGGATGTATATTACCAGCCAAATGCCTTGGAATGAGGCACTGAATGATGTCCAGAGGATGGCAGGTTAATGTCTCTTCACTCAACTACCTTTAGCAGTTGGCGCCGGAGTCCCCCTTACACGGCTATAGCGTGATACATTGAGGACACAGTTCCGGCTAACAATTAGCTACAAAGATGATCAACAATGAAGCCACTGTTCGTTAATTCAGCTAAATCCTCCTCTGTGACAATCAGACGCATCCGCTGTCACTAAGCACAAGTCACTAAGCATGTTTAAAGTTCATTTAAACAAATAAGATAAACACTAGTAGTTCAACTCCACTGATAGATAACTAGTTAAGTGCTAGCATGCTTCAATTTCAATTCAGCACGTGAACGCGGAGGAAAAAACGTGTTTTGGCTCCCACGATATCAATCGCGTCAAAGTGAATAAACTTAAAATCAACATAGACAAGCTCTTGAGCTTCTAATTACCCAAGTGGTCACCGAACTCCTCTTCAGCTCAACTCTCACACAGCCTCCGCCATCTGCCTCCACACACACACACAACTTATACTGTCCACCCACTATCAGTGTAACACACCACACACAAAATCGCAGCACACCATACTCACGTGGTGTCAAAATAGAAGTCCTTACAAAATAAAATTTGTAAACCCCCTACATGTGGATGACTGTTGTAATGGGATAAAAAAGGCCATTATTAAAGTTTTATATAAAAACAGATACCCCTATATATTTTTTGAATTATTAGAACTTTACTAGCTGAGTTTATTACATAATAGCATTACACTACCACACCAGTAGGTGGCGCTTTGGCACTCCTGTGAAACACTCATGAGACTGGCTTTCTCAAGGCTGGTGGCCTCAGTATTAAACTGAATGTAATTATGGAAAAACATAATGTTTTTCTGTCTCTTTGTGTTTCCCACAGGTATGAATACATCCTTTATTGGTTCTAATAACCACAGAAACATGTAAGCGAGTGTTATAAAGACTTATATATATATATATATATATATATATATATATATATATATATATATACTTCACAACTCACTTGTTTTGTTTGAAGGTGTTTGAATTTGCAGAGGGTCATAAAAGTAATTAAGTAATGTGTTTAATTAATGCATTTCAAGTGTTCTTTATATGTGTATATGTTTGAAAGTAAAGTTTTAACAGACTGGAGAACTGAATCCATGTCAAAAGCATTGTATTATTTGGGTAAGATTTTTTTGGAGTATAAATTCTCAGAGTATCTTGTATTCTCTGTTCAAATGCCATGTTGAGTGAGCAGCATACACTTATTTCAGTGAGTGTGCGCATACATGAGTGAAATGTAAGTGCATAGGTGATGTAATTGTGTAATTTAGATTCCAAAGGCAACAGTAACTGAAATATTTCTCTTGTTGTGAAATTGGTTATTTGATAAGGCTTTTAGTATGTCATAGTATCATATTATATGGAGCCAAAACATTATGACCACTCATAGGTGAAGCGAATAACATTGATCATCTCCTAACAAGGCCACATGTCAAGGTCTGGGTAGATTAGATCAGTGGTGCTCAACTGGTCTTGCTTCAGGAACCAGATTTTACATTGGAAATCAAGTGGCGACCCACCATAGTAAAAACGTAACCTGTATTTAAATGTATCCTGGGTTGCATTTCCTTTTATGTTGCATAGTTTTGTTCATGGTTTTCAAGTTCAAGGACATGCATCAGGTGACATTATTTTTTTTTTGTTGACGTCAACAACAAAAGCGACAGGAAGTTTTCTCTCCCCCCTTTTACAAATTAAAGAGCATATTTACTTATATGAGCCCATTTTTACCCTGTTTGTTTCCTAACTTCAAACATAATTCAAACAGAACATACATATTACACAGGAGGAAAGGCTCCTCATTACCATGGTTAGATCAGTGTAGCTAGTCTTAAATAATAGTAATAATAATAACAAACTATATCTATATAACTATAACATTTATGAAAAAATAAATACTAGCTGAAACACATCTTGAAATTTTAACTACAACTGCCACTGTTGATATAAAATGAGGTCTAATAGATTCTACCTTTAAATTATTTAATATGAAACTATAACATTTTGTCAAAATATAACAGTTACTTTTATTCATGTAAAATCGTGAAACAATTTTGTAAAGGTGATGTATAATGAAAAGAAAATTATGTTGCCCTTTTCCTCCTCAGTGCTGTTTGGCATGTCAGGGCTGCCTACTGTTTGAGAGGTTCAACTTGACTTCCTCTGTAGTGCTTTAAACGAGAAAAGTCTCACTAGAATTGAAATTGGTCAATCAGTTTTGAGGTCTGCGCGCCGCAATATCAAGGGAAGCCCGGTTGTTGCACGTGCGCACCAGAGAGAAGAGTAGATCATGATCACGAGCTGGTTCCGTTACACTCGTGCGAAAGTGCAGATGAGAAACCTTTAGCTGATTGCGAGATTATCATTAAATCTGCCTCGGCAGTCCTAAATAGGCTATCACTTGGTCTTCTGCCAAAATATATGGCTTTGTTCTTTCCCTGCTGTCTGCAAACCAATCCAAATAGACCTGCGACACACCAGTTGTAAAACACTGGATTAGATGGTAAGTGAACAATCAGTTCTCATAGTCAATGTTATAACTGCTGCCTCGACCTCGCATAAGCATTGGCTATAAATCTGATTTATAGGGGAGGGACCTATTAACTATTTTATCTGTCTGTGCATAAAATAATAAGGCATAAGTACACCGTATACTCTGAAAGATGACCAACCAATGCACCAAATGTAAGTAAAGTTTGCTAACTCAAAACAGTTCATTTGTGAATTATACCCTTTTATCTCCACACCACATTGAAAAACAGACACCATATCCACAATGCATATCACCAGTATGAAAGAAATTACATAGTCTTATCTGTATGATGTGAATGATGATGATAAATGTCCTTCCCAAACAACGCATGAAGAATACACAAGTCTGTGAATGAAAGCGCTCGTGGTTGTAATCCAAAGAGTTTTTCGTGTGCAAAATATATTACTTAGTGCTGTGGTAAATCCAATCAAAGAGTTCTTATAGTCCTTATTGCAGCTTGATCCACTTAAAAATCCACAAAAGGTGCATACATAAAGTTTGAAAGCCTTCAAAGTTCATGAATCACACACCCAAATGCTGCTCATAGTCCTCACTATGATACATGTGGTGAATAAACATTAAACTCAGGCCTGTGAAATCCTTTTCAGATTGAGCTTTAAATGCAAGGTTTCCCAATCAGGACAGCAGTTCAGTGTTTGGAGCGATGAGCCATGCTTACTTTCTCGATTACAAAAACTAAGTTCTTCTACTACCCACACCTGTCTTATACCTGAGAGTACTGCTCTCTAGCGCCCTCTTAGGGTGAGTAGTAGAATTAAGATTTAAATTAAGAATTAAAAAAAAATTTAAACAGGTGTGTGACTGTTACAATGCATTGAATGCAGGAGAAATGGGCAGGAGTAAAGACCTGAGCGACTTTGACAAGAGCCTAATTGTTATGGCCAGATGACTGGGTCAGAGCATCTCTGAAACGGCAAGGCTTGTGGGGTGCTCCCGGTCAGCAGTGGTGAGTACCTACCAGCAGTGGTCCAAGGAGGGACAAAGCACAAATCTGCGACAGGGTGTTGGGTGCCCAAGGCTTATTGAAGTGTGAAAGCAATGAAAGCTATCCCGTCTGGCCCGAACAAATAGCAGATCTACTGTGGCATAAGTCACAGAAAATGTTAATGATTGTTACAGGAGGAATGTGTCACAACACACAGTGCATCACACTCTGCTGCGTATCGGGCTGCGTAGTCGCAGACCGATCAGAGTGCCCATGATGACCTCTGTCCACCATTGAAAGCACCTACAATGGGACGCGAGCATCGGAACTGGACCTTGGAGCAGTGGAAGAAGGCCGCCTGGTCCGATGAGTCCCATTTTCTACACGTACACGTGGACGGCCATGTACCTGTGCGCTGTTTACCTGGGGAAGTGATGGGACCAGGATGCAATGTGGGAAGACGACAAGCCGGTGGAGGTTGTATGATGATTTATGTGGATGACAATTTGACACGTGCCACCTACCTAAACATCGTTGCAGCCGGGTACACCCCTTCATGGAAATGGTATTCCCTGATGGCAGTGCCTCTTTCAGCAGGATAATGCGCCCCGCCACACTGCACACATTGTTGGAATGGTTTGAGGAACATGATGATGAGTTTAAGATGTTGCCCTTGCCTCCGAATTCCCCAGATCTCAATCCCATTGAGCAACTGTGAAATGTCCTGGACCAAAAAGTCGATCCATGGTGGCTCCACCTCACAGCTTACAGGACTTGAAGGATCTGCTGCTAATGTCTTGGTGCCAGATACCACAGGACACCTTCAGGGGTATAGTAGAGTCCATGCCTTGGTGGGTTGGCACTGTTTTGGTGGCATGCAGAGGACCAACAGCATATTAGGCAGGTGGTCATAATATTTTGTATAAGTGAATATTATTATTACTGATATAAATGAGAGAATTAATGTACATCTATATAAATATATGTATGTTGTTATATGTGATATATTCAAATGTTTAAATTTTATTATATATATTTTAAAGTAATAAACTGGACGAAACGTTTTTCTGTCTCTTCGTGTTTCCTACAGAGTTTATGCTCATGACTCACAGTGCTCCACAGCCTGTAGATCACTTGCTGCTGGCTCAGATATCCCCTAGACCTAAAGCCGGTAACACTGTCATAACCTAAAATCACATATACCTTACTTATGTCTCACGAAGATGGTCTTGAAATTAATCTTTAAAATCCATTTGAAAATTACTTTTAATTTAAAAGAGGTGGAATGGTTGTTCTCCTTCTGGTCTTTAAAGAAAGAACTGTGAATTAAAGAAATCAATTCTTTCAGTGATAATAAGCATTCATCAATCTGTGTCTTCCTGCCAGAGAAATGGCTGCACTAACAATATTTTGTTCCCTTTCATATTAGTCACTTTGATGCTGTGGGAACTCTGTCAGGAGAGACCAGGGCCGGTGCTGGCCAAATATATGCGGGGTGAAGTGCGAGCTGCGAGAGCGAGAAGTCATGTTCCTCGTCTTTCCAGTCCAGGGTCACATGGGCAACATCTTGTGTGTAGAAGCAGCTTTCATTCTACATAGAGGGGGATGCATTGTTCACTGGCTGGGGTGCCCTATGCGACAGACAGCCAGTGTTCAGTACCTGGACAGTTCCATACATGATGTGTCTTACACATAAACATGTCTGAACATGTTATAGCACATAAACCTACTTGGCCCTCAAAGTTTTTCAGTCAGAAATATGCAGGAGTTTCAAGTTCTACACTATTTCAGCCATCACTTATCTTAATTGGCAAATATACTTTTTGCACAGTGTTGTATCTGGCCTGTCACATCCACCTCCATGTGCTTCGTTACCTGCTCTCTATTCAAGCTGTGCATGTTCTAGATCACCTGAATTGTGTGGCAGACTTATCAGGGGGTTGTACTGAAGAGTGGAGACTATATCCTGAGGTGGTGCTGAGGATTTGGGAAGTGTTAAAAAAACAGAAGTGGATCTGAGTCAATGAATTGCATCTAACAATGCATCTTGTAGGATGTTATGGGCAGAAGAATTAACAATGTCTGCGCATAATGACTTAAATGCAGAATCTACACTGACATTCTCCTGAGCAATAAAGATATTCGGACTGGTGCCAGCCAGCCCGAATTTCTGGCATTTGGCAAATACAAAGGACAGATCTGTCCGAACACACTCCTAGAAAAACCCCCACAGCTGGCACACACACTCCAAGAGATAGATAAAAGAACTATTGCCATGGAAACCCATAAAATCACAGAACAAAGACATCCCATGGTTCTTCACTATAACCAACTCTCTTAAACTTACCATAAAATTATTATACTAATCATGATGCATGTTTCTGGCTCACCAGCTCACATGAGGCATAATTCATGAACATTTGACATGGACTTTGGACTTTTCTTATTTCACTACAATCCAAATACACACAGCAATGTGTAGGATTATACTAAAAATATGGACAAATGCAAATGACTCGACAACTCGAATCCCTCGCAAGGGACATAGAACGCTTCAACCCGAGTGGTCAAGATTCAAATATAGATGATTATCTCAGAGAAAATGAGTGCTGCCTTGTTGACTTACATCATGCTTCATCACATGAAAAACTCAAGCTCATATGGAAGACCACAGTGAGGAGGAAAGGTATGGTTCAAACAGAAACCCAAACAAGAAGGTAAGTGGAAAGACAAGGTTTCAAACCCCCACATAGAACAAGGTTTGAAACAGGAAATGGAGGGTATACTCTGGAGATGCCTGACGGAGGTAACCACATCTATGTGGATGACATCCTCATGAGGAACCAGACCGAGATCCAACATGTACTTAACCAACTCTCCACCGCTGGAGCCAAGCTTGCACTAGCCAAGGGCCAGTGGTGCTGCACCAAGGTTGAGTACATGGGTCTAAAAGTGAGTGCAGATTGCATCGAACCCCAAGCTGGGAGAGTTTGAGCCATCCGTGACATCAAAGCTCCGACAGGTTTGTCAGAATTCAGAAGCTTCCTAGGTGTCTGCAACTACTCCCGACAGTTCATCGAGGACTATGCAGAGATAGCGAGACCCCTCACGGAATTACTCCGTAAAGACAAATCATTCAAGTGGGGAGAGCCCCAGGAACAGACGAAAGACAAGCTCAGCTCAGCACCCTGTCTGGCCTACCCAGACAAGGATAAAGAGTGCTACCTCGAGGCAACCTTCTCGTCCTGCTGTCTCAGTGCCGCACCAACACAGAAACAAGACACAGACAAATGTGTCGTCGCTTATGCTAGCTTTTTGTTGAGATGAAGTTCTCTGACTAGAAAAAAAGAAATTATGATCCAACATGAATTTTCTTGATAAAAAAATATGATCGTGCCTGGTAACATGTGCATGTAAAATGGCTAGAAATAGCATTTTAGCTTAGTGTAAAGCTGACAATTTACACAATGTTTATTTCTATTTCTTCTGCTCCAAACTTGCTTCAAACTTAGTTCTCTGTCTGCTCACATGAATTTAACACATCATAAGAAAGTGTTTCACCACTGTTCAAATGCACTTTGGATCGCATCATTTATATGTATAAATGTTTTCCATCTGAGAGGACTAAATATTAAATGAAACAAATGACAATAAAATGCAAGTAATCTCTTCAGTAATCAAAATACTTTTTGAATGTAACTGTATTCTAATTACCAATTATTTAAATTGTAACTGTAGTGGAATACAGTTACTTATATTTTGTATTTTAAATAAGTAATCCCGTTACATGTATTCCGTTACTCCCCAACCCTGCCTCTGGGTTACACCGTTTTCTTTTCCTGATAGAAAAGAAAATGGTTGCACAGTCCACACAGTTCATAGAGTTCACAGAGGCTTTATCGTCTGGGCAGGGACTGAGGCACATCTGGACATAGACCGTCTAGCTAAGTTTAAAACTACGTTCATCACACATGAAGACAAACATTCCAAGTTATAGGTAGGCACAGCATTAACCGTAACACAATCCTATGCTGTTCTTTGGTCATAACACAAAATCATAATAGAACCTGACAATGGAAACTAGGACCAAAATGCTAGAAGAAAGGGGTTAGAGGATAGGGGGGTTAGAGGTTAAAAAGCTTATCCTTGGGGGTGACTGGGGTTAAACTGTTGGATGGGCTCAGACTGGTGTGTAAAACGTGGCTGTACGAGAAGGAGGGAGTCCAGTCTGGCTTGTAGGTTTTGAGTGTACCTGTACATGGCGTGTACAGTAATTGTTGTGATGATCCAACCAATAAGGAGGAGCCCAAGGGCGACCAGACTGATAGGGTGTTCTTGGTAAGATGATGATCTGCTTATGTGACTGGGAAATATAATGGTCAAGCCAGTCAGTTTGTGACTGAATTTAACTAATTTCATCCCTTCAGCCTGAAGCTGCTGTTGAAGGGTGTCAATGGTGAGGTTGTGACCTCTAAATGTGTCCATAATCTCAATTTCTGCATCATGTTTGTCGACGCTGAGATGATGGAGGACAATATCGTCAATGTGCACAGTGGCTCCTTGGGGAACTGTTAAGAAAACCGTCTGGTTTGGTAGCGTTAGTTTAGTTGCTGTATCATGGTGGTCGTATGATAGAACTTTGGTGGCTGGTGTGTTAACGAGCCAGCGATTGCCCGCTCTTTCTACCTTTGTCTCTGTTCCTTTATCTATGACAGACATGCTACCTTGACACTTTTGTTCAGCGGATTCGGCTCTTAGGCTGCAGATGTAGTTAGTCGCCTCTCTAACAAAGGGGTTGCTTGGACAAACCCAATGAATGTCCTTTGTCTTGGTACACATGCTTAGGTTAGGGATAAGGTAGAGCAAGGTGTCCTTATCGTGGTTGGCGAGTGTTGGTGGTGTTTTGAGTGTGGGTTACCTCCATGAAAACCAACATTCAGTATGGACTTTAGTCGGTATATATTCTGCCTTTCTATGATGGGTAGATTGAGATTAATCCTATTTCGAGGTTCTGAGGATTTTTCATAGATTGGAATTGCACTGCCAAGACTATATGCCAGGAGTATCTGTGAAGGTTGCACAACGGAGGTAGCGCACTGATGCTGACAGAGTTGGCAGCTGAGAGGCCAATGGAGAATACTGACCTGATTGCTGATGCCGCGGCAAGCAGACCACCGAGAAATCATTTTGGTCGTGTCTGGCCACTGAGGTCCTCCTTGGTCACTAGGCATTTCTGCAATTGTTCAAGGTTGTGAACAGTTGTCTGCTTGGCATGTTCGACTGTGTCGTGCATTTGGGTTTCGCTTAGCCTGCCATCAGTAAATTGTGGGGGTAGGCAGATGTGTTTGTGGGGGATACATCCCAGGGATCTAAACGTACGTAGATTCTCTGGGTGTACAGGTTGCAACGGGTGATCAAGAGGCCAGGTGTCCCTTGTAGGACGATGCCGGTCGGCTGGCCGGGTTCGACCACATCACTGGTTAGGGCGTCTCATAGGCTGAGGAGAATGCCGAGGATCCACGAGACTTTCATCCTGAAACAATCCAGAGTTGATTACTGTATGAAAGTGGAGTGGTGCTATGGTTAATGCATGCAGATGGGATGGTTTGAGGCATGCAGATATTCTTATGGCGCTACTGTGGTGCGTCTTCTCCCCTTTGGAGTGAAAATGGCTTGAAGAGCTTAATCTGATTCGAATGGACCCATTTGTATGTCGGTGTTTGGCTTGGTTAGAACCTGATGCGGTAGGTTACTGGTGAGAGCTTTCCCACTGTCTCGAAGGGGCCTGACCAACTTTTTAGAAACTTTTTAGAGACTCCTGCTGGTTTGGTGAACCTGAAATAGAGTACCTTGTCGCCTACTTGGTACTCGTGGTGAGATGCTTTCCTGTCATAGTAGGCTTTGAATCCCTTGATGCTGGCTTCCAAGTTAATCTGGGCCCACACGAATGTGGCCCGAAGATGGTCGCGCAGGTCCATCACGTATTGGTGTGCCGTATAGGCGGCTGCAACACTGACGTCTTCGGGGCAGTACAGAAGGTGTAGCAGAAGGGTCATTTCTCTAGCAGTCATCATTTCAAACGGTGTGACTCCTGTGGAGCGGTGCGGAGTAGACCTAATGTCCATCAGCACCAAGGGGAGTTTCACATCCCAATCTCTGCCACTGCTGTTAACATACTTTTTAAGCATGTTGATAATGGTGCGGTTGGCATGTTCGACCTGTCCAGATGACTGGGGATGATACGGGATGTGGAAGTTGACTTCCATGCCCGTGATTTCGTACATGGTAGTCATGACGCTTAAGGTGAAATGGGTGCTTCGATCCGAATCAACGGAGAGGGGTAGCCCCCAGCAGCTGAACACATGGTTCAGCAGCAGGACTGCCATTGTTGTGGCTGTGTCGTTAGGGGCAGGGAGGCATTCCAGCCACTTGGTGAAAGCGCAGGTAACCGTGAGGAGGTACTTGTTACCTCATGAGGACTTGGGGACTGGTCCAATCCAATCCACCTGGAGGTGGGGCCACGGGAACGTGAACCCTCGGTTCTGGAGTGGGGCCCGATCCAGCGGTCTCGATGGCTGGAACTGGCAACAGACCAGGCATCCTTTGACATAGGAAAAGGTGTCGCAGGCCATCGATGACCAATAAATGACTTGTTGGAGGGTCTTCAGGGTGGCCTTGTAACCTCGATGGCCTCCGACAGGGGAGTTGAGAGCGTGGGCTAGCATGCAGTATTCTCATCATAGTAATGTTGATTTGACGGGAGCAGTGGAGTGGTGACAAGTAAGGATTCTGGGCTCAGTTGCCCATCGCAGTCTCAGTGTTTCCATTCAGCCAGGCCCTGGCCCAAGGCCATTTTATGGTTCTGGGAATACTTGACCTCATTGTCATAGCCTTGTAGTGCCATCATCCAAGTGACAATGCAGGTGTTGGATACCCGCCCCTCCCTCAGCCACTGGCTGTTCAGAAAGGTGACAGGTTGGTGACAAGTCTCAATGACTGTCTTCTGACCCCCAATTTATCTACAGAATTGTTCCACAGCCCATATAGTGGCCAGGAGGGCCTTCTCACAGTAAGAACTTTGATATTAGGGACAAAATCATATTCTTGATAATAATTTTGTATTGTTTTCCTGTAAAAATATCTAAAAATCTTTAAAACAAGATCAATTTGATGTATCTTATTTTAGAAACAACACTGCATAAGATATATAGGTTTTTCAGAGAATGTATTTTTAACATGTGTATTTTGTCTTACTGTACTGGCAGAGTTTATATAGTCAAAACAAGTGAAAAAGTCTACCAGTGCTGAAGAAGTAATCCAAAGTATTTAGAATATATTACTGACCTTGAGTAATCTAACGGAATACGTTACAAATGACATTTTACAGCATGTTTTCTGTAATCTGTAGTGGAACACATTTCAGAAGTAACCCTCCCAACCCTTCCCACAGGTTACTGTGAACCTACAGGAACTATTCGGCCCTTCAGTTGCTCTAAAGACGCTGGACACCTGTAGGAAAACTCAAAGCCTGAACGGCGGCAAAATAAAAAAAGTCCAAACTGACTACAGATCCCATCAAGCCTTGCTCACTTTATACCTAGGTGTGAAATTCTGAAGGATCGAACTCTCAACTACTATTGGATGAAACGCACAACAGAACGCATCCCTCAACCATGATGTCATCGAGAGTAGAAAACCCTGGAGATTCCTTTTAAGCCTTGCTTCCAGCGACAGTATTCGCCACGTCTAATTGCAGCCCTGCTCCCAGGTGTAGCCTCGATGCCCAAGGAAGTAACATACGTACCTGAACTTTGGCCATACATTCTCCACATTGCTGGACGAGCCGAGATTCTCCGTGTTCCAACGAGCATGCTAATGGATCCGAATGAGACCGCTGAGCAATCCGTGTCTCACCCTTTTGCCTGCAGAAGTGAAGAAAGAAGATTTTCCTCCTTCCGCTGAGAATCAGCACATTCTCTGGCCAGAAACCTCACGTGATGTACTCTCCACGAGAGTCATGCCCACCATTTTGTGCACTCCTCTCCTTACACACACACACACATCCATTCAAACACACACACACACACACACACACCTACCCTCCTCTCATGTATTATAGGCTAATCTGTTACCATATCTAATCATGTTACTGTTTAGTTTGTAGTTGGAAGTCAGAAGTTTATCGACTGCATTGTATTGATTATTGATTGATATTACTGCATCAGTAAACTTTGTTATACTTTAAAGAGAAGTGTTTTGGTATTGTTCTGCATGCACCTGTGCCAAGGGCTGGCAAGGGATGTCAGTGCTCGGATTCAAGCCTTCATTGTTTTCCTTTTGAATGTCAGTGTTCTCCGGACGTCGATTTTCTTAAGAGAACAATCCTATATTGAGATATCAATCCTTTACTGTCTGGTTATTAGTCCCTGATTCCAGGGTGGTGCCCCGGCAATATTAATCCTTATTAATATTCTATTCATTTTGATAATTTATAGTTATATTAGATGATTGTTGATTTGAAGGATTAATAAGCTAATGTTTATTCTAATCAGTGTTTTATTTATTTTAATAATTCATAATTATCTTTTATAATTATTCATTATTGCTAATAACCAAACCCGCTCCTGATTGAAGCTCCAACAGATGTTATGCCCCTCAATGCCCTAGTGCTCATAAAATGAAAACAAGTATGACTGATAAAAAAATAGATCATGACAGAAATTGTACAGAGATTGATGAATAAAGACTTTTTTCTAGTGCAACCTTTGAACATGATGCCACACAAAAGCATCCCGAATAATTGAATCTCTTTAGAAAACACCACTAAAAGGAACACACCCATGTCAAAATACTCAAGTGTCCGTGAAACAAACCATAAATAGGCAAATCGTCAAAGGCTATGAATATTATCTCACTAACTCTCATGAACAACATAACAAAACTAATCACAATGAAAGAATACCAATATTTAGCAGTCATTGTAATCTAATACAAACCAATGCATCAACAACACAACACCTCAACGCAATGGCATACAATTAATTGAAATGATGAGCGGTACGCTGTAACTAATCAAACCAGCAACAAATTATAATAAAATTAGCTTTTAAAACTTACCAATGAAGTTCACTACGCAGGTCTGCACTCAAGAGCGTTAACTTTTGAGGTTCATTTCAACAGCTTGACATACTTTTGACTGGCTCAGGGGCAAAGGCAAACGGGCCCCTCATGCCATCATTGAACACTCGTTACACATGTGCATGACGTTCTCCAGATCTCTGTTGATTAACATTGAAAATGAAGAGCTAGCCCTATGCATATAAAATGAGAATGGTTTAATGGCTTTTACACAACAGACCTTAATAATAATAGAACTTCTAGAAAGATTTTTTTCTTGTATAATATACATAAAACAAGTTTAAGTTGCTGGAAATGTATTATTTCTTAAAATAAGTTTAGAGGATACCATGCAATTTGCACAACAGTGTCACTTCTGGTGGGGCTTAGCCCCATCTGCCCCTAATGTAGAGACGCCTCTGGTTGTGACACGTCACCATCAATAGTAAAAACAGGCATCAAAGTGACCAGCAATATGCCACAACTCATTCCCAACTCTTCAAGAGGGCCGCCAATGAAATCACAGATTAAGGCGTTTACTGGGATTGTTTCTGGAAAAAATGATACCAGCATGGTTTTTTAAGGCTCAACCTAGAAACAGTAACCGTCTCACCAGAGCTTGTACATGTTTCACTTATGAAAGCCCAGTGTCAAAATATTCTTCACACCATCACCACCACCGAAAGGTGAATGATAGCAGCTGACAGGGATAAAAATAAGCAATATAGCATCCTCCTCATCATAATCTCTGCCGAACATGATTTTATCATGCCCGACACCACACAGATCGTCACGCCGAACTGGACAGGCAAAGCCACTTTAGATGGCGAAGAGCAGAGACGCAAGGTCCAAATCGGTGAAAAATCATCCTCAAACTCATTGTTCTCTATCCCGACCTTGCGTGCCTCCCTTGTGTGGTCCCTTCATAGCCACAGAAGGAGTATAGCGGGCAGAGAGGTGAGAGTGGCTTCGGATTTCAGAACGAAAGCGAGCCAAGAGCAAAGTTTTTCGAGTTTCATGCCCTCACAATGAATGCAATAAACCTCAGTGAGTTCTGGTAGTGAACGGGTGAAGCAGCTTGATATAGAGGAGATGAGGCAAGCAGGGCTGGGCCGGCAACAAATCCTTCTCAAATTTCAGCACTCTATTTGCACTCCTTGCACACCTCCCTCGTGCGGTTTCATCGGAAGCCGCAGAAGGAGTATAGCGGGCAGAGAGGGGAATGGCTTCGGCTTTCAGAATGAAATCGAGCCAAGATCAAAGCTTTTTGAGTTTCATGCCTTTACAGTGAACACAGTCAGTCTCAACGAGCGCAGCTTATATAAAACAGCACTCGTGCCTATCAGACAAAGGCATATATTGCTAGTTTTTAATGTGCTTGTGGAAACATTTGTAAAACATCATCTTCATAAAGACATTGTTAAGCAAAAGGGCTTTATAGTTTATTTTCAGTAAAAGAAACACACACAATACAACACAATGCATAATAACAAACAAGGAAATGTTAAAAGGATATGCTGTTCCAAACACGTAAGTGTTAAAAGGATACGCTGTTCCAAACACGGAAGTGTTAAAAGGATACACTCTTCGTATGAGCACAAGCAGGGTGATCAAAATAATCCACTCACTGTTGAGGTGTGCAGGACGAAGCAAAGGTAATAATAATACATTTTATTTATATAGCGCCTTTCCAAAAGCTCAAGGTCGCTTTACAATCAGTGTACATTCAATCATAACAAGAAATTACAATGGTTCTAGGGGAAAAAAAGAAACCAGTGATAGAATGATAGTACTCTGAGAAAAGATAAGTTTTAAACTGAGACTTGTTGATAGAGATGGAGGAAATGTTGCGAGATGGAGGAAATGAATTCCAGATTGTTGGTGCAATTGCACTGAAGGGTCTGCCATCAAAAGTGGAGAGACGAAATATAGGGATAGAAAGTAGTCTGGAGAAGAACGAAGAGAACATGCAGGTGTGTATGGATAAATCAGATCATGTAAATAGAGAGGTGCAAGATCATGAAGAGCTTTGAAAGTTAAGAGAAGACCGTTGAACTGAATACAACACAAGTCGAGACTGAACAAAATGGGAGTGATATGTGAGAACACTTGGTGTTTGTGAGGACACTAGCTGCAGAGTTTTGGATATATTGCAATCTGGCAATGCTATCGGGTAGGTCGATAAAGAGGCAGTTACAGTAGTTTAGACATGATGTTATGAAGGCATGAACTAGTAATTCAGCATGCTTTGAACTAAGCATGGGTCTGAGTCATGCAATGTGGCATAGATGGAAGAATGCAGTTTTGGGGATGGATCTGATGTGAGCTTTAAAAGTGAGAGATTGATCAAAAGTGATGCCCAGATTCTTAATGGTTTTGGAGGGTTTGGTGTGATTTCCATCAATGTCAAACAAATATCAATATTTCTTGTGAGTATTTGTGGTCCTAAAATCATGATATCTGTTTTGTCATCATTAAATTTGAGAAAATTAAATTTGAGAAAAACAAATTTTTACATCATTAATACTGGCCATTAGTGAGCTGACAGAGTTAACTGAATCAAAACAAGTCGATGTATAAATCTGTGTGTCGTCAGCATAGCAGTGATAGCTTAGACCATGACGACGAATGATTTGACCAAGAGGGAGCACATAAATTATGAACAGAAAAGGACCCAGAACAGAACCCTAGGCAAAACCCAGAGCAAGATGAGCAGCAGGGGATTTGTATGTCTTCATTGAGATAAAATATTGTTTATGAGTGAGGTAGGAAGAAAACAAGGACAGAGCTATACCAGTGATATCAGTATTTGAGGGTAGAGAGTGGAGTGTTGTTGCAGATAGTGTCAAAAGCAGAGCTCAAATCAAGGAGGGTCAGAACACTGAGGGACTCAGAGTCAGCAGAGATGAGATCATTAACAACCTTCAGGAGAGCTGTTTCAGTACTGTGATATAGACAAAAGCCAGACTGAAAAGGATCATAGAGATTATTAGCTGCTTGATGTGATTGTAACTGGGAAGCTACAACTTTTTCCAAGAGTTGAGAGATGAAAGGCAGGTTGGAAATTTGACGATAGTTGAGGAGGGTAGATGGATCTAAGCTGGTGTTTTTAAGGACTGGTGTGACTTCAGCTGTTTTGAGATCAGTAGGAACAATGGCAGAAGCAAGTGATGTGTTTATTAGATATGAAATCAGAGCAGAAATGACAGACAGAGATAGTTTAAGAAGAGGGGTTGGGGCAGAGTTAGATTGTAAAATTAAATCACTAAAGAGTGAACAGTGAGGTAGAGTTGGAGTACTCGAGTTCGTACTCGGACTTGAGTCCGAGTCACGGGTCCAATTTTAATGGACTTTAATGGACTTTTTCAATTTGTCATGAACTCAGATGCATTTTTACTCAGACTTGACTCGAGCCTTTAGGACTCAGGATTTTTTTCTGAGTCCAGCCAAGTCCATGGCATTTGTGATGCAATGACAAACAAACAAGCAAACAAATAACGTAACATAGGGTGACCATACATCCTCTTTTTCCCAGACATGTCCTCTTTTTCAGACCTGAAAAAAGCATCTGGCTGGGATTTCAAAATTGCCTCTAAATGTCCGGGATTTGGCTTTGTCTTCATAATGATGTGCTCTCTACAGTTAGTACTATCATACATTCTGTGTATTTGATACTGCACATCAGTTTTCACGCACATATGTCCTTGCGTGTTTTTATTCTGGCTAAGAGCGGCAGTGTGCACTCTTTCAAAGTACTTTCTCTCTCTCTCTCTTGCCCACGCGCGTGCTGTATGTGTGTGCGCAAAAGAGATCGCCACATGCTCTGCCACTCTCATCCAGAAATATCAATAACATAAGTACACTTTTAAAAGTACATTCCCCAACTCTGCAAATTATTAAATAGAACAAACATTTTATCAGATTCACGTTTCTACGCAAAGCCATTTCTAAATGAAAATGCTGACTATATCGAGACACATTAAATGTATTTAATTAATTACATGTATTTAACCCATAATTTTAGATAAAACTAAACTAAATTGAATGGACAAATTGAAAATGATAATAACCCTTGTTGTAAGGACAAACGCAGCTTTCAGTTTCTTTAGCCTATGTTTGAGTGGAGGGGAAAAATCAACAAATAATTGAAAAAGTCAACAGAACACAATAAGAAGTGTGTTGAAGAACAGATTTGTCTTCATACACCTAAAGCATATGCTTTCATTCTGAAACCAATTTGAAGTTTGTTCAGCAGGATACTAATCATAAAATGTGAATATGAAATGCAACAGAGGTGTTTTTGTTTCATTTATATTGACAAATTGTTTTTCTTAGTTGTGAAGGTTTAAATAAGCTTAAAATATTGATAATGAGTTTATGGTTACAATTTTAATTCAGGTTCATGAATGGATTCATTCAGACTCGACTCAGACTCGGCCTGTTATGGACTCGGTCTTGAGTCCGACTCTGCCCCTTTTGGACTCGGACTCAACTCGGACTCGATTGTTTAAAGACTCGGACTTGACTCGGACTCGACTAAGGCAGACACAAACCCAACACTACAGTGAAGCTTGTTTTTTTGCAAAGTCACTTGAGGCGATGACCACTTCACTTCATGGTCCACAGTTCAGAAGTGAACCAAGGGGACAAGTGGGCACCAGTCGAGTCTTTTTTTTTTCTCCCCAATTTGGAATGCCCAATTCCCAATGTGCTCTAAGTCCTAGTGGTGGCGTAGTGACTCACCTCAATCCAGGCGGCGGAGGACGAATCTCAGTTGCCTCTGTGTCTGAGACCGTCAATCAGCGCATCTTATCACGTGGCATGTTGAGCGCATTACCGCGGAGACGTAGCATGTGTGGAGGCTTCACACTATTCTTGCTGAGCTACCCATCCCCCACCCCCCACCCCCCACCAGCTGAGTCTTAATGAGGGCATGCTCCTTGAGCATCTGAGATGAAAGAATTATAATTGAGAGAATCTCAGAGGGACATGAAAGTTGAATGGAGTCGGAGAGTGAGAATGCACAGATGAAGGCAGAGAAAGATGAAGGATCAACAGCTTCAAGGTTGCAATATGATATCATAGTTTTCTGTGTGATTTAGAGGTAGGAAAATTGAAATTAATTTATAAGAGTTTGTGATCAGAAATGCCAATCTGTGAATCTGTTATAGAGACATTGTTAAGACCTAAGGTACAAACTAAATCGAGTATATGACCATGGTTATGGGTGGGAAAATTCACATGCTGTATTAAATCGAAGCTATCAAGGACAGACATCAAGGAGTTCAGTTGCATTGGTACAGTGACAGTCAGTGTCAGAGTACTCTGATGTACAGTAGTGATCATCTTTAGCTAGGTACCTCAGTGAGTCAGGGCATGAGCGATTATTCAGTATAAAATCACTTTTCCAGTACTGTCTATTTGTCCAAATGGAGGGAACAGCCGTGGGAGATGAGCGATGAACAAACTGGATTTGCCAGGTTGAGCGATGGATGTAGCACGGGCGACAGAGAATTCCAAGTTTTCCACAGAGCTCATGTGTCACAGAGTCTAAACGTGGATGGCAGTTTAAAGCTCTGAGTTATTTTATTAGAAGTTTAAAGAACAATGATAACATGTTAGCTAGAACCCTGCTTAGCCCTACACCTACCAGTCAATTGAGAGGAAGGCAACCCAACCAGTCAAAGAACTGTCGACACAGGTGACAAGGAGAGTTGAAACTCACCTCAACAACTATGTTGAAGGAGGTGAAAGACAGACAGACAGAGACAGGGCTCGCAACATGCAAAATGGATGCACAGTGCTGTCCAAACTCCAATGGAGGGTGTGCATAGTGTTCTTTGGTAAGCAGGGTGACTCCAGAAATAAGACATATGATCCAATGCCAAACGTATAGTAAGTCCAGTAGATCATGATCATTAAGATGCTGATTATGTTGACAAAATAAACAAATAAATAAAATAAAAAAAACATATAACAAACAAAACAAAACAGATAGTTAAGCAGCAGCCAGGTGCCCACAGGATTCTCAAACCGGAAACCGGAAAAAACACGATTCAGGCATCCAGAGCATGAGAGATGAAAACACAGCCCTGAAGAGAAAAATGTATTAAATGGCGGGGCACTCTGGTTCATATGCCCGAGATGACATGCGTGCGGATTAGGGGTAGAGCGTCAAGTGCCATCTGCCAGTAGATTGCCGTGATTCTATAGGGCTTCAGAGATCGTCACTCTTGGGAAGAGTTTCCCATTGCGTCAGCTACTGACCCAGCATTAAAGTGACCAGCTTCAAAGGGAATGCATCATAAACCCTTTAAAAAATCTTAGTTTGCATTCCACAGAAGAAAGAAAGTTATATCAGTTTGAGACGGCATGTGGGTGTGTAAATAATGATAGAATTTTGGGATGATTTAATGGATGATTAAATGACGATAAATTACCTTAAATTACTCAGTTTACTCAATTACATGATTAGCTAACTGATATCGGCATATATTCATGCTGTATAGCCATATATTCTCCCAAGGTTTTTTTTCTCCACTAACTAACATCTTATGGGTTGTGGTTTCCTTGCCACAGTCATCCACTGGGGACCTAAAGACAAAGAATTTTAAAGCATGATTTTCAGTGTCATTTTTCAATAAAACTGCTCAATGAGAACTTTAGACACTTGAGGCATTACAAACATTACAGAATGATCTTCTGTGAAGCTGCTTTGAAGTGTATTTTGGAAAGCGCCATACAAATAAAATTGAATTGACTTGATTTTAAATAATGAGTAGAATAAAGCTACTCATAATTTCAAAGTAGTTTCCCCAAAACTAGTGAAAATATTCTTTATTGATAAATGTGTGCAGTACAGTGACTGAGATCTCTGCGTTTACCATTTAGGCATTCAGGGCACATGTTAGTTTGTGTACAGTAACAGGTCTATGGCTGCCTTTGGGTTAGGGTTATTGCCTTTCTGTAACTGTGTGAGAGTCTTATACAGTATGTGTGGGAGTGTGTAGCCTGAAGAGTATTGCACAGAATGGTTACACTGTTAAACACAGGTCAACACATCCTTGAAGCTTCTGGAAAAGCGAGAGATCAAAGGTAATAGTGGTCGACCCCCTCTAACCACTGACTGTTTGTGTATGAGAGCAAGAACAAAAAAGAAAAATTGTTTGTATGTGCTGCTCACATTGCCTGTTGGATCACAAAGCTCTGTCTCTTCCACACCTGGCAATTGCCTGAAATAAAAACTCTTGTTGGCCCAGCTGGGCTAGTTTAATGTTTATTTATACTGTTGTGCCCATCCTAAAACACGTCACCTTTGCCTGAGTCTCTCATGCAGCCCTAATTTATTCATGGCCAGAAAGATTTATGTCACAAATAACAACATCCTAATGGGTTTGCATTGCCTTTTTTCTGAAAGTAATCTGTAAAAAAAGATTAATAAACAACAGTATGGAACTGATTTACTGTTATCCTACTTTATCAAAAATATGGACAAAAAAAGGACAAACAGAATGGAAATTAAACTACAAGTGAATGCTGTTGAGAGTGTTTTATTAATGTGAGTGTGTGTGTGTGTGTGTGTGGGCGGGTTTGGGTGGTTTACAAGGACAATTTTGTAAGTTTCAAACTGGTAATTACAAGGGTAGTATGTTATTAATGTGGTTTATGAGGACAGTTCTAGTGTCCCCATAATTCAAAATGCTTAAAAAACTTACTAAATGATGTTTTTATTTTATTTATTTTTTATTATTTTTTTTTAATGTAAAAATGCATAGTTTGTTGTGAGGGTAAGGTTTAGGGGTAGGGTTAGGGGATAGAATCTATAGTTCATACAGTATAAAATCATTATGTCTATGGAGAGTTCTCATAAGGATAGCCACACCAACATGTGAGAACCCCTATAATCAGGTCAGGGTCTGTGTGTTGTATATTACGAATAGCACACAAGCTTAATCATATAGCAAAATATCTGTGCAAACCTGAGTCTTTAAACAAAATGAGAGGAGGAACAGAATATCAGTGTTTAGTGGATGTTATTGAGAAGCCCCAATCCAAAGTTAAAACATACTGATTTTGCAACACACAATAAAGAACAAGTGTACAATAACTGCATGGTAAAAAGTTAATATGGACAGTTGTAATGCAGTTATGTGATCTAACCTTTAAAATATACTTTCATTGGTATAATCCTACCTATTCAGGTTGATTCCATAATATTAAAGGAATTCTGGGTTCAGTATACAGTTGTGCTCAAAAGTTTGCATACCCTTGGAGAATTGGAATATATGTACCATTTTTAAAGAAAACATGAGTGAGCAGGCAAAACACATTTATTTTATTTCTTATGGGATTCATATTCAACTGTAGGTTATAACAGAATGGCACAATCACGCCTTTAGAGCTCACACACCCCCAAAACATCAGTGAGCCACCACCATGCTTCACAGTGGGGATGGTATTCTTTTCACTATAGGCCTTGTTGACACCTCTCCAACCATAGCACTTATGGTTGTGACCATAAAGCACTATTTTGGTCTGGTCACTCCAAATTACAGTGTGCCAGAAGCTGTGAGGCGTGTCAATGTGTTGTTGGGCATATTATAACTGGGCTTTTTTGTGCCATTTTTTGCGCAGTAAAGGCTTCTTTCTGGCAACTCGGCCATGCAGCTCATTTTTGTTCAAGTATCATGGTATTGTGCTCCTTGAAACAACCACACCATCTTTTTCCAGAGCAGCCTGTATTTCTCTTGAGGTTACCTGTGGGTTTTTCTTTGTATCACGAACAATTCTTCTGGCAGTTGTGGCTGAAATCTTTCTTGGTCTTCCTGACCTTGGCTTGGTATCAAGAGATCCCCGAATTTTCCACTTCTTAATAAGTGATTGAACAGTACTGACTGGCATTTTCAAGGCTTTGGATATCTTTTTATATCCTTTTCCATCTTTATGAAGTTCCATTACCTTGTTACGCAGGTGTTTTGACAGTTCTTTTCTGCTCCCCATGGCTCAGTATCTAGCCTTCTCAGTGCATCCATGTGAGAGCTAACAAACTCATTGACTATTTATACACACACTAATTGCAATTTAAAAAGCCACAGGTGTGGGACATTAACCTTTAATTGCCATTTAAACCTGTGTGTGTCACCTTGTGTTTGTGTGTCACCTTGTGTGTCTGTAACAAGGCCAAACATTCAAGGGTATGTAAACTTTTGATCAGGGCCATTGGGTGATTTCTGTTATCATTATGATTTAAAAAGGAGCCAAACAACTATGTGATGATAAAAGGCTTCATATGATCACCATCCTTAAAAGACAGTTTTTTTTTGTTTTTTGTTTTTTGCATGATCAGTCATATTTTCAAAATCAATGCCAAAATTTCATAATTTCTGCCAGGGTATGCAAACTTTTAAGCACAAATGTAAGTTAAGCTCAATCGACAGCATTTGTAGCATAATGTTGATAACCAAAAAATAATAATAATTTTACCTCATCCCTCCTTTTCTTGAAAATCAAAGAAAAGGTTTTTGGAGGGTTTAAAGACAGACATGTTGAGTATTTAATTTTATAAAAGCATTTACATTAGTTTTTCTGTTAAAACACATGTATTATTTAAGCTGTAAATTTGTTTAAACCGTCATTTTTACATTTTTACATCATTTTTAGACTTCACAGCGTTGCATCGTCATGGTAATGGAGTTGTATAAATTGGATATAACTTTCCACAGAAAAGGTTGGTATCACACTTAAGTCATGTTAACATGCATTGTTTATGTCTTGTGGCTATACTTTTGAAACAGTGAGTATTTTAATGTTTACGGATTATTTTATTTGTACCCCATTACAAAAAGGAGAGACAAGTCGAAATTAATGTTTGTGGTAATCAACGTTATGCCACAAATGCTGTCAGTTGAGTTTAACTTGTATTGAACCAGGAATATTCCTTTAAATAATAGCCAATATTTGACTTCAATAAAGCCAAATAATTTGTCACACAAAGTACATTTTTGTCTTTTTTTATTCCAGTATTCCAGTCATAAAAAAGAAAGAAAGAAAAGAAAAGATAGAAGGTTTTCTGCCATTGTCTCTCTCTCTCTCTCTCTCTCTCTCTCTCTCTCTCTCTCTCCCCCTCCTGTCAGTCAGTCTTGGCACATGCATTTGGCCCTGCTGTAATTACTGTGCGGGACGTGTTACCTGCATTGATTTCCTTACATGTGTCTTATTACTCAGGGCCTGGCATGCACGCGTGGCACGTTAATAACCTTGTGAGGTGCCTTAAAGATGTTGCGACAGATAACTCCCAGCATTACCTTCCTAACGGGTCGTTTGACAAAGACCTGCTGAAAGAACAGCTTTAAATGGGAAATTATTACACATTAAACGCTCGACATGGGCCTTGGATCGAAGTGGATCAATATTTTGCCAGGACTTTAAATCAGCAGCTTTCCCTCTCCACTCCACGGCTGCGCTCTGCTGAACATATTTAAATTTTCTTGTAACAAATTAATTCCAAAATTTTCTCTTGATTGAATTAGGGCAAGTGCTGGTACTGTCACAAATGTTATGCTGCTTCAGGGAGACAAATTGCTGCCCTAGACATGGGTAACAAGCGCCAGTGTTGAGTCTCTGATAATCTTCCCACTAATTCTCCATTACAACTAAATGAAGTCATAAATCTTCCTGACAGCTGATCGATGTAAACATTGTTTCCCCCATGATTGCCAGGACTCCCAGCGGAGGTACTGTCCGCTCACCGCGTGCTGAAATTACTCCCTGCACGGGCACATGCCTGGAGAGAGAGAGAGAGTCGAGAGAGAGAGAAAGAGAGAGAGAGATGACATGGGTGTGCGCTTATGGGTTGGGTTGGGGGGGGGGTCTTTAATCGGCTCCACCTTGAAGACAGAAAACATTCTGTGTAAAATAATGTCTGGACGTTCCTGAACTCGTTTGCCTTCAATCACACACCGGCAGATGCAGACTTCAAGTATAAATGAGATGGAAATTTTTACATGCATTATAAAAACTACTGTTGATTATATAGTTGAAATTTTGAAATTTTAACAGCTGATATTATGCTGCCTTCAATATTGATACCTTAATGTAAAAAAGTAGTGCATGCAACAAACAGTTACAAATAGAGCATACATAAATGTTGTGTAGCTATATGACCAAAAACTTGACCAAAACTTTCATGTCAATGGGATATATGATTATTTTCATCAATACACAAATGCTTATTTAATTAATAGCCTACATAGTTCTGTTTATCCAAATCATATCATTACATGTTGGTAGGGTGACCAGATTCCTGATTGTGGAAAACAGGACAGCACCCTCCCAGCAAAAATGAAATTGATGTATCCTTACCTGGGCACAGATCAATGCAAAGTAGAGGGTGCTTCCGCATCTGTAACTGATGTCACCTTGTACTTTTCGCTGGCAGAAATTTTTCTCAGTGTGTGCTTGTCCTTCAAGAGTTTATTGCAAAATGCAGAGCAGTTCAGTCCAAAATTAAGATGTACGAAAAGAATTGCCTTCATGACTGTGACACTTTCACACTGAGACGGGTGTCCATGCTGCATTCATTAATGACAACATGCTCCACAGATGCAGATGTCCCAGGCAGGCATAAAACAAACTCCACGATCTTGGCGAAGATTCCGAAGTTGATGGTCTTGATCTCCAGCTCACGAAAAACTCCTGTCCATCTCTCAGACAAGGCCGTCTTGTTCATGTTCCACTCAGTGATGCGACAAGTGACAAGTGATGGTTTTCGCACAAGCCCACTCATCAAAGAGCATGGTTTCGTCAATCAAACTGAGAGCGGGGATTCTGTAGTAGAAGTGTTCGTGGCTGCTCTGAATGTCTTTCCACTCTGGGATGTCTCTCAGTAGGGCCCACTCAAGTTTTTATGTGTTCTCCAATTTTGGAGGTAATCCACCAATGCTGAATAAAAGTTTCTCACTGCACAAAAGAAATCATCCGCTCGCATGTCACCAGCTTCAACCAGGGCATCCAACTGCTTTTTAATGTCAGAGGGTATGAATGATTCCTCCCGCTTGGCCTGCAAGACTTTTCTCAGGTCATGAATGTGCAAAGCCACTTCTGTGGCTGATATGTGGTTTTGCTCTACTATCTCCAGTGCACGGTTAAAAGTGGCTGTTTGCTTGAGTGCGAAGCCAATCCAAAGTTTAGTGCAAGGATTGCTGAAAATGTCTCTTAGAAATTCTGGGCATTTTTCTTGAGAAAGAAAGCATGCACGGAGACCACTGAAAATGTGTAGTATTCTTTCAAGAGTTGGACCAAGAGAGAGGAAATGTGTGTTGCCATGCTGCAGTAATTTCTGATAGTCCAGCTGCACAAAAGCAAATACATTGCAAATGACAGTTTCAGATTTGGTGCGGGCAGAAGAAATTTTCGGATCATATAATTTCTTGATCAATTTCGCAGTGCAGTCAGCCGACCAAAACCTATGGCCATGCACAACAGAATGATTTCCTTCACTTGCATGCACCTTGTCAAATTCAGAGCTTTGCTTCACAAAAAAAATCACTTACACTTGGTGTGGCACACTTACTTTTAGCAGCATCCACATGCTTTTTTGTATGAACATGCTGCGAGATGTCGGTGTGGCCTCCATGGGCAAATCTCACACCTCGCTTTACTAGGCTCTGTCTTTGACTCCTTTTTTAGAAATGTAATCTCTTTTTGAAGATCCTCATTAAATGTACATGCATGCTTCCTTGACATTTTTCCAGCCGCAATTTCATCTGTGTGCTCTTTCAAACTGACTCTTCAATCAGTTCACTAACTGTACATCTATTGATAGGGGATTATGATTGGATAGTTATAATCCAATCATGTACTTCAAATAACACGGTGTGATTTTATTTGTTTTACAAGCTGTAGAGAAAGCCACTTAGGCGAAAGAGAAATTTTAGGAGAGGGGAAATATGGGACAAAACACGATTTTTTTCAGATTAAGTCGAGACACTAGAAAAAGTGCTTAAATACGGGACTGTCCTGGGAAAAACGGGACGTCTGGCCACCATACATGTTGGAGAAGCCATTTCTTTTGTACATATTTTCGTATTGCCAACAGTATATGACATAAAACCTTGTAGCTGTACGATTTTATTCTGCTTTGCAAATAACTTTGGAGATTACCTCAAATATAAATTATTTTCATAAATTTGCCTTTTATACAGATTTTACACATTAAAGGTAAAAAAAACTCTTTGGAAAAACTCACTTCAAGAAAGAATGGTTTGTCCCAATATCACAAGACTTCCACTACATGGTGTAATTTCCTCAGGAAACACATGGATTGATGATTATGTGCTCTCTCTTTTTCCCAAATATTTGTTAAAAAGCCAAGTCTGGGTCAACAGTGTACAAGTATTGTCACTACTCTGTTTTCTGTTGGGGATTTTGCAGGAATGAGGACCCAAATGCAGGAAAGAAAACTTAAATGGTTTATTAACAAAAAACTGAACAGAAACTCTCATGTTGGAGAAAAAATTACACAATATATGCATGGACCACATGAGGAACAGGTGAGACTAATTATCACCATAAGGACTGTTGGGCCTCATGTATTCAGATAGAAGACAAAGGCAGGCCTAACACAGTCATAAAAACATAACTCAAGCCCCCACCTATTAAGTCGTAAATCTTACTGATAAAAATCGCACCAAAATCAAACAAAGGGAGTCCAAAAAAGACTACAAATCCATGAAGCCTTGTTCACTAAAGGATCGAACTCTCAACTCCTATTGGATGAGGCACACAACAGAATGTCCCTCAAACATGACATCATCAGGAGTTGAAATACCTCTGAAATTTTTTCGAGATTTACTTCCAGCGACTTTGTTCACCAAATACAGACGTAGCTTTTTGCTGCTCTCAGGTGCAACCTCGTGGCACAAGGAAGTAATGTCCGACTTGAAACTGTAGCCATACAATCTCCATCTCGCTGGACGAGTTGAGATTACTCTGTGTTCAACCAAACACTCTAACGGATCCGAAGGAGACCGCCGAGCAATTCGCATCTTCATCCGTTTGCCTACAGAAGTGAAGAGATTAAAGATTTCTCTTCCATCTTCAATCAAGTCGACATTTCTGAGTTCTCCGCCAGCCCGCCGAGAATCAACAGCCGTACTGCCCGCTGACAATCAAAAGCCGTACCGCCCGCCGACAGAGCGAGGAAACGGCCTCCCGTCATCACCCGAGCCTCAAGGAACCGGGTCAAAATTAAAGGACGGAGGAAAACACATTCTACCTGTGTCCTCGTGCGATTCAATTAAGAGATTTACGTCTGGGCAGAGATAGAATATTATAGTGTGTTATTCTTGTGTTTCAAGGTTTTTGCTTGTACAGTTTACGGACCGCCATGTCCGCGCATTATTAATACTCAGGGTATTAATTATCACGATTTTGTTTTGCTGTATTGTGGTCCAACCAAATTGAATTGTTCTGCAATTTCGCCATCACGGATGAGACAGCAACTGAGTTCATCCATTAAAGAGTCAAATAACGTGGGACTGTTTACGAGCCCTCCACCCTCTGAGAAATGAACTAAACAGCTGCTTTTTCTCCCACGATCGCGAAATTAGCTTTAGGGCTGTCACTTCTCTCTCTCTCTCGTACTAATCACACACACATGCAGGCACGCGACCCCTCACAAACATTCTGGCACACATTTTGGCTCGTAGATAGCTTAAATGCTAAAGCCCAGCTTTGTCCCTAAGCTATCGTACAAGCGGATATACGCGGTAACTGGTAGACGCCATCTCCGCCCCCATTCGCAGTCATATTCCCTGGCCGGAAGTCTCGCGTGACATACTCTCCACGAGAGTCACGTCCGCTATTTTGTGCGTGTCCCTCCTTACACACACAGACACACACACACACACTGTCACACACACACCTTATGTGTTATAGAATTATTTTATTTCCATATCTAATCATATCACTGTTTAGTTTGTAGTTGTAAGTCGGAAGTTTATTGACTGCATTGTATTAATTATAAATTGATATTACTGCATAAATAAACTGTTTATATTATAAAGAGAAGTGTTTTGGTTTGTTTTGCATACGCCTGTGTCATGCTGACGGGATGTCAGTGCTCGGATTCAAACCTTCATTCATTGTTTTTTTTCCCGAAAATCGATATTGTTTGGATGCCGATTTTCCTAAGAAAACAATCTAATATTGAGACTGTTTTACTATTTGGTTATTAGTCCCTAATCAATGTTAATCCTAATTAATATTCTATTGATTTTTGATAATTGATAATTATCTTGGATGATTGTTGAATTTGAATGATCAATAAGCTAGTGTTAATTTTAATTAATGTTTCATCGATGTTAACAATTAACGATTATCTTTGATAATTGTTGATTTTAAAGGATTAAAAAAGCTAACATTGAGTCTCATCAATGTTCTATTGATTTTAATAATTAGTAATTATCTTTGATAATTATTAATTATTGCTAATAACCAAACTTGCTCCTAAACGTAGCACACTACATTTACTGGAGCCCCATATGAGGTTTTAATGAGTTAGATCCAATTAATTAATTTAAATATTAATTAATAACTACAGAAATAATTATTAATTATTTCTGATAGTAACACCGATCTAAACAACCAGTAAAGCCCTACAGGACTCAACGAGGGAGAGTGAATTTGAGAAACAAAGATGACGAATAACAATTAAGACAGTACAGACACAAGTGCACATGGCAATGAAAAAACATAAAGCCAAGTGCACCCACACAATACTAGTGTCAGGATCTGGCCACAAAATCTATAAACAAGAACAACCGAAGTGGCTGGATCTTGACACCAGATACACAAAATGGGTACAAACACAGAAACAGGTGAAAGGATCCCGACACAACAAAAAATAACTCGGTTATGTGAAATGTAACCCTGGTTCCCTGAGTGGGAACAAGACGCTGCGTAATCGCATTGGGACATGCCCTGAGTGTCACATGGTCTGAAGCCCTTGGCAAATCTACTGATGTGCCAACACATCGATGCCCAGTGGTGCCGGAGGCGAGAGGGAAAACCAGAGGGGACAGTGTGATGTCTCGCTCTAAGCAAACAGGTCCACTTCCACTCTGCCGAACCTTCTCCAGATTTGTTCCATAATCTGAAGATGTTATGTCCACTCTCCGGGCATCAAGCCCGGAGAGTGGACATCAAGCTTTTTTGGACTCAAGATGGCGCCGAGTATGGCTGCTGCGTTGCGAGCTCCGACACAACATAGCAATGGTTTGTTTGTTTTGTTTACAATTCTTATGTTTTTTGTCTTGGATGTTGTCTGCCTTATTGTCTACGACAGACAAACACTTTTGGACATTGGCTCAGCGATCTCACACCGTAAACCGGACTTCACATTCCTCAATGCCGACCCGCTGTTTACAAACACGCAAGCGGAGCCCTTTGTCTGGGCAGCACGGCCGCGGAAACGCAGGAGGAAAAGGGGAAACAGAGCCGGCGTTCTCATCAGAGTAAGACGCCGCGCAAATCGACCCCCGCTACCCACTATTCTACTGGCAAATGTTCAGTCTCTGGATAACAAGCTCTGCGAGCTGAAAGCGCGGATCTCTTTCCAACGAGAGACGAGGGACTGCTGCGTTATCTGCCTTACGGAAACTTGGATGTCTGCGGAGATTCCAGACTCAGCCATTGAACCCGCGGGGTTCTCCATGCTCCGAGCGGACAGAGCGAAAGACCTCTCAGGTAAAACTAGAGGAGGTGGTGTATGTTTTATGATCAACAAATCCTGGTGTGATCAGAGGAACGTACATTCCATCAAGTCTTTCTGTTCTCCTGATCTGGAATTTCTTATGCTTCTGTGTCGACCATTCTGGCTACCGAGGGAATTCACAGCGGTCATTATCACTGCTGTGTACATTCCCCCACAAGCCGACACAGACCGGGCACTCAAGGAACTGTATGGGAGTATAAGTGAGCAGGAAACCGCGCACCCTGAGGCCGCGTTCATTGTGACCGGGGACTTTAATAAAGCCAGTTTAAAATCAGTCGCACCAAAATACCACCAGCACATTAGTTTCAACACACGAGGGGACCGGGTTTTGGACCATTGCTACTCTCCGTTCCGGGATGGCTACAAATCCCTCCCCCGCCCACCATTTGGCAAATCGGACCACTCTTCCATTCTGCTTCTGCCCGCTTACAGGCAGAAACTGAAACAGGAAGCACCCACCCTCAGAACGATCCAGTGCTGGTCGGACCAATCAGACTCCACGCTACAAGACTGTTTTGATCGCACGGACTGGGAGATGTTCCGGTCCGCCTCTGATGACGACATCGAGCTTTACGCTGATAGCGTAATGTGTTTCATCAGAACGTGTGTAGAGGAAGTGATTCCGACCAGAACTGTGCGAATCTATCCGAATCAGAAGCCGTGGATCAACAGCGATGTTCGCGCGGCACTTAATGTGCGGACCTCCGCTTTTAATTCCGGGAACGCGGAGGAGCATAAACAAGCCAGTTATGCCCTCCGAAAAACTATCAAAACAGCAAAACGCCAGTACAGGAGTAAGATTGAAGGACAGTTTAACACCACCAACTCTAGAAGCATGTGGCAGGGAATTAACATCATCACGGACTTTAAAGGGAATAAAAACTCTGCCATGAACACCGCTGCCTCTCTACCGGATGAGCTAAATACTTTTTATGCTCGTTTCGAGGGAAATAACACCGCCCTCGCGGAGAGAGCTCTCACGGCCGAAGCTACAGAGGTTAGTTCACGCTCCGTCTCTGTAGCGGATGTAACCCGATCCTTCCGACGGGTGAATATCCGCAAAGCCGCGGGTCCAGACGGCATTCCGGGCCGCGTCATCAGAGCGTGCGCGAACCAGCTGGCTGGTGTTTTTACGGACATTTTCAACCTTTCCCTCTCTTTGTCTGTAGTCCCCACATGCTTTAAAACATCCACCATTGTGCCTGTTCCAAAACAATCGAACATAACTTGTTTAAATGACTGGCGTCCTGTTGCTCTGACCCCCATCATCAGCAAATGTTTTGAGAGACTAATCAGAGATTACATCTGCTCTGTATTACCACTCAATCTTGACCCGCTGCAGTTTGCTTACCGCAACAACCGCTCCACTGATGATGCCATTGCATCTACAATACACACTGCTCTCTCCCACCTGGAAAAAAAGAACACTTATGTGAGAATGCTGTTTGTAGACTACAGCTCAGCATTCAACACCATAGTGCCCTCCAAGCTAGATGAGAAACTCCGGGCTCTGGGCTTAAACAGCTCGCTGTGCAGCTGGATCCTGGACTTCCTGTCAATCAGACGCCAGGTGGTTAGAATAGGCAGCAACATCTCCTCATCACTGACCCTCAACACTGGAGCCCCGCAGGGCTGTGTTCTCAGCCCACTACTGTATTCCCTGTACACACATGACTGTGTGGCAACACATAACTCCAATGCCATCATTAAGTTTGCTGATGACACGACGGTGGTAGGTCTGATCACTGACAATGATGAAACAGCCTACAGAGAGGAGGTGCACACTCTGACACACTGGTGTCAGGAGCACAACCTCTCCCTCAACGTCAGTAAGACAAAGGAGCTTGTGGTGGACTTCAGGAGAAAAGACAGAGAACACAGTCCAATCACCATCAATGGAGCACCAGTGGAGAGAGTCAGCAGCTTCAAGTTCCTGGGTGTCCACATCACTGAGGAACTCACATGGTCCGTCCACACTGAAGTCGTTGTGAAGAAGGCTCATCAGCGCCTTTTCTTCCTGAGACGGCTGAGGAAGTTTGGAATGAACCGCCACATCCTCACACGGTTCTACACCTGCACTGTGGAGAGCATCCTGACTGGCTGTATCTCCGCCTGGTACGGCAATAGCACTGCCCACAACCGCAAAGCACTGCAAAGGGTGGTGCGAACTGCCAAACACATCATCGGAGGTGAGCTTCCCTCCCTCCAGGAAATATATACAAGGCGGTGTGTGAAAAAAGCTCGGAGGATCATCAGAGACTCCAGCCACCCGAGCCATGGGCTGTTCTCACTGCTACCATCAGGTAGGCGGTATCGCAGCATCAGGACCCGCACCAGCCGACTCCATGATAGCTTCTTCCCCCAAGCAATCAGACTTCTGAACTCTTGATCTCCCACGATCAAAATACATCAGCCCTGCACTTTATTACTCTTTTATCTCACACCGGACTGTCATAAATTATATTACTGTCATTATATTATGTCTCTCTTAACAACTGACTATCAACCGACAGCCTGAATGTCAATACAGTACAATACTGTACATTCTATATATATACTTTTTTCATATATATTTTAATTTTTATTGAATAATGTGTATCTATATAGTATCTTATAGTAAAAAACAAAACAAAACAAAAAAAACAAAAAAAAAACAAAAACAGCATATTGTATACTGTACAGTGTATGTTATTATTTGTATATTGTTGAGTGTAATTGTGTATAACAGATGTTTAAATTGTGTTGTGTTAATTTGATGTTTTAAGTTGTGTAATTATGTATAACAGATGTTTAAATTGTGTTGTGTTAATTTGATGTTTTAAGTTGAGTGTAATTATGTATAACAGATGTTTAAATTGTGTTGTGTTAAAATGATGTTTTAAGTCGAGTTTAATTATGTATAACAGTTGTTTAAATTGCGTTGTTAATTTGATGTTATTGAAAATTGGTATATGTCTCATCACTGTCACGACTGCTATGTTGATCGGAACTGCACCCAAGAATTTCACACACCATTGCACTTGTGTATATGGCTGTGTGACAATAAAGTGATTTGATTTGATTTGATTTGATTTGAAGCCCTGTCTGGACAGGAGATCTGCCCCCAAATTCAACTGGCCCGGGACATGCACGGCTCATAGAGACAGCACACTGTCCCGTGCCCACAGAGGAATACGACATGCCAGTCTCAGCATGGCATGAGATGCACTCCTCCCTGGCGATTGATGTTGGACACCACCGTTCTGTTGTCCGAATGGATGAGGACATGGTTGCCATGAATCTCCAGGAGGAAAATCTTTAATGTCAGCAGCACCGTGAACATCTCCTGACAGTTGGCCCATCCAAACCCCGTAGGCTGGCCGACCTTTGTATACAGCGCCCCAACCCCCCGTGGAGGAGGCACTGTCATGTTATAACTTTGCAGTGACACATCTGTCCCAACGGATCAATGGCCGACAACAAAATGCGGGTCCGTTTCCATGGTAACAGAGTTCAGTAGCACCCATGCATCACTTTGAAGAGACAGAATGCATGCGTCAGTGGTTGAAGTCCCTTTGTGGAGTTCATTCAGCACTGAAAAGATCTCTCATGAAACATGCCCGGGGGAATGACAGCGGAAGCCGTGATCATGAGCCCCAAAAGCCTGTGAAATGTTCTCGCAGGGAGAACACGTCCCACTCTGAACATCACTAGACACTGGAGAAATGACAGAACGCGAACTGGAGATAAACGCACCTGCATTGCTCGTGAATCCAGCTCCACCCCTAGAAACAACAGGCACCCCTGGCAACAGGACACTCTTGTCTAGGTTACACACAGCCCTAGATCAAATGGTTGAGAATGACATCTTGATGTTGGGCAGCCAAACAAGTGGGCAAACCCCAACCATTCATTGAGATCATTCAAAACGCAGATGCCTTGAAGCCTCAAGGTCGTCAAAGCTGCATTCATGCATTTTGTGAAAGTGCGTGGTGCCAGTGCAATTCCAAACGGAAGGACGCAAAATTGATACACTTGCCCCCAAAAGCGAATCTGAGGAAGTGCCTGTGCTTCGACTCAATCTGAATATGGAAATAAGCGTCCTTCAAATTTATTATCACAAACCAGCTGCACTTGTGACATTATTTGCTTTTGCGTCAGCATTCTGAATTGACATTTCATTACAGCAAAATTCAAATGTCAGAAATTCAAAAAAAAAATCTCCTCCAATACTGTGGCTGTTTGAAGGGAATTTGATAATGTTTTTGCCTTTATTGTATTTAGGCATAAATGATGAGCGCCTTGAATGTATCTACAGCAGGGAGGCTGACAGAATAAACCTTTTCCCTGTTATTTGAATGGGGGAAAGTGTATGAACATTGGGGGAATTTTTATTTCAGAAAATTGGTTCGCCACAATGGCCCTGGCATTCTCAGTGTATGGTGCTTATGTTCACTCTATTTTTTGTGTGCACTCAATGAACATCGAATTCTGTTATGCATGTCTCGAAACCCTTGGTCGTGGAGACAGAGGCCAAATTTGATCAGGCAGTTATAAAAAGCAGTAACTCTGAATGTATATACAACAGAGGACACCAGATAAACCATCTAACACAGAACAGGGAAGAATGTGCGAACATGGAGGGGAATTGAAAGCAAGCAGGCTTGACACAACAGCCCCAGCGTTTTTATGGGGAGACAAAGTGTGGTGCTTATGTTCACTGTGTGTTTTGTGTACACTTGTGCTTGATGAACATCGAATTCTGTTATGCATGTCTAGAGACCTTTGGTCATGAAGACAGAGGAAGAATTCAGGAAGCGTTTTTTTTTATGTTCGCTCCCCAGCAAGCTGTGGGGGAAAAATGAACCATATTCTGGTTGTCGGGCGTTCAAGGCGCGTACAACGGCGAACTCATCCGTTACTGACCGAAGGGCAAAAGGGAGAGAAACGGATAGGTTTATATGGTCCAATGTCATTCACTGAATAGCTTTTTTTTTGGCTCATCCTTCGTTACATAGCAAGCCCATCAGGCTCATGTGTAGATCTATTTTTATCGTAGATTGAGTTAAATTACGCATGCCCAGAGACCCTTGGTCATGGAGGCAGAGGCAAAACTCAAGCTTAAAATATTCAATGCTCATTTGCCAGTGTAAATTACTAGACTGAGCTAAATTGGAGTACTGAAAAAATGGGTTAGAACTAAACTGGTCCCAACATATAATGGGGGAACAATGCATAATACCCAGATTGCGCGAAACACCCTCACGAACAAAAGCATCGCCTTGACAAACTCGTTCCCCAAGCCATGGGGGGGGGGGGGGGATGGGAATACAAATGGAGCCGATATTAGCTCAAAGTATTCCTTAACGCAATGTGCTTGGTTGGACTGCAAAACCATTGTGTGTAGATCCAACAGCTGACTGAAAAGAGCGACGTCCATGCTGCCACCAAAAAATCGAGCAAAGATAGCAGTGCATCTCTTGTCTCACCAGAATGCCCACATGGTCCACGAATGGGAGAAAGAATAAAAAAAATAATTTTATAAAAAAATAAAAAAATACTTAAAATACCTTGCATCTCCTGATAGCATCCCGAAAGGATAATGGCACAGACGAAGCGCTCACGTGTTGGTTCACCATCCGTTGGGGAATATTCTCTTATTCCAGCCCCCTCGTTCTGCGGCTAGGCTCACCGGTCCATGCGTGATTCACTCTGCCGTGAGTAAATCACTTCGAACAGGAAGGGAAGAGAGAGAAAGGCCGAGGCCGCTCCTCCATTGCATTATTCATGTGCATTCTCCCAGAATGACACATAAAAAGACAATAGGGACAAAGGGGCCAATTTGTTTCCTTACCTTCAATGACAAATTCTCTCATACAGCATTTTGTTTTTAATAGCGATGGCTCAAGACACGCATGGTAACTCTTTCATATGCTTGTTCATCAGAAAATGGCTGCCGAGCTAGGCCTCAGAGCATGTCCGACGAGACTCACACTTTCGCTAAAGGGGAGGGCGACAACTGCTCCCAAACACGGAGCTCCAATCTGGAGGCTGTGGAACTGGAACAAGTGGGTATAACGCCCCGAGGTGAGAAATTGCAAGCCTCGAACATTGCCGCTGTCCCCGTCGAACCTTTGTAATGTCTGGAAAAAAACACATTAAAATTGCTCTGAAATTACGGTGTATAAAACGACATGAGTCGCTTCTTAAATTCCATCCTGTGTTGCCACTCAAAATGGAGAATAATAATGTCGTTGGTACAACACGGGCCAGACGAGACTGCACTGAAGAACAGAAAATCTGACTCGATGGCACCAAAGCGAGCGCTTTTATGGAGCCCGTGACGTAGCTCCCTAGGGGCATCGCTTAAGTGCCACCAGCCAATAAATTGGCGTGATTGTACAAGGGATTCAGACCACGTGATACTCAGGGCATGTCCCAATGCGATTACACAGCTCGAGTTCCTATGAAGGGGAACTCAACTAGAGAGTCGGGGCCCTGATAATTTTCTCTACAGCTTATAAATCTTATGTGCATTGATCTTGTGTTTTTAAGCCATGCGAATGTAAAGATTTGGTTTTCTGTGATGAATTGAACATTGTTGTTGTGAATGTAGCTGATTTAAACTTATTGCCAAGGTAATGAAGTTTAGTAGAAATTGTGAAAATGACTTAGTCTCGGAAACATCAGTTGGAATGGGCTGAAGATTATAACAAATCAGTCATATTTTGCATCATATGCCATCGTTTTACAATAAAATTTGTTTATGAATTTAAATCATAGATTCATATTGTAGCTGTAAAATTTCCAGCAATTACAGAAAACTTACAACTTTAAAAACATTTGTCAAGAAAACATTTAATGGAAAATAAAAATATTTGTTTTGGCACATATTAAAACATTGCTAAAAATAAAATATATATTTTTTTCTTCTTCTTTTTTCTTTCTTTTTTTTTTTTTTTTTTTTTTTGTGGTGGGGTCAGTGAAAATGTTGCCAGGGTAAGTAAAAACTCTGAACAACTAGCCCAACCAGGAAAGCAAAAAAAAAAATTGCTTACATTGAGCCCTGATGTAGAATATAGTGTCAAGTGATTCCAGATGTGTGTTTTGTCCCTGGAGATCATTTCTTTCAAAACAGCACATAGAGATTTGACTTGCTTGAAAAAAATGTGATGACCACTGAATTCTATTAATGAAACCAGAGATGTATTATCACTCTAAATATTTTTCCTAAAGGTGTTGATGATCACAGTTGTTGCTTTTGGTGAGTGGTCACATAATCTATAAATTGAGGTTGCTTTGTTAATTCTTGGTCATTAGTTCTTTTTAATTAAGTACTTTCAAATTAAGTACTTAATTTGTCAGTAACATTGTTGACAAATTAAGAAGCTGAAATCATGATTTTGAAATATATACCATGTGTGTATATATATATATATATATATATATATATATATACACACACACACACACACACACACACACACACACACACACACACACAGTATACACAACAAGGTCATGGAAAAGAAATTGTTTTTTGAAAAATAACAGTAGCATCAACACTAAACTAGGGATTCTTTTGATTAAATGCTGTGTTGCACCCGCAAGGTAACAAGTGCAAACCCCACAGGGTGATTGACAAACTGTTTAATATTGGCAGGAGGTGAAAATAATAATTTCAAATAAAATACTATATTCAGAATTTGATATGGTAATTTTCTGTCCTAACACAATAAAGTTTAAGTGTGGTTGATAATATGAAAATAGAGTTTGAAACTCAAACAATGAACAACTACGCCATATTTGTGCGTTAAATAACAATAATAAAAAAAAATACATGTAAACGTGTATCTGTAGAAACGAACATAAAGATTTTTTAATCCATTGGTCTGCAATTGGTCAAACAGATATTCCCACCACAGCTCAGGCATTGGTTGAACCAATGATGCTATGTCGGGCTGGTTGGGATGCTTAAACAAGCAGAGCATTTAATTTCACAAGTTTGCAGGAACATATAGTCCTACAGCACATTATGGTAAACATATTTGGCATGCTGTCCGAAGTGGAGGGGCTCAAGCTGGGCTGGGCTTGAGCTCTGAGATTCCCCCCTGAACTACTGGACTAAAGCAAGAAATGGAAAGACAATTTGAAATAACTGGTATAAGCATTATGCAATATATAGTTGGAGATGGAGAGGTGGAGGGATGACTTTCATTTGGAACTCGATTTAATTTCTTTATCATCATACATTTATGTATGGACATTCATTACTCATATTGCATAATTTTATGTACTTGTCAATAATAATGCTCTGATTAGAGAATTTCAATGGACACGCTACTCCCAAACCCCTTTAAGATTTGTCTGGTCAGCCCAATGCAGGCTTGCTGAGGTACTGTGAGTCACCGGCCAGCCAGCGAAGGATCTTGAGCCATTATCGGGTGTTTGTATTTATGAGCACCATCCAGTAGACACCTGTAGGGCATCAGCAAAGGACAAGAGAAGCCCGTCTCTGTACAGACATCTTCTATTGGCTTTAAAAGTTATTGCTCACCCAATTGGTCTAAGTCTAGCAGTGTCACTTGCATTATGACTTCATCAACCTGGGAGAAGAGGATGAGAGGAAAGAAAAACAGTTGCTAGCCATCCATCAATGTCCGTCTCAAATTACTGCTCGACCAATCACTGCAAAGGATCAATAGGGAGCCAGTCATAGAGGGGAGTGGGATTTGGCCAACAGGGGATAGTACAATAACTGATCAATACAGGAGGATGGATTTTGTCATCTTCGAAATGCACTGTCAGAGAGACAGACAGCTCAAGTATATGACACTCCAACCAATATCAAAGATCCCCTGAAAGACACTGATGGTACACCAAAATATTGAGTTTATAAGATGAGAGCGACAAGTCCCAGGAAATCCTTAAAATCTATCCTGTCAGTCACAACACGCATCAATAATTTTGCCAACGTTTTCATCAACAAAGTTATTAAAAGACTGGTTGAGCAGAAATTTAAGAAATTTAAGAAGTACTCTCTAGTTTTTTTGCTGTAACACTTAAATTTGTTCTACTTAAGTTTCACTGAGACAATAATTGTTTGGTGAAAACCTGTTGGTTATGGACAGCTGACAAGGGCAGATTAATAATAATTTAGATCAGTACAGATAAAGTTTGCAGTAGCAGTGACTTATAACACAGCTCAAAGATGTCCTTTTAATCTCACTCTTTAGCTATCAAAGGTCTGACCAAATGAAGCAACCATTACTTTGATTCTTTTGGTTAAATGAAGACTATTGATTGTTTATATTTCACCACATTTGACAGGCTTGTGGCTTTATTGTTATTGAGATATAATAAAATAATGAAACCGTAGGCCTTAATTTTTCAAGTTGTTCTCATCAGAGTATTGGTTGTTGTCCAGTTATTAAAAGGTCAACAAATTGTAAGTTAAATTTCCTATTAAATGTATAAAGTTTTGATTTCATTTCTCCCCTCCAGGGGTGGGGTTACAGTTTTTGAGGTCCCAAGCAACCATTCAGCTGGGGGCCCCCATTTGGTGTACAACCGGGAAAAATTACATACAGTAAAAGTGATTTTATATCATCATTTTTAAATAATTTCTAATATTGTAGCCAAGTACATTTAAAATAAAAATATAGATAAAGAAAATGAATGCATGTTTTCCACAGTTTTTCCACTAAATGAACACAAAGAAGAATGGTATTTAATGTATAATATAATATAATTTATATGCACCAATACGGTAATACAAAAAGCAATATTTACCTACATACTGTATATTTTTAGATTTTTTTTTTTTTTTTTTTTTTTTGGTGTGCAAAAAGACATCTGGAAACATTTTCGCTGCATGTGAACACAAAACAACACATCACCTGTCATCCCTTGAGTGTTTTGCTCAGCTTTCCAACCGGGGCCCCCAGACTTTCGGGGTCCAATGCAATTGCATGGTGGTTAACAATGCTACTGCCTCCTTCAGAGGGTTTTTTTGTGATATTGTTTACAGCAACTGGCCAAGAAATACTGAAACTGTGCATTTAGAATCACTTTTGTGAACACTCTCTTGTGTGATATCATTCAAATAATTTTTATGAGCCAATGAGACCATGAGAATGGGTAAAGTGTAAAGAGTAAAAACAGAAAGATAGAGCATAGGTCTTTTAAGAAAAATCTGAAGTTCAAAATGTCTTTAAATTTGGCTGGAATAAGTGTGCTTTGTGGCCAAGAGCACTAGCCTCTGTGAAGTACAATATTGCATGATCAGAATAGCTTAAATTGAAAACAAGACCTCCATAATGCCTGATTACTTTTACACAAAACTGTATTGCTCCTGTTGTTTCTTTGTTAGTTCTTTTCATTCATATATTCATTCTGGGGTTTTATTTTGTGGAGGAAAGGTGACTTGTCCTGAGGCATCTTATTATTTTTGAAAATGTCAGTGATTTAAAGTGTAACATTTCAAAACTCCAAGGTCAAAACCATGTTCTCCCCTCCTCCTCTTTACTTTGCTCTTGCCCTCTGAGCCAATCGATTGTTTCTAAACAGCTCAAACAGCATGCACACACTCTGGGGTCCTTCAGCAACACAGGCAAAGGGAAAACGCTTGTGGGGACGCAGGCGGAAGAGAAAATGCTCTCCTACTTTCTCCCGAATCGGCACACTGGCAGCATGACCTCGGAGTCAGGGCGAGCGGGTGTACTGGCATGGGTACAAGACTGCTAAGCTCCCGTGCGAAACTGCCCTGGCTCGCACTTCGTACTTGGCCTTCACTTGAGTCTTTGCCAACTGCCTGGTTGCAAAGTTTTTCAGAGATGGATGCAAATTTTTTTGCGCTCTGTTTATTTTAAGCTTGATTACAAGATCAATTGTGGTCTAACTGGCTGTTTCATGTTTTGACAATGCAGAATGCTTGTTAAAAACATAAGGCCATGCAACAGGTCAAATGACTGACTTTCTGCAACCTTATAAGTACACCAAAGCATGCAGTGGTCAAAATGCATAATGCAAGGAAAGGCAACAAACACGGAGGGTTAAGCAGGAAGTTATATGTGAGTGGCCATTCAGTAAGGCTATGGTTACCCTCACCCTTTGATAACTTATGCTAGATCAGCCCTTTATCTGCATACTTGGCCTTGAGAGCCAATTTTATCAATAGATGCCAGGAAGAGGTGGAAACAGATAACATTTTCCATCAACATTGTGCCGTGCCGGTGCTTATACCATTAAAATCACACATCTGTTCCAAAACTTAGTGAGCAGCCTCACTGTCTCCTGTCTACATAGGCAGCGGTCTTCTATTGCAGCATCCTTACTGAAATGATACCTCATAAGAGACCAATTTGGAAGATTCTTCATAGGCGGCAGCTCCACGCATAATTCAAATAGTGCTCCTCACTATATAGCACATGGGAGACTCGACTCGCAACTGATTTCAATACAGGTGATGTGAGAGGAATAATGCTATACTCTAATGAGCATAAATATGCACAATACACACATTTTGGGTAAAATAGCCAGTTTTCTATCATATTTAACAATAATTTTCTGTATTGATTGGATTATAAGTATAATTATTATCAAAATTTATCTCGCTTCGTCCACCATCTTGGATTTATTTTTCCGCCAAACTCATCACGGTGCATTCTGGGATCACCTACTCGAGGAAGGATACATACGATGACACCTTAGAATTTGGTCAAAATTAGATATCTGGACTTCCAGTTATGACCGCTCCCATGTTGAAACACTGTTAGTATATTTTAACACAACTAAAATGTGACTGCAGCCTCATTTTCTTTTTTATTCAACTGAAGAGACTCTACAGGGCAATCTTTGAGGATGCCACCAAAGAAATGTCTGCTGACTATTCATTGCCGCATTACCGTTCTCACCTCCCTCGTGGTTTCAGGCAGAGAAGGAGCGGGATTCATAAAAATTCAAGAAAAGATTGATGGCCGATTTTGTGAAATATGGGATTCGGTTGATAAATTATTGAATGATCACCAGAAAATGAAACAAAAGCTGAGTAAAATTGAAACTCGCCAAAACAGCTTTTTCTCCCAATTTGGAATGCCCAGTTCCCAATGCGCTCTAAGTCCTCATGGTTGCGTAGTGATTCGCCTCACTCTGGGTGTCGGCGGATGAATCCCAGTTGCCTCCGCGTCTGAGACCGTCAACCTGCGCATCTTATCATGTGGCTTGTTGAGCGCATTGCCACAGAGACATAGCGCATGTGGAGGCTTCATGCCATCCACCACAGCAACCATGCTCAACTCACCACACGACCCACCGAGAACGAACCACAATATAGTGACCACGAGGAGGTTACCCCATGTGACTCTACCCTCCCTAGCAACTGGGCCAATTTGGTTGCTTAGGAGTCACTGGAGTCACTCAGCACGCCCTGGGATTTGAACTAGCGAACTCCAGGGGTGGTAGCCAGTGTATTTTACCACTAAGCTACCCAGGCCCCCGCCAAAACAGCTTTGAAGAAGCCATTGTGAATCTCCATGAAGACATCGCCAAAGGGAAGAAAACTTCAGAGAACAAAATAAACATCCTGAGGGATAAAGTCGACGATCACGAAAACCGTTCCAGACGAAACAATCTACGGCTTGTTGGTTTCCCGGAGGGTGTAGTGGGGAGAAATGCAATCTCTTTCTTGGAAGAATGGCTTCCAAAAATCCTCGGCATGGATCAGAATCATCCTTTTGAAATTGAATGAGCTCATCGCACACTTCAACGACGGCCGGCGGAATACGAGAAACCATCGTAATCAAACTCCTTCGCTATATGGATACCGTAAAAATTATCAACACGGCATGGGAGAAGAGGGAACGTACCTTCGGCAATTCCAGGCTTATGATCTTCCGGGACTTATCAACAGCTCTGTACAAAAAGAAGCAAGCTTTTACCCCACTGCGACGACAGCTCCGTGATCATAATATCTCTTACAGTATGCAATACCCGGCCACACTCAGGATCAATCTTCCGGAGGGCCTATCTTTTGGCTCGAGGGAAACTGCTGAAGTGTACTTGAAAGCTCATCACTGCTCTTGTCATAGATGGACTCTACATGAACCTGTCAGTGATACAGTCCTTTTAACATGTCCATGCACCAAATGTTGTTCAGTTAAAGTTAGACATTTTGAAACTGTCATAATGGGACTGACCATTAGAATGGACCTCCAGGACTATCAGTCACCGTAACAATTTCGACTTTTCTATTTTTCGAGTTGGCCTTTTCAGTTCTCTGCAGATTGTGTTTTGCCCAGAAGATGGCATAGTTTGTGTTATCCACAAAGATGTTAAACATGGGATGCTTTAGCTTGAAGTTTTGTACTCTATATACAGTGCATACGTTATGCAAGTTAGTTGGTTTATTGTTTGTTCGTTGGAGAAAGAGTGGAAAATGTACGTGCCAGTGTTTTGAATATTTTTGGTGACTACAATCCGATTTAAACGACAGATAGAGTTCAATTTAAATATATATCTTGGAATATTAATGGCATAAACAAGGCTGTAAAGAGGAAGAAAGTAATATTATTTTTGAAAAAACACAAAATAGACATAGCCCTGTTATAAGAATAAATTAATACGTCAATGACCGGGGGAAATTGCATTTTCTTCCTATAGCTCTCACTCGAGGGGAGTAGTTACACTGATGAGTCTAAGTGTCCCATTTGAACTAGAGCATATGTATAAAGATAATTCAGGGTGATACTGTATATTATTCTTAAGGGATACATAGCCTCTGAAAGAGTCACAATAGTCAATGTTTATGGTCCCAGTCAGGATGATTTTCCATAATCTGCCATTCCCTATACTATTATTGGAGGAGATTTTAATTTGGTTCTTGACCCAATAGATAGATTATCCTCTAAGTCTGCCAATTTGACAGTCAGCTACAGCCTTAAAATTTGTAATGGCTAAGTTACATCTAATTGATATATGGAGGGCCTTGCATAAGTCCCAGAGTGAATTTTCATACTACTCGTGGGTGCATAAAAGATTTTCAAGAATATATTTTTTTTCTTCTGCATAAAGGACAGGAATACTTAGTTGACTCGTGTGAGTATCTTCCATGAACAATATCAGACAACTCTGCTTTAGTTCTCACAATTATGTCCCCTATTTTCAAATAAGGATTTAAACGTTGGCGATTTAATAATCACTTACTTAATGATTCTGAGTTCATAATGTTTTTAAATGCAAACATTGATACCTTTCTAGACCTTAATGTAGGTTCTGCATCACCTGAGGTAATTTGGGAGTCACCGAAAGCTTATCTGCGAGGCCTAATCATTGCTTACTCCTCTGGCAAGAAGAAAACTTATCAGAATCAACTAAACTCAATATCTAAGGAACTTAAAAGGCTAGAGCTAGAATCCTCTTTATCTAAAGATGGAGTACATCAAAGACTATGTACAGGAAGACTAGATATAGTATGCTTTCTACTAAAGAGGCAGAATATATGCTTCTGAGAACTAAATGTTATTTTGAGCATGTGGATAAAATAGGAAAACTGTTGGCCTGGCAATTGTGTAAAGAAAATGCATCAAGGTCCATTACCTCAGTACATTCATTTCTCAATATGGTTAAGATGCTCTATAGGCATCTGGTGGCTGTAGTTCTGACTAAAAGCAAAATTTCAGACCAGTTTTCCTTAAAGCAGGGTACGAGACAGGGCTGTCCATTGTCTCCCCTGTTATTCGCACTTGCAATTGAGCCTCTAGCTATTGCAATTAGGTCACATCAGGTTATTAGTGGCTTTTCAATTCACCACTCCCTACATGTAATATCACTATATTCGGATGATATTATGCTGTATCTTATGAATATCAACTTTTCTGTACCAGCCCTAACTACACTACTGCAGGATTACAGCATGGTCTCTGGGTATAAGATCAATATGAATAAAAGTGTTGCAATGCCGCTGATAAATGCAGCTGCTCAACTTCCTCTAAGAAATATTCTTTTTTTTTATGCTACCAAATTGTGTACTTAGGACTGCAAAAACCTAGGGATATATCTCAAGTATTTAATTTGAATCATGTTTCCCTACTCCAAAAATTAAAAAAAGATTTAGATAGATGGAAATATTTTCTATCTCGTTAACTGGCCGGGCAAACTCTATTAAAATGAACGTCTTACCTAAAGTCCTATATCTGTTCCAGACTCTTCCATCCATGCTGCCAAAGTCTTTTTTCAAGGACCTAGATAGACTTATCTCAGGTTTTAATGTATATGGAAGGGGAAGGTACCATGGGTTAAATTAAAATCCCTACACATGCCATTCCGTAAGGGAGGACAACAGCTTCCCAATTTTAATTTATTTTATTGTGCAGCCCAATTAAGAGCTTTGTGGATATGGCAAGCAGAAAATACTTATTCCCCTGCATGGCGACAAGTAGAAGAAGTGCAGATTGAGGGTGTTTCTTTAGATGACGCACCTTTAGCTGCTGACTCTCTCCACCGGTGCTCCTTTGATGGTGATGGGGCTGTGTTCTCTGTCTTTTCTCCTGAAGTCCACCACAAGCTCCTTGGTCTTACTGACGTTGAGGGAGAGGTTGTGCTCCTGACACCAGCATGTCAGAGTATGCACCTCCTCTCTGTAGGCTGTTTCATCATTGTCAGTGATCAGACCTACCACCGTCGTATCATCAGCAAACTTAATGATGGCATTGGAGCTGTGTGTTGCCACACAGTCATGTGTGTACAGGGAATACAGGAGTGGGCTGAGAACACAGCCCTGTGGGGCTCCAGTGTTGAGGGTCAGTGATGAGGAGATGTTGCTGCCCATTCTAACCACCTGGCGTCTGCTTGACAGGAAGTCCAGGATCCAGCTGCACAGCGAGCTGTTTAAGCCCAGAGCCCGGAGTTTCACATCAAGCTTGGAGGGCACTATGGTGTTTAATGCTGAGCTGTAGTCTACAAACAGCATTCTCACATATATGTTACTTTTTTCCAGGTGGGAGAGTAAATTTACAATTTAAATACCTGCTTTAGCCGAAACAACATATAAATGTAACTAAAACTTGCCTATTAGGACATATTTCAAATTTCAATACTCTGAATACTGGCTGGCAAGTCTGGAAATAGTCCAACTGGTAAAATATGTACATGTTCATATAAAATAGCATGTCAACTAATGTACGTAAAACTAAATGACTTACTCATCCAAAATTGTATCCTCGGCTGGATCAAGTTGCTCTTCAAAATGCAAACGATCATCGTCGGAGTCCTGCTCTTCTTCTGAGGAAAAAGTGAACTCTATGACACTAACCAGGACCATCTGAAGAGCTTCCTCACCTGTGTAGCATGCCATCTTCCAAATGTGCAGGAAAGTGAATGAATCTGATGATGAACTTGATGCTTTTTAAGGCATTGTTGGGGGCGTTTACCATTTGCATAGATCGCCTCAGCACATTACCGTATGAATAGCGCGCTCTGCATGTGGGTGTGATCACATTAGCGATAATTAGCTGAGCCAGGAGAAACTATAAATCTCTTTAGTTTCATACAGATTACATTGCAGGAGAATATTTGTTTTAAATTTGAATTGTTTTTTATAAAAGTAAACATTTTAAGCTTTCTTTAGACCTATGTTTTATGTTTGTGTGATAAGTATTCGCTGAGTTTCAGTTCATTTTTTTGACATGTTTTAGAAAGATGCTCGCGGAGACAGAGACGGCTGAAAGCGCACCTTGTTTATTTTCTTTATTTTACAAAAGCACAAGGTTTTGTTGTTATTGTGAGTGTACACAAATAAAAGTAGACCCTTTATAGTTTCTAATGATGTCTTACACTTATCTGTATGCCCAAAAATGACGGAGTATTTTAAGTTGTTTCCACTGTTATGAGGAAAAAATCCAGCAAGACGCACCGGTGCGTCCGTCGACCCCAGAGGGTTAACCTCCTCGTGGTCACTATAATGTGGTTCTCACTCTCTGTGGGGCGCGTGGTGAATTGTGTGTGGATGCCGTGGAGAATAGCGTGAGCCTCCACACGCGCTAGGTCTCCGCGGTAACGTGCTCAACAAGCCACTTAATAAGATGCGCGGATTGACTGTCCCAGGCATTTTATTTAAAAATATAAAAAATGTACTGTGTCATTCTTTTATTCAAAACATATTTTATGTGATAGTGTGTAATGCTACTCTTAAAGTAGAATTTTAAGAACTATATCAGATGGTATAAATAAAATAAAAAACAGAAACCAGGGCACATTTTGAACTTTAGGGCATTTTTTGTCACTTTTGGAGGCATTTTTGCCCCTAACCCCCTAATAACAAGTGTTCTTGGTGAGAGAAATATCCTTTATTAACACAAAATCTGATTAAAACTTACATAATATTAAGCATACAATATAAAGATGATGCTATAGTGGCATCTAGACTTTTTTTTATTAATAATAATATTACAAAGGTACGGCCCACAACACCTTATTTCTTTTTGCATCTTGCCCCCGGTAGAAAAAGTTTGGACACCCCTGATTTAAGCCCTTTTTTACTATAAATCTCAACTTTCACATATACTTCCACATTCTGCTTCTTTTGTTTTTGTCGATTCCAATTATTCATGCATATTGCCACCTACTTGGGCAGGGAGGAGAATGTACTGAAATTTATAACCAGTTTTTCCGCTCCAGAACTGCCTTTTCTGCTGTGGAAATGCACAGAACGGTTCAAGATTTTGCAACGGCCCAGGAACCAGCCCCCGAACTATGTTGATGGAAAAAGGGTAAATGTCATTTGTGTAGTATATAGGCTGCAATATAGTAAAGTAGGTGGTGGTAATGCTCCTAAGAACTGAACGGCCATTAACCAACAAGAGCAAGAAGTGGAATAGTGGTTAATAGTGGAAGCATTTATTTCAGGAGCAGACAGTGTCGTGGTTACAATCAAGAACTTAATTGAGCCAAGCCACCCACATGTCTCTGAATATTTACTAAAAACAACATATCATGAAATAAAATACTGAAAAATACAATTAATATTAGGCTATTAGGTCTTTTCAGGCATAGTGTATGCACACATGTGGGCTATTAGTTCTGTAGTCATACAGTAGTATGTTGTCGGCTTGAAGTTATGGACCTCCCAGATGTTTTAACTTATGAATTAACTGTTTAACTTTTTAAATAGTCAGATGATGCGTTATTAAGCAGATAGCAGTTCTAAACTGATTAAATAAACCAGCACCTATTTATTGTTTATTTACTGTATATTTAATGCATTGACAAGCTGCTTAAAATATGTTATTTTCCTGCAAATTTTAACTATTCACAATATTCAACCAAGCACAATAAGATATTTGGATATTATGGGCCACATAATGTTTTGTTTATAAATTAATTATAGACTATACAGTTTATTGTTGAATGGTAGAGTTTTTGTGCAGTATTAAATTAATGTAACAAGTTAAATTTAGTTATGATGTTGTTTTTATTTTATTTTTGTAAATCACAAGGTAACTTATTTACTTGATGATTTTTTATATATCTCTGAAACTTTTGAAGGACTATTCTGCCAAATTTACTGACACAATATTATTATCCTCCATGTTTTCTGCAGTCCAACAAGAGCTCGGTGAAATTATTTGGTTGGTTTTTGAAGATGCCATTATGATTGAAGACCGACACGGTCACTGCCGCTCAAGAAAATAACAAATATTTTTATCTTCGGTGCTGATTCGGCACCTGCTGCAAGACGTATGTGGATGCAGCAGGGGTTTGGGTGCACAAGCACCTGCGGGCAAAACAACCCATGATGTGTCGCTTTCCACGATTTAACTACTAGACACTTGTGGCGGTCTTGTCCCATGTGAAGTGACCCTAGTAATGGTAGCAGTGGGCTTTTCCAGTGCTTTGGATGAAGCATTTGTAGTCAAATCATGAGATGTAAGTTCTCTCAGCTAGTGCTATTTCCTATGTTGAGTCATCTGTATGTGTTTTCCAAAAATAAATACATAATTAAAAACACATAAAACAAATTTCATTATAGACAATTTTTTTAGATAGGGATAATTTTAGATAAAACTAAACTAAACTGTATTAAAAGGACAAACTGAAAATGAAATAGAAATACAAATTTAATTACAATTTGAAACTATAATAACCCTGGGTTTAATGACTCTAATGGGGCTTTTCCACTGCAAGGTACTGCTCGACTCGACTGGACTCTGCTTGCTTTTTGGGGGTTTTCCATTGTAGATAGTACCTGGTACCTGGTACTTTTTTTAGTCGAGGTTCCAAGCGAGTCAAGCCGATACTAAATATGATGTCAAAACTCTGCAGATCACTGATTGGTCAGAGAGAATCGTCACCACCAGCATCACTGGATTTGCAACATGGGACATCAACCCGCTAGTTTTAAAGTTAGCAACAGCAATAGCAGTATCATTTGTTCACGTGACTTTCGAAATGTAAAAAGAAATGGCTGTGCGCAAAACCATGCCGTGGTCAATAAATGAGGTGCAGACGTTCCTCTTGTTAGTAGCCTAGGAGAGGATCCAACGAGAGCTGGATGGGGTGACGCGAAGAGGCGGCGCAACTATGACGATCAGCCTATAATCCCACCCACGTTGAGGCTGCACTAAACTGCAGTGGAAAAGAAAGCTCAGAAAAGTAAAGCAAGCAGAGTTGAGTTGAGTCGAACTGTAACGTATAGTGGAAAAGTGCCATTATGCAGCTGTTCTCTTTTCTGTATGCTTTCACTTTTTTTAGTCTTTGTTTGAGAGGAGAAGAAAACAGAACAAATTATTGAAATGTCAACAGAACGCAAAAAGAAATGTTTTAGAGGACATAACTATAAAAAACAGAATTGTTCATTGAGTTGTCTTTATACACTTTGAAGTTCACTTTGAAGTTTGTTCAGCAGGATAGGCCTACAAATTATGAGGTATTGATATGAAATGCAACAGAGGTATGTTTTTGTTACATTTATACTGACACATTGTTTTTCATAGTTGTGAAGGTTAAAATAGGCTTGATATATTGATGTAATGGCTCAGTGTTGAGTTTACAGTTACAATTTTAATTCAGATTCATGAACAGATTAACTCCAGCTGTCATTGACTAGATTTGAGTCCAACTCTGCCCCCCTTTTGGGCTTGGACTCGATTCGGACTCGAATGGTTAGACTCAGACTTGACTATGGTGGACTTGAACCCAACAATGTGGAAACGCGGCCTGGAGAGAGTTCCCTGACAGATCACTGGTTCCAGCACAATCACCAGCACCATTTCAGTAGAAAAGAGATAAAAGAGATAACTAGTGTTTGGTTTGAGTTGAGGCTCAGGAAGAACACTTGCTGAGCAGGTAAGAAGTTTAACTATTAGGCAACTCTCTGACCCAGCGGCAGCAGCATCAGAGTCTCACTTATTCTGTCTCTCCTACACCTCAACTCGTGCTCTGCTTCTCCAGTCCCACAGGGGGTCAGCCGTGTAAGGAACATAAAAGGCCAATTTAATTTAATACGTCCACAGCTCCCAAGTATTTTAATTCAGACAGCTATGACTGAGGAGTTAATATTTCACTTGTCAGAAGGCAGGTCGAGGCCACTGAATCATTGTAATTCTCATTAAGAGGCTCTCCCCCAGCAGCACCCTAATTCAAAATAATGAAAGTAAAGACTGAGAGCGATTCTAATGCCAGTTGAGTCCTATCTTTTAATATTCCCCCCTTGATGGATTAGAGAACCTGGAAATTCATCTTGGATCATGGGACCTAATTCAATAAGGGATCATTCCAGGAGTATTGCATTTTATAATAATGTCATTTAAAGTGTCGTCTTCCATTCCGGCTGTCCCATATGTATATTTATATAATGGTGCCAGAGGGAAAAACTTTTATAGTGGGAACCACACCATTGTGTGCTCTCAATCACTATCTCTCCTACTCTCTCTTACTATTTCTCTCTCTTCATCTCTTCAGTGTCTTTGCCTCTTCTGACCACATTTGAGTCTAATGACACATTCAGTTTTATTTATATATGAAGAACATTTAAACCTCAGGCAGTAGATCAGCCATATATATCTTCTGTTACATTAAGCCCATTGTTATAAAATAAGTGGGATGTATATAGAAACACAGCACAACAACTGTTGAAAAGAGTTCTGCTTTAAAAATGTATGTAGAGATAGTGCATGTTCATAATGCATAAAAACACATTGTGTGGATTTTGGTCCAGGTCTGTTATATTTGAGTCCACCTATATTGTAGTGTACTCCTAAAAGTTGACAAAATTAACTTTTAGCAGATTTCAAATTTACAGTCGGACCAAAATATGGACCAAAAAATTATGATCTTGTTCACGGAGGCATATGCAAATTTTTGTCCATTAAAATATTCTCTAAAATAAGATCACCTGCCAAACAATAGCAAGTCACAAATCATGGTTCATGGCTGTGATGTAAACTAAATGCTAATGGCTATTTTTTTAAAAGGGATGATCCCTTCAATATTCTAATATGTTCTAAAGTGTAATTCAGAAGTCTAATAAATTATTCCATGTGACTCATGCCTTGTTCTGAAGGCAAACAATAACGTTTAGTGAGAAAAAATCAAATTTATTATTTTGTGAAAGTCTTGACTGATTGCTCTCCTGTACATATAATGTCATGAGATTCCACTAGAGCAGCAGTGTATGCAGTCCCTGCTCGTGAGGTTTGGCATTCAAGTGAGAAAATGCTTTGTTTTGCTAAAACCGGACCACCACAGAGTTATTAACAACAGAACACAACACAGCTGCACATAAACCAGAGAACCAAATTTACAAAACATGTCTGAAGAGTTTGTAATCAAACAGGAGATTAATTTCTATGCCCAGGAAGGAATGTCATCCAGGGATCACAGCTTGTGAACACGACTGGGAGTCAAAAGCGCACGTCTTCACCTCATGGGAGGGGAAAGGCACTGTGCGCAAGTGGTACACTCGGCCAGCTGCCCTGGAATTTACCTGCTCATACCTGACATCACACGGGACGAAACCGGCTCAAACCTTCAAAGAGAGTGCCTTAAGCTCAACTGAATCCAGGGGCTCAAAGGGAGCTCCCCGCAGACCCTGAAGGACTACAGAGGACGAGGGGATGAGGCATGGTCTGGAGGGATTCAACCTCCTAGCACCTCTCAGAAACCTGATGATCAAGTCGTGCTTCCCCAAAAACTTACTATCCACTGCATCGTGATGCGCTGAAATGGCGGATACATATACCTTCAAGGTGGAGGGGGACAGCCGCCCCTCCAGCCTCTCCTGCAGGAAGGAAAGCACCGATCCGACTGTGCATCTCTGGGGGTCAACGTGTCATGAAGAACACCACTTAGCGAACAGACGCCACTTCAAGGCATACAGGTGCCTCGTAGAGGGAGCCCTAGCCTGAGTGATCGTGTCTACCACTGCGGGTGGTAGGCCACTTAGGTCTTCCGTGTCCTGTCCAAGGGCCAGACGTGGAGATTCCAGAGGTCTGGTCGTGGGTGCCAGATGGTGCCCCATCCCTGAGAAAGAATGTCCTTCAGGGGAGAGTGGAGGGTACCACTCTAGCACGACACTCGTGGCTGCCCGGGAAAACATGTCCGTCATCTCCGCATCTGCCTGAGACTGGGTGACCACACCTGAAGGGGGAAGCCCATCCGAAGCCTCCGAGTCAGAGTGGACGAGCCCACTCTCCGATGCTGCGCTCGATAGCTCATCATCTTCCCAGGCCCCGAATAAGAGGTCAAACTCGCCCCGAGACTAGCCGGCGGTCTCATCCGAGAGCCCAACAGGGGCAAGCGAGCATGGGCAGTGCCCAGACACGTAAGACAGCGATCGTGGCCATCAGAAGCGGAGAGACAATGACTGCAACCAGGAATAACACACAAACGGAAAGGCATCTTTAAAAAGACGTTTTGTGTGTGCCACTCTTTTAGAATTTAAAATTTACTCTTTTTTTTTAATATACTCTTTTTGTTGTTCTGTCGAAGTGCCCAGGGGCATTCTCTGCACTCCACGGGTGCAGAGGGGGAGAAGCCGCTGAAATGCGCCGTAAAATCCAGCAGTGGTGATCCAGTTTGAGGTGATCGGTAGGGAGAAATTTAATTCAGTGCACTGAATGCAACCACTCAGCTCCAAAGAGAAAATCTGAATGAGTGGTTGCATACCAGCTCCTTTTATACCCGTATGTCCGGGAGAGTGGCATGCAAATTCCACTCGCCAATTCCCATTGGCCTTTTTTCAAAAAGCAGAGGTGTTTGGGGCTCCCAAGAGTGACCCCTAGTGTCACTACATCGACACAACGTCGAGTGAGTGACAGATAGGGAACTTTAATACAGTGAATAAGACATTCTATTAGCATAACATAAATATATATAAATAAATAACAATTTCCAACATTCTTTTGAATGTCCATGTACTAAAATAAAATATTTGATGCCATGAGTGTACCTTCATTTACTATTACTATTATTTTGAATGGCCATGGAAAATGAAGCAATGTGATAACAATTTTACCTGGTCGCAAAAAGTAGTCCATTCATTTACCTGATGAAATTTCACCTTTTGCTGACCCTTTATGCTTCGCATAGCTAATGTGTGCTTCTAAATCACTTGCACCTTTATTAGCAACTGACACATAAGTGCCAGCTTTACATGTCATACATTCTGCTTCCCATGGATCTTGACCTGGACGAAAGCATGGGAATTTTTTGTGCAAATCTTCTGTAAATTTGGTCATTGTTTCCACTCAGCTGTCATTTGCTGCTACTGTCAAGCAACTGTTTGATGCCAAACACAACAGCGCTTCGTGTGTTCAAGGGAAGATTGACAGGCAGGAATTTGGCCAATAGTTGCTGCAAGCCTCTTATAATCGACCAATTGGTGTGCGAGAATGTGGGACTTACAAAGAGGGGTTAAAGCAATGCAAATATGCGTGCACACACAATGAAGTATTAGACCAGATGCACTCATAATGCAACTAAAGCCAAAGACATTTTTGCAAAGTTAGAAATCCCGGCTGGACGCTTTTTTAAGGTCCGAAAAAGAGGACATGTCTGGGAAAAAGAGGACGTATGGTCACCCTACATTTCATACTTACCCTGGGGTGTATACTAGTTTATGTTGATCTGTTATGCTATTGTGATTTTACATTTGTTAATTTTCAGGCCAAACTTAGCATGATGGTATTCAATATAAATTGAAATACATTTTTTATATAAAAATGAATACCCTTTAAATTGGCTGCATAAGAACTGATTGAGCTAAGGCACATCATATCAATTGTAAAAGAGAAAGAATATGAGAGATTGGGAAAGAGTAAAAATGGGATGTGGACAAATGTTTTTGGCAAACGTACAAAATTAATTTTTGTATTTCAGAATGAGATAAATGTCTCACACACATACACGCAACAGCCAGACACACATGGACGCTAATGCATGGCTATTTAATTAAATGTTGCTGGATCACTGGGCCAAATAGGTAATCCTATCAATTGCAGTAGGAGCTATGTTAAATCCTGTTCCATCAAACGCCTGCTTGCCCCTGACAGTCCCCATGGCACTTCCCTACACCATTGTGTATTCTATGTCCATCCTATTTAAAGACTGTGACATAACATTCATATGCATTATCTCCCACCCACCCACACACACACACACAGCCTCTTGACTGTTTTTGACTGCACAGGTTCTATAATCTCATAACCCATGAGAGTGGGTCCTTCAAGTCCACTGGGTTCTTTTAACCATTAATAAAGTAAGTCAGGGCTTTACTTTGAGCAAGATTACCAAAGTAATACTTCTAATATTGCTGATTAGGTAGACTCTGATTGACAAATACATCTTACAGTAATATCAGAGCTTGATTATACCTCACAAATTCACAGCACATTTTGCACAGTAGGTATAATCTCCTCAGTGTGTTACATCTTTACTTTTTTGCTTTGTCTCAGAACCAAAATGTCTACATTCCCATTTCATGCTTCAGGCTCTGCTCAAACTGTAAAGGTCAAGCAGTAAAAAATTAAAGCAATTTTTTGTTAATAACCATCAATGTGATAAATTGTATATGGCCTCAAAAAACAATCACAGCCAAAAATATTTCCAAATAAAGACATTTGAATGGTAATCATGATCTAAGGGAAAGAGCGAGAACATGTGTTTGGTTTGACTTCGTTGGTTTCTGGGAAGACTATTAACTTCTCGAACTGATGAATGAGGATTTAAATGTATGGTAGTTTTGTGTTCTTGAAAACTTGGAAAAGAATCTGCATAGGCTTTTGGGGAAATTCTTAGGTGTTGCTGTTGCAAAGAAATAGCAAGGATGGGTTTACAGGATAGGGTCCAGGTTAGGCTTAATGAAAGAACTGAATTGAAGAGTAAAATATGAAGTGGGTTTGTAGAGCTTTTTCACCTAGCTTTATGAACTGCCACACTAAGCTATCGGCTGTTTTGAGCCACAGTCTGTTTATTTCTGTATACAATACTGACTTCAACATAGCAGTAGAGAGCACATTAAGATCTGTGTAATTCAAGACACTTAGTTTAAATATTGCATGGCATGAGTGTATGGTTATTGTCATAGCACATTGTTTCAAACAACACTTTTCCTTACTGATGAAAACAGAATGAAGTAAAATAAACAAAGTACAATAATATATATGATACATTTAAAACTTAAAATGGTATTTAGATATATTATCAAAGGGAATGTGCTCGTGTGCGTGTGTATGTAGGTGTGTGTGTGTGCGTGTTTTGTGGGCGGGTTTGGGTGGTTTATGAGGACATTTTTTTAGGTTACAAACTAGTAATTACAAAGGTATTATGCTATAAATGTCATTTATGAGGACATTTCTAGTGTCCCCATAATTCAAATTGCTTAAAAACATACTAAACAATGCTTTTTTGAAAATGTTATAGATTGAATCTATAGTAGGGGCAGTGGTGGCTCAGTGGTTAAGGCTCTGGGTTACTGATCAGAAGGTCGGGGGTTCAAGCCCCAGCACTGCCAAGATGCCACTGTTGGGCCCTTGAGCAAGGCCCTTGACCCTATCTGCTCCAGGGGTGCCATATCATGGCTGACCCTGCACTCTGACCCCAGCCTAGCTGGGATATGTGAAAAAGAAGAATTTCACTGTATATGTGCAAATGTATAACGCATGATAAATAAAGAAAATTATTAATTAGTTCGTACAGTATAAAAATGTCTATGGAGAGTCCTCATAATGATAGCTGCACCAATGTTTGTGTGCATTTGCTTAAGTCTTTTGTTCTCTTTTCAGAGACAGTCAATTGTTATCTTCAGTGTCCTTGCTATAAGCAAACTATGCAAGTTGTGTAGGGCCCATGATTTGCAACGGGGCCCCCTTGCTGTCAAAGACATTATAAGTACCCTAGTACTGGTATTTTTTTTTTTTTTCATGCAAACATATCCATAACATTAAAAATGGTTATATAACATGCAAATAGATAAGTAATGTCAACTCTAGAGGAGTGGGGGGATTACTAATTATAATTATTATAAATCTTTAATTTCCATTTCGCACATGCGCCAGTAATGAGACGCGTAACGTGGTAGATAGACATGGCTGTGGCTTTGAAGCTACCCGTTAGGAGTAGAACAAAGCACCAAGAATGTGAAACGAGAGAGCAAGAAGAAGATATGTACTTTTGTCATATTTAAAATTCTTATTTAATCTCACATTATGATTAGAATGCTCATACTCCAGCTTCAAAATAAGACCATTGATTTATGACAGAAATGCCACATTGAAAGTAATTTACTGTGCCAGGAGTACACATTAAAGCATGCATACCCGTATTTTCCGGAAATAAAGTCGCACCTGACTATAAGTCGCACTGGATCAAAATTGTGTTGTTTAGAGAAAAAAAACACAGATAAGTTGCATCTCTGTATAAGTTGCACTGACAGAGGTTGCATGCGGCAGGCTTTAGGACGCAGGAGCAGCTGCCCAACTTCTCTTCAGATGTCAAATGTGCTCTGTGAAGATTATAGTACCTCAGCATCTACACATCGTATCACAGTTGGCATTTCTCAAAATGCGTTCTTTTGGACTTGTGAAACGTCATCAGTCGCAGCCCAAGTACTGTTCCAGTTCAAAGTCCACATCTAGCCAAGTACAGTCCAAATGCCTGGATGTGTTCTTGCTCCGCCCGTTTATCGAGGATGCATTGGGAGGTGACTTGTGTGGACTTGGGACAGCCAAGTACCCCAGAATGCATTTCGCACCAACCAGCGGTAATGGCGGAGGAGAAAACACACAACTGTAAGTTATAACTTTCGAAATACTACTGTTATTGTGTCACGGAATGTAGTTTTAAGATTTGTTTTAGCCGAGAATTTAGTTATTTAAACTTCAAATCTGTGGTCGATTTATCAAGATAGAGCCTACTTGAAAATTTTCTCTGACATTTTCGGAGATGTAAGGTCCCGCTAGCTATCAAGATGACCTAGCGGTCAGTGCTCATGGTACCCTGCCGAGAAGTCCTTTTGAAATTTGCAGCTGGCTCTGATGTCTCTGTAGTGGTTAAAGATGAGATAGTATAATTCATTTTGGGTATATCTAATGGGCAATCTTTACTCTCAGAGTCTAAATCTATTATATGTTACCGGGCAAATTGGTTTGGCTTAGGGCAAAGTTAAGGTTCATAACCATATATTTTTATTTAACTTTAACGTTGTACTAGAGTGCTGCCTTTGTACTTTTGAATTGTTTGCTTGTCTTTATTCCCTATTGTACAAACTTGTTATAATGGCTATTATTGTGCATTAAAACTACATTTAAGCAATATTTTAATCAAGGGATAACTGAGGAAACCCGGGCCCACATTGACTGGTGGGCGGCCATCGAGAGCCTTTTCACCGGCAGGCAAAATTCTTCAAAAAGTGGGTGGGAGTGAGTATTGATTTTGAGTGCTTGTATCATTGCCTGTATGTCTGGGGAAGGGTTGGACCCAGATTTGGGCAGTCTCCATCCATAATGATTAATATTTTATTGAAGTGGCAGTGTGTCACTCTTTGTATATGTTTTTGTAGGACAAGCGCATCATGTACAGATCCTGGATTGCCAATGTACACATCCATAAATGTGTCCTTGGCATCACAGATGCCCTGCAGTAGGCTCCACAGACAAGCCAGTATACTGTGACCAGCACCTCAATTTCATGACTCCAACCATGGGCTTTTTGCTGGGGCAGCATCTGGACCAGCATGTTGATGCTGATAGCCTGAAGGCTGATTTCAGGTCAGCTCCAGAAAAGAACATGGCGAGGATAGGCACATGGTCATTCATTTGTGCATACCTTTGTAAGGGACTTTGGTCCAGTTAAAAAAAAAAATATGAGTAGAATTTTTTTGAATTTTTTAACATTGTTTATTAATTGTTGTTATATTTATTATGTATTTATTGCTTATTTATGTGTTTTTACTATTTTATTTTTAATATTTATTCAACTGTATTCTAAATATATTGTCTGATGTGAATTGTTGAAGTCTACCAGAATTAAATTTCCCTCTAACATCTGAGCTGTTTGGTCAGGTACTTGCTTATGCTTGAGAAGGTTTCTACTTCTTTCATTGCTTGATAGGCAGTATAAGAGCACACTTGTCTTCCTAGGTTCTGAGTCAAAACATTACTGTAGCCTACATGATTACTGTATCATAGACATGAAATGTCCTGTTTGTGTTGAAGTCTGTCCCAGTTAATGACTAATGATGTACGTGACACAGATGAGGTACAGGTACTTCTTGCATTAATGTATAGTGATGTTTGTGCACCTAACATTACAAAGCCTGTCAGACTGAGTATCAACCTCTTGATGTTTGAGTACCAAGAAGACAAACAGCAGGTATGTATGTGGAATGTAGGCTAATCCATTTCAATATTATTAACTGTCAAACCTCCCCTGTATTTGGCAGTTTATTAGGTAGACCTAGATAAATCTAATGTAGTCTAATACAGCAGCCATGCAATAAATGTTAACATTATAACCTTGCTGAGGTTTTTTTTTTTTTTTTTTATGTAATCTGTTTTTAAGAGGTGTTTGTCCATCCCATTTATATGAATGAGGATAGACTAAATATTAGAAACACCTCTCAGTATAACCCAGTACAGTTCAACAGCACCACAAACTACAGCTGACACAAAAAATAAATCAACACCTCTAAAATATTAAATAAAGACTATATTAAACTGCATTAATTTTGTTTCTCATTCATTCATTCACCAACGTCCACAACAACAACCTTTTTCCTGCCACTTATATGTAGGCTACAGATCTAGGAACACTCAAAATATATAAATATTAATATTTTAAAAATGAAAACGAAAAGAGGCAGGGTTGTGTTTTATATCATGTTTTGTTTTATTGTAAATATACATTACAGTGAATATAGCCAGAGTAGGCATGTATTGCTAAGATGAGCTGAGATGGTGACGTCATCAATTATGCTGCTGTTCCAATTGCAGAATGACTGTACTGCGTCCTCCCATCCTCGGGAGTTTGTACTCCCGAGTCAAACTTGCCAAGTCCGAACTACCAAGTACGCAGCTTGGTATTGAGAAACGCCCAAAAGCTTTTGGGCTTGTTTTAAACAAGAAAATTTGCTTTAAGTAACCGTGTGTAACAGTTACTCATATTCTGTTTATGTTTCATGAAAGAAACGCAACTAGTAAGCCACATCTGTTTATAACATCTGTAACTATATTTGTGCACAAATAAACAGCTTTTAGCCTGCAAGTAAACAACATGACTGTTGTGTTCTATTCATTCATTAACACTAGCGACTGTCTATCTGTGGATATTTCTGATATTTTCAATATTACTTAGTATTAATTATCCTGTATTAATTATCCAGTTCACTGACTCAATGTTTTTACATTCATTTTACAAGTGTGATGAAACATCATTTTGTGGGCATGTGAGGAGTTGCATTTGTCAGCAGTCTAGAACAATTATGTTATCAGGGACTAAAATCGGTTCAAGGAACAAAAAACGAAAATGAACATCATTTTTAGCAGAATATAACCAAAAACTGGAACAAAGTGATTTTCAATTGTTCCGGAGTGAAAACTTTATTTTTAAATGCTGTTAACCAATTATAACCAGTTAATTTAGTTAGATAATATTTTTTTTTCATGAAAGCAAAGGTCAAAGGGTTTATCACAGTAATTTGTTTGGAACAACACCACTTCATGTTGCCCGAAAAAATGAAAAATGTGCTTTGATCTTGAAGGTAACTGCGGCATCACACATTTCTTTGCCTAAATGCCCGTTGTGGATGCATTCTCAAAATGAAGACCTTTTTAATAACTATGTGTCATGTGTATTTTGTTGATTCATGGCTTTTATTTTGAAATGTTTAGTTCCTGTTTCCCTTGTCATGTGATTTCTGTTTTCCCTCCATGTTCATGTGTCATGTTTTCATTGGTTTATTGTTTAATTATCTTGTTATCAGTTCTGTTTGTTCATTGGTTTATGTTCCCCCATGTCCATGTATTTAAGCCTCATGTTTTCCATTGTGTCTTAGTGAAGTATTGAATGTGAGTGTAGATGTTTGTCAAGCCAAGTTTATATCAAGTCAGGTTTATGTCAAGTTCATCTTTGTGTTTAGTTCACGTGTATAGTTAGGGCATTTGCTTCTTCATGTCTTCATCATTGCCAGTGTCAGCACACATTACACTATGTATAAATACTATGCACAGTATACATGATCGGTTAATACAGATACAAGGAAAACATTAGAGGTAAAAAAGTACATTTCTCAGTTGTTTCCAAGTCTTCACTGAATTATTGCTATATATGATGCATTAATACAGATTTGATGCTGCCGGGTTTTGACTGAGAAGCAGATCTGTAATTAAAATTATACTTAACTGTTAATTAACTGCTTATGATTTCTATGCCGATCAATCCACCACACTTGAAAAAAAAATGCTTATTTTCGCTTATTTTGGTGAGGAAAGTGGCTTATTTTGGGCTTGTTTTTCCAGACCATGTCGCTTGTTTCTCTTGTGAGATCTGGCATCACTGCAATTGGTATTTCTCCCACCATTAGCGCAAAGTAATGTCATTTTAAAAATAACGTTATTAACCATTCTTTTATTTTATTCTAACCGATAACCTTTTGGAAAGGAGGCTACGGAACTTCTGAACCGAAAAATACAGTTTTTGCTCAGCCACGAATGTTTTCTTAAAAGCACTGAATCTTTTAGGTTTCAACTTTGTGTCATTTCACCTCAGTCTCTCTGACTGGTCCGGCAAATCAAAGGAGGAAAAGTTCTACTACTGGGGATGGGGAAATATCATCATCTATCATTCCGCCCTAACATTGTCATGGGAGGTTGTAGTCTTGTGTGTGTTGTGTTTCATTCAGTCGTGTCACCTCAATGAGCAAGCTTGCTACACACTCCAGAACAGTAGGTGGCGGCGTGCACCTTTAACGCAGGTAGTCCGCCATGCCAGTAAAACCAAAGGAGAAAAAGTAGGTAAAGTTTTCATGGTGCACTGCAGATTAAAACACAAGTTGAAACATTTACAAATAAAATTGCTGAATGTTCTGAAAGAGAATGTTGGATCAAACTGGTCGTCATTACTGTGACTTAGAAAGTATCTGGTTATAGTTCTATGGTGTGAATGAATACTGTTTAAGAACGTTAGCTGACATAGTTCGCTACCTAGCTCAGAGATTATTGGCTGACGGCTAATTTTAGCTCTCTGAGCTAGTCTGTTTGCACACTGGCCATGGTATATTTACAGTACATTTATGGACAGTGAATTGAAGCATTGGTACAAACCCTCACTCTTTGGAAATGTCTGTTTTTCCATAGATGGATATACAATTTTTTGTTTTTTTAAACGAGACAGCCAGGTTCAGGTGAGAGAGTTAAATGACGTTACCTGACTGTCAAGTTATCACCTCACTGATCACTGATTATACCTCTTATTAGATTATATAAAGTTTGGCTGTTATGATTGCCTTTTGATTGACAGTACAAAGAGGGAGAGAGGTTGAGAAGGAAAGAGAGAGCAGGATGGAGTCGGCAGAAAGAGAGAGAGAGAGAGCAAGAACCAGGTGAGAAAGTGTACATTTAGTTATGACCACATAGTTAAAATGCCAAGGCAGCTTCTGTTTTACCCACATTCATTGCAGTAGAATCCACAATGATTTCACATAACTAAGAAATGTATTGATATACTATTATAAAATGTGGATTCTCCCCAGCCTCCTTTTACATATATTTACGTTACAAATACTCTGTTTGCTTTATTTATTATCAGATTAGATGTTATTTTCTAGTTGAATACAGTATGCTTGTGTGTAATAATTGTCAGTGCAAAGAGGGAGAGAGGAGGATGGAGAGAGAGAGAGGACAGAGAGAGAGAGAGAGAGCAAGACAAGAAGAACCAGGTGAGAAAGTGGACAGATAGTGAAGTCAAGATTGTTATAGTGGCAAAACAGTAACTATTTAGCAGAGGAAAAAAAAAAAAAAAAATTCCATTCACAATATAATTTTACATGTATTTCGTGGATGCTATGTGTTTGTTTTCCCCCCACATTAAATGCTTTCCAGAAGTACACTTAGAACATAAGGTATGTCAGTGGACTTAATTTTAAACAGGACATCTAGTTTGATTGAGTCTTTGCCTCAGGTTTCATTAACAAATTGAGGGTTCTCTCTAAAACAGGTATATTATATTGAAATATGTGATTGTTCATTCTGAACCATTATTATTATACACTACAATAGACCACCCAACTAATTAGGTTGCTTCTGAAGGCAACATTTTGTACCTAATTGAATTGAGGTTTGCCAAAGTGAAAGGGGTTGAATATTTTTGCAAACAGCATATTCCATTTTTCATTTTCTTAAAAAATATTAAAATTCATGTTACTTACTATAAATTAATTAAACATATTGTTGTAAAATATATATATATATATATATATATAAAATATGAATGTATTAATTGTTATCCAGTGAAATGAATGATTTAGCAGGTGGGGTTGAACACTTTTGCAAGGCACTGTATGCATGTCACATTGTCATTAGGGGCTGAGGCCACTAAAGGTCCGATCCTAGAATATATGTATATATATCTATGGTGTTTGATTGAGGGTCTATTTTGTCATACAGATGAGTCAGCTAGCGAAGAGGAAGAACAGGCATCACAGCAAGGGACAGCAGCTGGATTAACTGCAATTGGTGATCTAGGGACTCCAGAAAGTTGCCCAAAGCAGGTGCATCTCCCCCCTCAGCCAGTTTGGAGCTCAGCAAAGAGCATTTAACAAGAGTTGGTTTGAGCAGTTTAAATGGCTGGAGTACTCTGAAGCCAGAAACTCCGTATTTTGCTTTTCATGTCGTCTGTATGGAAGGCAGAACATTCGCACCAATAAAGATGGCCTTAGTGGCTCCAGGTTTTGGAAGAGGGCTTTGGAATCCTTCCGGAAGCTAGAGACAGATGCACAGAGCAGCTCACAGTCTGTGTGCGCTTTGTTATGCAAGAGGGTGAAGTGAGAGAGTGTTTCCTTGGACTACGGAAGCTACAGGGAATTTATGCACAGTCAATTGCAGATGCTATAGAGTTATAGAGAAATGCTACAGTTGCACAACTTGGGTGATCTTATGTGTGTTGCACAAGCCTATGATGGTGCATTTGTCATGAATGGAGCAGTGGGGGGTGTCCAAGCCCGCTTCGGAGGGCGACACCCTGAAGCAGTGTATGTGCACTACTATGCACACAAGCTCAACCTCGTCCTGTACCACACATGCAAATCTATACCTGAAGCTACCGCATTCTTTGAACTACTGGAGAATGTGTACACATTTTTCAGCAGTTCCCTTGTGAACCACAACAAGTTCATAGAAATCCAGAAACAACTTGGATTAAGTCCATCTGAACTTGTGCAGCTCTCCACAACAAGATGGGCATGCCAGGTGAGGTCTCTCAATGCTGTCCTGAACAGCCTTCCTGCCATTTTAACATTTCCCAGCACCATAAACACATACATGTGCCTAGGGATCCGGTCAAAGCTCTGCAAGCCGAAGACACTCTACATGCTGGTGATGTTTTCCAAACTCCTCGGCATAACTGAAGGGCTACACCAGTACCTGCAGGGGGAAAGTTTGGACTTGGGCAAAGCAGTTCAGTACAAGATGGCAGTCCTTGAAACATTGACAGACTTCCACACAGACTCTGGTAGTGAAGATGTGTTCAAGAGGGCCATGGCCTTATGTGAGGCAAACAACATCCAGCTCCCTGTTGATCCCAGGCAGAAACAAAAAAGATTTGATGGTTTCGTGGTGGAGTCAGCCTGTGGGTCAACCTTCAATCTGACCACCTCAGATGATTCCAGACATCAGCTTTTTTATCCATGCCTGTACAGGATGGTAGAGGAGCTCACCTATCGATTTTCAGGTGTGGGAGAAGAGCTTATGTCAGGTATTCAAGCCTGGAACCCAACCACAGAGACCTTTCTCTCTGAAGAAGCCCTCATAAGCCTTGCTGCCCATCATAGGATTCAGTTGAAGCCATCACTCTTGGTGGTGAAAAGTTTCATCAAGAGAAGGATGGAGAAAGAGACAGTCCTTGACACAGCCACTGTGTTCCAAATGCTTGATGAAGATATGTTTCCCACCCTGAAGGCTGTCTTCCAAGTGGCCCTGACAATTCCAGTCAGCAGCTGCAGCTGTGCCTCCTTCAGTGCCTTGCGCCATCTTCACAAATGGTTAAGGAACACCATGGGCCAAGACAGGCTCAACGACCTGGCCATCATGTCAGTTGAAAAAGACAATCTGGATGCTATAAACACTGACAATGTTATTGACAGGTTCGCTCAATTTAAACCACGTCGGTACAGCCTTATGATGCAGACACAAAAATAGAAAAGGAGAAAAAACTCCCTGACCCAGACAACAATAGGAGGGCAAAGATTGAGAGGGGGTGGGAGACAAGGAATGGGGGGATGGCAGTTCTCAATGATGGAAGGATGCATAGAAGAAAGGAATAAAGAGAAAGTGAAGAAAATAAAGGACATACGTGAAGGAGAGACAATGAAAGAAGAAAACTGTGGAGCAGGAGAGGAAGCAGGACAAGAGGAGGAGAGATGATGAGGGGAGTGAGAAAGGAGAGAAAAGCAGAAGCTAAGAGAAAGAGAGAGGAGGAAAATGTGTGCTGAGGAGCCAAGGGGAGTGGAGAATTGTTGAGAAGAAGACAGAAGAGGAACTCTAGATTTGATGTGTGGGGAAGAGAGAAGATAGGGTGGAGTGAAAGAGAAAGTAGTGATGTCCAGTTTGTGAATGATTCGTTCTTTTGAACTGGTTCTTTTTAGTGAATGAGATGAACTAGTTCACCAAATCGGACTGAATCGTTTGAAACAGTTCACGTCTCGAGTCAACACTCATCCACAATCTTAACCTGTCTCTCGGATGTGCCTGACACTCCGAATCAAAATGAGCTGATAACCGGGAGTAATATGATCCTAGAACTGGTGATATCTACTTTTGCCAACTCTTCTTTGCAATTAACCGCACCAACTAGTTCCCAAATCGGACTGAACGCTCGGGTTGCAACAGCTCTCGAGTCAACAGTACAATGAGTTGCTCATAACAGTTCTCGAGTCAACAGTACACTGAACTGAGAATCACCTCTTTCCCAGGTGTCTGACATCCTGAGAACCGATGAGCTGCTTACATTGAGCATGTGTGTGACTAAGGGGCGAACTGTATTTTTCAGGTGTATTTTGCTGAACAACAGAGAGTGTAACAAATAAAACATACTGGAAATATGTTAATGACTTGATTGTATTACCGTTTTATCAATGTATGAAGATGATCCAGTCTTCAGCTCTCGAGTCAACAGTACACTGATCCGAGGACAACAGTTCTCGAGTCAACAGAACACTGATCCGAGGACAGCAGTTCTCGAGTCAACAGTACACTGATCTGAGGACAGCAGCTCTTGAATCAACAGTACATTGAGTCGATCACAGCACTTTGCGAGTCACCAGTACACTGAACTGAGAATCGCCTCTTTCGGACATAATACTGGGTACTGCTGATCAGTGAGCGGCTGGTGAGCATGTGTGAACCGAGGACTTGAATGAGGGGGCGAAACGTTTCAGTCGAGAGATGTAAACGTATTTTATGATTGAGTATTGTGCATGCAGATTGTAACTGAAGTTGTGATGAACTGGATCATAGTTTCTGTAAAAAAGGGTGAGTTGATTAAGATTAGTATAATCACTTTTTATGCTTTAAACATGTGCAGAACATCCACGTTTGTATAGTGTCAGTATTGGGTGCATTAGGTGCAAAACTTTAATGTAGGATGTATTGTAAGACCACTGAATGAAACACTGTTTGACAATAAACACCCTTATTATTATAACTTAATTAAATAAAATGTTATAATCATCAATATGCCCTTACATATGGCTTTACTGAATGTGTTTGTGCATGCATTCTACGACGCTGGCGTATTAGCATTATATATAGTGACGTCATTACGTGATGACGTAAATGAACTGGTGAATCGTTTTTTTGAACCGGTTCATGGAAAAGAATCGGACTTCCCATCACTAAGAGAAAGTGAGGGAAAGAATGAAGGATAGAATAGGAAATGAGATGTGAAAACTGTGGAGAAAGCAGGTGAAGAGGAAGAGGGACAAGATATGAAAATGTGTTGAGAAGAAAGGAGTGAAGAACAGAGGAGGAAATGAGAGCATAGGTGTCAAGAGCAGGTGTAAGAGAATAAAATATGCATTTAATCTTTTTTGCATCTTAAGTTTATGATCAGAAAACTTCATACTTTTTTTTTATATTTTCTTCTTTCAGTGGAGGACATTTCCAGAGATAAATGAGTGGAGCTTAGAGAGTGAGAGAAGACGAGAAGAAAAGAGGAGGAAAGGAGAACAGAGAGACCAGGACTAGATCAAATGAAGTACTGGAAGGTAATCAAATATGCCCATGTTTATTCTACTATACAATTTCCTAAAGAAATCTAATTAAATTAGTAGTGCCTGACCAATTTATCCGATATTAGACTTTTGCAGATATATCGGTATATTTACCGATATGCGCAGATATGAAAACTTTTTTTCAGAACATATAATGCCGAAAACAATGCTTTAGAATTGGTGTCATAACGTAGTTTGTCCAGCAGAGATCGCTCTGACTCCACTGCTTACAGAGCTGAGCTGCGGTTCTGGTGACGGTGGTTCTGCAGACAGTGCAGAGTTAAATGGTGCGGTGTTAAGCGGTGCGGAGTTAAGCGGTGTCTTCACGGTAAGTTGCTATCTAGTTTGTGAAATACATACTAGAAAGTTAATAAACAATGACCCCAACATTTGCCCTTTTCAATATAGCTAATATAACACTAACCCTGTCCCAGGGTTGGGAGGGTTACTTTTGAAACATATTCCACTACAGATTACAGAATACATGCTGTAAAATTTAATTTGTAATGTATTCCGTTAGATTACTCAAGGTCAGTAACGTATTCTAAATACTTTGGATTACTTCTTCAGCACTGGTAGATTTTTTCACTTGTTTTGACTATAAAAACTCTGCCAGTACAGTAAGACAAAATACACATGTTAAAAATACATTCCCTGAAAAACCTAAATATCTTATGCAGTGTTATTTCTAAAACAAGATAAATCAAATTGATCTTGTTTTAAGGCTTTTTAGATATTTTTACAGGAAAACAATACAAAAATGATCAAGAATACGATTTTTGCCCTAAAATCAAAGGTCTTACTAGAAAAAAAGAAATTATGATCCAATGTGAATTTTCTTGATAAAAAAATATGATGCCTGGTAACGTGCATGTAAAATGGCTAGAAATAGCATTTTAGCTTAGCGTAAAGCTGACAATTTACACAAGGTTTATTTCTATTTCTTGTGCTCCAAACTTACTTCAAACTTCTCTGTATGAATGTAACACATCATAAGAAAGTGTTTCACTGCTGTTCAAATGCACTTTGGATCGCATCATTTATAAGTATAAATGTTTTCCATTTGAAAGTACTAAATATTAAATGAAACAAATGACAATTAAATTAGGGTGACCATATGTCCTCTTTTTCTCGGACATGTCCTCTTTATCGGACCTTAAAAAAGCGTCGGGCAGGGATTTCTAAATTTGCGAAAATGTCCGGGATTCAGCTTTAGTTGCATTATGATGTGCATCTGGTCTAATACTTCATTGTGTGTGCACGCATATTTGCATTGCTTTAACGCTTCTTTGTAAGTCCCGCATTCTTGCACACCAATTGGTCGATTAAAAGAGGCTTGCAGCAACTATTCGCCAAATTCCTGCCTGTCAATCTCTCCGCAAACGCGAGAAGCGCTGTGTTCGGCATCAAACAGTTGCTTGACAGTAGCAGCAAATGACAGCTGAGTGGAAACAATGCCCAAACGAAAGTGCAAATTTACAGAAGATTTGCAAAAAAAATTCCCATGCTTTTGTCCAGGTCGAGATCCGTGGGAAACAGAATGTATGACATGTAAAGCTGGCACTTATGTGTCAGTTGCTAATAAAGGTGTAAGTGATTTAGAAGCACACATTAGCTCTGCGAAGCATAAACGGTCAGCAAAAGGTGAAAGCTCATCAGGTAAATGAACAGACTACTTTTTGCGACCAGGTAAAATTATCACATTGCTTCATTTTCCATGGCCATTCAAAATAATAGTAATAGTAAATGAAGGTACACTCATGGCATCAAACATTTTATTTTAGTACATGGACATTCAAAAGAATGTTGGAAATTTGTATTTATTTATATATATATATATATATGTATGTTATGCTAATAGATTGTCTTTTTCACTGTATTAAAGTTTGCATTCATAGTAACACTGTCTTGAACCCTATTATTCCACCCCCCCTTCAGTAATTAAAATATGTTTTGAATGTAACTGTATTCTAATTACCAAAGAATACAGTTACTTATATTTTGTATTTTAAATACGTAATCCCATTACATGTATTCCATTACTCCCCAACCCTGCCTGTCAACCATGTCACTCATGTTTATCACATCTGTTTGTTATGTTAGCCAGCTATAGTTTGTCAGAGCATCTTTTTGCAGCTCAGCAGACAACGGTGCAGTGGTGGATTGTGTCTGTTGAGTGTTGATTTCACACTACATTGTTACCTAGTTGGTGAGACGCAATGTTGGAAAGTAAATAAAGTCCATCTTTTGCTCTCCGTGACAACGAGCTTATTGCTAACTAGCTAACCAAGTAGCTACTTCCATTGCTTGTCAGCTGAGTGGAAGCTAATGTGTAAACATGTATTCACCAAACTGTTTTGTTCAGGATTTGCAGTTTGATACCCCCTTCAACCGAACGATTCCAGTCATTGCATTTACAAAATGTAATATTTAAAAGTCTGGTTTTCCACCATTGAAAGTTTGCCCTGAACTTGTATAGCAGAATACGGCTCGACAGGTGTAAATGCTTCTTGTTTTACAACCAGTACTATTTGGCAGTATTAAAATAGTCAGCATTTGACTGATACTAAACAGTATTTGTGATTTTTAATTAGCTATTTATTGTATTTTTGTTCTTTATATAAATTGTCAGCAACTGACTGATACTAATCATACAGGACTGATTTTTTAGATATAATTTAAATTTATTATTTATTTAAATGGTCAGTAACTGACTGATACTGAACACACAGTACTGATGTTTATTTAGAACAGAATCAGAATCAGCTTTATTGCCAAGTATGCTTACACATACAAGGAATTTGTCTTGGTGACAGGAGCTTCCAGTGCACAACAATACAAAACAGCAACAAGAAATAGATAATAATAAAAAATAATTTAAAATTGAATAGAAAATATATATAGAATTGTGACGTATTTTGTGTAGTAGAGATGATGAAGAGGCAATGGATCAATTTGCAGGCTTTAATGAAGAAGATATAAAACAACGTGGAGAACCATATCAACAAAAACCCAAATAAATTACATACTAACATATAAATGTTACATGAACGAGAACTGACAACGAATGAATAAAACTGGAGGGTATATATACAAAAGGAACTAATTAGGGAATAGAAGACAGGTGAAGATGATGTGGAACAAATGGAAGTGATGAGGGCAGTGCACAATGGGAGATGTAGTCCGGGAGAAAACTTCAAAATAAGAGTCTTAGGGAAACATGAGGAAGACAGAACGTGACAAGAATACACAATAAGACAATATATAACACAGAATCAATTCTGTGATTTTTGGTTTCTTTGGGACAGGAATGATGATTGAGCGTTTGAAGCAGCATGGGATTTCACACTGCTCCAATGATCTATTGAAGATCAGTGTGAAGATGGGGGCCAACTGGTTAGCACAGGATCTAAGACAGTGCTGTTTAGAATGGTGAGGGGGGTCAGTGTTGGGGTGTTCCTCCTAAAGTCCTCAATAATCTCCACTGTTTTGAGTGTGTGCAGCTCCAGGTTGTTTTCACTGCACCAGACAGCCAGCTGTTTAACCTCCCTTCTGTATGCAGACTAATCATCATCTCGGATTAGGCCGATGACAGTGGTGTCGTCTGCAAACTTCAGGAGCTTGACAGAGGGGTCCTTTGCAATGCAGTCGTTGGTGTAGAGGGAGAAGAGTAGTGGGGAGAGCACACATCCCTGTGGGGCACCAGTGCTGATTGTACAGGTGCTGGAAGTGAATTTCCCCTGTTTCACAAGCTGCTGCCTGTCTGTCAGAAAGCTGGTAATCCACTGACAGCCAGATGTGGGAACAGAGAGCTGGTGTAGTTTAGTCGGGAATATAGCTGCGATGATGGTGTTGAAAGCTGAACTGAAGTCCACAAAAAGGATCCTTGCATATGTCCCTGGTCTGTTCAGATGTTGCAGGATATGATGCAATCCCATGTTGACTGTATCCTTCACAGACCTGTTTGCTCAATAAGCAAATTGAAGAGGATCTAGAAAGGGTCCAGTGATGTCCTTCAGGTGGGCCAACACCAGTGTCTCAAATTATTTCATTACCACAGACGTCAGGGTGACAGGTCTGTAGTCATTAAATTCTGTGATTTTTGGTTTCTTTGGGACAGGAATGATGATTGAGCGTTTGAAGCAGCATGGGATTTCACACTGCTCCAATGATCTATTGAAGATCAGTGTGAAGATGGGGGCCAACTGGTTAGCACAGGATCTAAGACACGTGGGTGAAACCCAATCTGGGCCCTGTGCTTTCCTTGTCCTTTGTTTTCAGAAGCATGGCACACCTCATCTTCACAGATCTTAAGTGCAGGTTGAGTAGCAGGAGGGGGGATGAGGGGGGGTTGCAGGAGGTGTTGGTGTTTTTGTGAAGTAAAGGTCAGAGTGGGTGTGGGGTGTGAGATTGGGCCTTTCAAATCTACAGTAGAAAACATTCAGGTCATCAGCCAGTTGTTGGTCCACCAGAGGGTTGGGGGCAGGAGTCCTGTAATTTGTAAGTTGTTTCCTGCCACTCTGATTTCCTTATTCAGTGTGTTCCTGGCCTGATTGTACAAGACTTTATCCACACCTCTGTAAGCATCCTCTCTGGCCTGACGAAGCTGTCTGAGTTCTGCTGTAAACCATGGTTTGTCGTTGTTGAATGTTAAATAAGTCCTTGTAGGAATGCATTTATCCTCACAGAAACTGATATATGATGTCACAGTATCTGTGAGCTCGTCCAGGTCGGTGGCTTCAGCCTCAAAAACATTCCAATCAGTGCAGTCAAAGCAGGCTTGTCATTCCAGCTCTGCTTCGTTGGTCCATTTCTTTACAGTCTTTACTAAAGGCTTAGCAGATTTTAGTTTCTGTCTGTAGGTTGGAAGAAGATGAACCAGACAGTGATCAGAGAGTCCCAAAGCTGCTCTAGGGACAGAGCGATATGCATCCTTCATGGTTGTGTAGCAATGATCCAGTATATTTCTGTCTCTGGTGGGGCATGTAATGTGCTGTTTGTATTTGGGCAGTTCACATGTGAGGTTTGCTTTGTTAAAATCCCCAAGAAAAATAATAACTGAGTCCGGGAATTGTTGTTCCATGTCTGTGATCTGATCAGCCAGCTGTTCACGCACGCACGCGTTTGGATATAAACACTCACCAGAAAATATGAAGAAAACTCCCGCGGCACGTAGGCTTACAGTTAATAAAGATCGCTTCCAAATTAGGACAGCACATCTTCTTTAACATTGTTACATCTGTACACCAACTATCATTGATGTAAAAGCATGTTCCACCGCCTCTCATTTTCCCCGTTATATTCGCGATGTGATCCGCTCTGAACAGCTGAAAGCCTGGCAGATGTAACGCGCTGTCCGGAATGGCTTCACTCAGCCAAGTTTCTGTGAAGCACAAGGCAGCAGAGGTTGAAAAGTCCTTGTTTGTACAGGTGAGGAGATGTAGTTAGGAAGTTTTGTTAGGAAGAGAGCAGAGATTCGCTAGATGAATGCTCGGCAGTGCTGTTTGGAAGCCACGCCGACGGAGCTTGACCAGTGCACCTGCTCGTCTCCCTCGCCTGCATCTCTTGAACAGCAAAGCTGCACCTCCGACTAAAATGTCCAGCAAAGTGCCCGAATATTCAAAAACTGGGAAAAGATTGTCTGGTATATGCTTCCGAATGTTCAGCAGTTCGTCCCTAGTAAAACTGTTTGGAAAAAGATTACTAAACACAGGACAAACAAACAAAAACAACAAAAGATAGGAGCACTCCACACCGAGGCGGCCATCCGTGGCACCATCATGTGTATCATGATGTATCAATACATTTAGCTATTTATTGTATTTTTATTTATACTTTATTTAAATGGTCAGCAACTGACTGATACTAAACATACAGTACAGTACTGATTTTTATTTAGCTATAATTTTCGTTTATTCTTTATTTAATTGGTCAGCAACTGACTGATACTAAACATACAGTACTGATTTTTATTTAGCTATAATTTTCATTAATTCTTTATTTAATTAGTCAGCAACTGACTGATACTGAACATACAGCACTGATGTTTATTTAGCTATTTATTGTATTTTTATTTATTCTTTATTTTCTCAGTGTTCATTTCTAGAATTTGTTGACAATGTATAATAATAATGTCAAATATTCTTTGAAAAAAAATATTTGTTTAAGAAAGCAGCCTTCTGAGTACCTTTGCATAGTCATATCGGTGCACATAGAAAAGTTCGGTTTTCATTCCAGCTCAAAAATTTGCTATATTGGCCACCATATCGGTAATTGGTGAATTTTCCCCCTCTAAAATCAATTTTGGTATCGGTCTCAAAAATCACATATCAGGGAGTAAATGTTCTTCTGTTGGCCTAATATTATTCAATTCAGAGTACTGAAGCCCACATTTACTTGCCATTGTTTGGAATCCTTGATTTGCAGTTAGAGCAGCCCAGATTATTATAGCATGGATTCAAATGTAGCACATTTGTCAGCTAAATATTCATTCTATAAACTCTACTCCAGCATAGTATAACAAAAATAGGTTTCAAGATTAGTAATGCTGTAAATGCCAAATTCCTACCCTACCTATCTTAGGTAGCTTTAAAATAGTCACAGCAGACAAATTTTGGCTCTTTTTTAGGTGGCAGGAGTGAAAATTGTCATCCTCAAAATTTGTTGTGTGATAGTTTCAGAATGATGAAGACAGTTGGAGAACAATTAGATAAAAAATTGTGCATATATGTGCCGTAAATGGGGGAAAAATCTCCCCGGGAGGAGCATGCCCCCGGACACCCTAGATTTGGGCTAAGCCCCAAATGTTTACAACGTCTGGCTCCGCCCCTGGTTTATAGATAATTTTATATAGAGAGTTCTTGTTTCAACTGTACTTTCAACTTTGTCACAATTTTTTGTTTTTAACGTGCTATATAAATACTTAAGAAGACCAGCAGCACCAGTGCAGAACCCGGTAATGTACAGCTAGCTAAAGCAGGCGCAAGTGCAGATCCCTGCTGACTAACCCTGCAGACTGGCCTTATGTTCATTTTCCTTTTATTTATTGAAATTTGGTACATTATATCCCGTTGGCCTTTTGTCAATATAAAAAATATAAATACTAATCTTCATTAACTCACTGAATGCTGTAAGGGGTAGGGAGATCATTTTGGGGGTTTAGACTACACTGCCCCATCACACAAAGTTTTGCTTTAGGGCCCACAAAAGTCTTGGACCGGCACTGGTTCTCTTGCTCATCTTACTGCCAGCTGCAACAGCAATTTCAACAAAAATAAATAAATGCTCACTGTCCATAAAGGATTTGTTGGTCCATCTGCATAACCTAAACAGGATACTGAACAATAATTCCTCACTTTGTTTCACTTCATTTAGTTTTTAAAGCTTTCTTCCTAACAGATAAATGAAAGGACTGACATTGTTGCCAAATTCTGGACTTCCGGTGTGAGTACGCTGTGGGTGTTTGGCTGTCGCTTCACATCGGAGCTGTTTGTTTGCCTTTTGTTTTGTTCCATCTCATTGTTGTAGCTGTTTAAATTTAAGTTTCTTTTAGTTTCACACACCCATAAAATGGACATTATTGGATTTCATTCCAATGTTTTTTTTTTCGTGGTTTCCCGCTGGTGCGTGAGAGCGGGCTACTTCGCTATACCAGCCTGCTGCAGTGTCTCGCCCGGTCTACCTGATTCCACCGGCCTGCTGCAGTATCTTGCCTGGCCTACCTGATTCCGCCGGCCTGCTGCGGTGTCTCGCCCAGCCTACCTGATTCCACCGGCCTGCTGCAGTGTATAGCCTGGCCTACCTGATTCCACCAGCCAACTGCAGTGTCTTGCCTGGCCTACCTGATTCCACCAGCCTGCCGGGCGACATGATTGCTGAGGATGGTGCGCCGTGATTGCTGCGGATGGTGTGGCTGCATTCTCTTATGGACGGGTTTCATGCCATGGTGCCTGTCGTCATCGTGTGTTCCCTTTCGGCCCTTGGTGTCCTGGAGGTTGTGCTCGTTTCGGCTCTGTGGCGTGGGAGATGTGGCAGGTCAATGCAGGTTGCTTGGTGCCCCCACTCAATGAGGGACTACTATGGTCATGTAATTTTTTACTCAATGGCTGGTTTGGTTTGAACTGTTTGTCGGACATGTGCAAATCCACATTTTCACTCTGAACTATATGTTTGACTCCTGGTTTGTTGTGTTGTGCTTGTTAACTTGCCTTGCTTTGTGTATACTGTATTGTTTTATTTTGATGTATTTATGTTTGTTGTTGCTTGTAAAGCGCTTTGAGCTTGGGAAAAGCGCTATAGAAATTAAATTTTTATTATTATTATTTATTCTTCCTAGCCTATATTGAACAACAAGTTATTTGGAATTAGTAAATCCCATTGTTTTCAGCTGCCTTTAATAGCATCTAGTTCTTGACTGAGCTCCATTACAAGCAATTAAAAAATTGCACACAGAAAACAGGTTTTGGTTGTCAAGTGTTTCATACACGCTCACCCTTAAAAGCCTGTTAACTTCCTATAGGATAAATTAGAGCAATAGGCTGCTCTAATTGGTCTATTAGAGCAACTTTTAGGCAGGTTTCTGTCTTGCTTTCACTCTGTTTCTCAGCTTTGAGGTCTCTCTTTAATCTCACTCCCCTGATGTTGGTTGTCTTTTGTCTGATGGCGTGTGTGCATATCTTTTTCACAGCACTTAATATATAACAAAGGCAAATAGACCTTTAGAGACCTTATCTACCTTATCTTTCTGTTGTCTCGCTTTCTTCACCTCCTTTCATGACTGCTTCAGAGTTTGATTCAACATTCATTGACATTTTCTCAAACACACTGCCTCTCTCTTGTCTCTCTTATGGGCTCTGAGACATGTTAAAAATCAAATCTTCAGTGGAGACAGTGATCTTGCCAGGCTTCAAATTTTGTTCACCTATGATTCCCCTACATTGGGAAAAACCACCTCAGCTGTATGAAAAATGACTAAAGGTGTTTCATAGAATATTATTTAGAATTATTACACAACTCCCTGGAATACTTGATTTTGATGGTTCAATTGTAGCATTCTAACTAAAAGTGGCTTTCCACTAAATTTGATAATTTCCTGCATAGTTGTAGTTGAATGTTTCTCGTATCCTTGTGCTACCTTCTCATATATTAAAATAATTTTACCTCAAATCATTTCATGTCCATTTATTTGTTTATTTTGGCAAGTACTCATGTAATAAATGGAATAATTTACAGTCAGCCAGTCATTATTGCAAAATAAACTCCTTCAGCATAATACAAGAACCAGTGTCGCTGCAGGTCAGGATAGAAAGTTAAGGAAACAAACAGCAACAACTTTGGAATATCTGGAAATAAAGCGAAGCAAAGAGAATGAAATAGCGAATTCTTCCTCAGAAGCCATGTTTGTTATTATTTTCACAAGCATCGCAGGGAAATTGCATTGCTTTGGAGAAAGCTGCTTACTGACCGAGCCGCAATTATACGGGTAAAGTACACCGCTTATACAGTGCATGTAAACTGTAATGCTACTTTCTTGCAATAAACTGCTTTCTTGCAATAAGCCGCTTTCTGGTGTCTATGTAAACGTAGTTCAGAGTAATCTGATCAAAGTTTACAGGGGGTTCATAGCTCTCAGTATCATTTCTAGGCCACAATATGTAGAGATACAACCATCCCACTGTGGTGAGTCACACTTGTGAGTCTTAAAGATCATTGCAGAAATGGAAAGACAGCAAGTGAGGAGAGGGAGATTTTGGCCCATTCCCAAATGGCACCCTCAGCCCTTGCGGTCCTCCTCTGAGTCCAGAGCTTGGTGACATAAGCAAATGCAGACTTGATGGGGCACTAGTCAGCAAGTCCATGAGTGTGCATAAGTTATAAAAGTGTGCATTTGGGACAGACATTACATTTTACATATACAGAGTTTTATAAATTATTATTTGAAACATCATGACATTGATAGATAAGGTAAAGGAAAACACTTTAAACTAACTTTTGAACTCTTGAAGCACATATAAAACCACAACATTCACCTTGCTTCATCTGCCATGTTTTTTCCTCTGGCTTGGGAACTCCAGACTGCTGTGATTGGTCAAAAGGATCAGCAGCGGGGACTGTTGGGTAGTTCTCCAAGTGTATCTGTCTGCATCCGGCAAGGCTACAAGGAACACCTACTTCATGACATGTCCACTACACATAACGCCCCCCCACCCTTGGATCACAAAGCGATTCTGTTGGCTACAAGAACTTTTAAAATCCTATGCAATCGCTGTTTGATTCATATTCTCTTAACTCTTTAAATATGACAAAGTATAACTTTAAAATCTTATGTCACATATCATATTATTAAACCAAAGATTTAAATGATTAACTGAACTTGTTTAAAACTTGGTAAAATGTATAGAAAGAACATACCGCCATATATTCGCAAAAATAGTTATAAAATACACACAGCCACACTTCTGTAGGTATAAATATCACCGTTAGACCGAATGTTGCTATATCAATAAATATAAGCAATCCTTCAAGCTACAGCCATGTGCATTAAATTATCCTCTCTTGTCTTGATATTTTAGAGACTCACAATAATTATAAATTATATTTGAAACAAAAATAGCAAATGTTTAATGTTAGGTGACTTACATTTATGAACGTAAAACTTCCCGAAGAAAAACTATTCAATAAACTGAATAGGAGAAATTCCATATCTCTTGAAAATTAAATAAAACAAAGTTTTGAACCAGTTCTACACATCAGACTTAAAAGTGATACTATATACACATGATAAGCAAGTGATCCACCATTGACAATCAGTAAAAAATGATTCTTAAAATAAATTTTTAATCCTCATCCGCCATGTTTTCCTCCAGCTCGGAAACTTCAGTCCGCTGTGATCGATTGCTAGGATCAGTAGTGGTGACTGTTGGGTAGTAGTCTGCTGTGGAGCCTGCACTGATGCGGTGCATTGAGGGTGCAAAAGGAGAACCCTTCAGAGCATTAAAATGTCAAATCGGACACCCTACAATCTCGTGGACTTCGCGGGAACACGCAAATGATGGCCACAAGAACGCAAGTCCACATCAAGTGTGCCATTTGGGACAGGGTTGCAGTCTTTGCACCTCAGTGAGAAGGGTCTGTCTGCATCCTGCAAGACTACTACAAGACACGCCCACTACATGTTACACCCCCTCCAAATAACCAGCCAAACCAGTTGGATGCCACGTTCATACACTGTTTATTGTGTTTATTTGGAGTCTCACAGCAACCCTACACCTTCACCTATCCATAACTCTAAATAACTCTTGTTACTAACCATAACAAGAAAGACTTAATATACCGTGAATTAAAAGTTATTTTCGATACAATGATACCGTTGTATCACTAGGTGGCGACAGTGAGGAAAAAATTAGATGAAAATGAAGAAGCTTGCAATATGCTAAGCTAATAGGCTAACCGATTAGCTTGTGAGCTAACTGGAGAAAACAGAACAGAGAAATGTTTATTTGACCATTTATACCTTTTTTTATTATTGTACAAACAGAAATTGTACAAACACCTTCAGGAATACAGTAAAGAGCACTTTGTCAAAATTTAACATTAAGCACCTGCCTGTAACCATCCATGTGTCTGAATCATGATTATTTGTTCTCTAAATATGTAAATGATGGTGTTTTTTTGCTGTAGTTATATGTGCGCTTTGTTTTTCAGAGGTTCTTGATTAAACTATCTAATGCTTTATTGTCAGTGTGTTGCTTGAAATTATTTAATAAAAACAAATATTCAGTAGTGAGTTTAAAGTGTTCCTTTTACCCTATCAATGCCATGACTTTTTTAAATAATAATCAGTAAAACTGCATGTATATAAAAACATAATGCAAAAAAAAAAAAAAAAAAAAAAAAAAATGCGTCATCTGATTGAAGTCTTGAAGTCTGACCTAAATGCACAATTTTACCACTCATGGACTTGCTGACTAGCGCCCCATCGGTCTGCACTTGTTACGTCACCAACGTCTGCACTCAGAGGAAGACCGCAAGGGCGGAGGGTGCCATTTGTGACAGGGCCCAAGTGTGCCATTTGGTACAATGCCTTTATGGGCCCTTCACGTGGAGTAGGAAATATTGTAATTACCGAGCACATGAATGACCAAGCAAAGTTGTATTAAGAGTGGGAAAGTCGGAATTCTACAGATACCCAGGTTTACGAGATGGGACATCGGAAGGAGCGTGTCTACATGAAAGATGATGGAAACCAATGGTTTTGCTAAATTATTTCAACTTCTGTACTTTATTTCAATCATATTAATTTGTAATATATGACAGTCAACAAATTACTCACCCTTCGTTTGTTTTAAGCAAATTAATTTAAATTAATTTGTTAGATACCATTAATAAATCATATATGTTGTGTATAAGTGATGCAGGTTTATCCACTTGCGTATATTCACAGGTAGGCTGCAATAAAAATAAATAAAAATATAGCTTTTGCAGTCGTTCATTGTGTGTTTGTTTAAGTTTGGCTTCTTCCGTATTTTGTTTCCCACTTGAATAACGATTGTGACATGTCTTTGGATAAACGTAGTAACTCACTGAATTTCTAAAATAGGCCTATTTTGTTTAGTCCTTTAATTTGTCTCTTGGTCTTCGAATCAGTTCTCTAATTCAAGGTCATATGAGTTTACTAGGACAATCTATATATATATATATATATATATATATATATATATATATATATATATATATATATATATATATATATATATATATAGTGTTTGTTAATTGTCACCATCGTTGAGATTTGTATGCTGAGTGTTGATTTCTTGCCTGCCTCAATGACAACTCATGATAAAAAGTTAATGAGCGATAAAACCAAACATATTATAGCTTAGTTTTGGAAACACCACTTCCTCATTGTTCGTTTAAAATGATACTATTTATTTTCTTTCAAATGCATCATATGGTGTAGTTTATACATCATGGGCCGACATAAAGTCAACCACTAAACTACAGTACAATAAATTGGGTTCTTAAACACAATTGCACCAACTGGGAGAAATTGAATTAGAAATAAATAAGATACGGTCCCATCCAAAGAGAACACTAAACACCATTAATGGTGACTTCAAACGAAACACCATTTTCCCACAATGCAGAGCGATATCACATTTCGTTTTTCACAGTAATTTGTTGTGTTGTGACAGAAATTGACCTAGCCTGCATTGATTTTACAGTAAAAAAAAAATTTAAAACAGTATTTTATTGTAAGAAATTACTGTTAAATCTTTTTACAGTGTCCATAAATATGTTCGTAAATTAACGAGAGAACCGCTCATTAGCAGGCCTATGTGCAATTTAAGTCTTGCATCTTTCACAGTTTAACAGGAACAAAGGGACATTTAAATTAACTGTATTGATATATTTTGATCATTGGAAAACCATTGTACACTATTTCAGTGGATAAAAAAATCCTAAAGGTCTAAATTTACGACACATAATACAATATAACGTTACATTGGCCTTCTTTTATAAGCATAACTATAATGGCTATATATATATATATATATATATATATATATATATATATATATATATATATATATATATATATATATATATATATAATGACATAATTATTAGGGTTGAGTAAAGCGACCCTGCAGTTTACAACTTAAATAAATAGGCCTTAATAAATAATTTAAATATGGTTAACAAAAGAGATTAAAGTGAAGAAAAAGAGCGATTTCCTCTTTCTCTATTCATCCTCCTCCTTCTCTTCTTCCTACAATGGCTGGTTCAGATAGTCTTTTATTCTGTTTACATGGCAATCACAGAATTCATGTTGACTAATGGTTGTAAGGCTACAAGTACACAGTGCCTAACATAACCAGATGATTAAAATATATATAGGTCTATGAGTAGTTCAATACTGTTGACCGTTATTTTAATCCTGTTCTGCATAGTTCAGTTTCCAGCAAAAGAAACACTTTAGGCTATGTGAGAGTCCCTTATTATGATTCACATCGCGTGCTTTCAAATGATATGCATTTCTTGCGTCACTTTCATTATCTGTAAGTTAAGCATCAACGTATCTGAAATCACGTCTTACCAAAGCCATCGTTATTTCTTTCATTACATTCAGTAATAGTTACATTCAGTAACATTCAGTAACCTCACACGGTCATAAAATTTCCATGTTTGGCAGTTTTTCTGCATTATTAACGTTGAGAACACAAACTTCTGGACATACTGGCTAAGCTTCAGCACCTTTGGACCGGACAGCTCCCGTAATGAAGCATTTAGACTAAGTTATACTTTATAACGAGTGATCTACGAGCTGGTTCAGGAAACAAGTGTTACACCATCGTAAAATAACGAGCGCCGTTAAGATGATCGTAAAAAGCTTAAGTTGCAACGTTATCGGGAAACCCAGACGCTGTCTGATCAGAAACTACTAAATTGGTCAAATTTGGAGTGAAGCGCCAATTTTTAATAACCACCTTTTGTCTTCTGTACATCGCCCATTCACAAGTTAGTCTCCGCTAAGCAGCAGCAGGAATCAATAATTCAATAGCTCTGGCGTCCGAGTCCAACTACATAGCTGGATACACAATCTCTCTTTATCCCACGCATCGGTTAAATTAGTATTAATAAATATTCCAAGACATTGCACTTTGTATCGAAATACAGGCGGTAATCTGACCAGAGGACTTATTCGTTATCGAATGTCCATTTTACACATTGCAGTGAATATAAAGGTATAATGACAAAGAGTTCCATAAAATATTATTTAATATTAAAATTAATTACTCTGTAATTAGCCTACACAAAGCAAAGTGTGGCTTTCCAGACGATGCATTAATATTCATTGTAAATAATTTTGTTAATCGTGCAGATAGTTTCCAAATCCAGGCCAATAATAGTATGTATATATATATATATATATATATATATATATATATATATATATATATATATATATATATATATATATATATATATTGTCTATTTATAAGTTGCCTCTTATCTTGAATTTTTCTCTTCATAAAAACTGCTTGTTCAGTGCCAGTGTGCAAGTTCCACAACACAATGCACTGAAGCCCACCATAAAAACTTATCTTGAGCTGAGAGAGGGCCGTGTGATTTTATGACAAATTAGTTTGTTTTGTTTGTTTGTTTGTTTTTTGCAATATTGAGTGGATTTATGTAATGATATATAGATGATATGGTTTATACTTTAAAATAAACAGACCTTTGTTAATTTAGCCTATTTGGTTACAAATAACATGAAATTTTGATTAATATATTTCCGTATATTTTCATATTTGCAAGCACATCAACTAGCCTAATGATCTGTTAACCATATAGGCTACGTTTGTTAATGACTTATTAATGAAAGTTATTAGCCTATAAAGTGTTACAATATGATGGCCGCCTTGTTTAATGTATTGTTGTTATTATTATTATTATATTAGATTTATTACGGATTACTTTTCGTCTACATAATTATTCTGATTTATAACTCATATAGGCTATTTATTTAAATACTTTTCTTAACAGCGCCCAACATCCTTGATTGCAGTTTCCAAAACCATCTGAAACAAATAGAATCTTTCTTTAAATAGTTCTTTCAGAATAAGCTGTTTAATTTGACCCAGAATGACTGAATTAAATAGGCCCACTTAGAAAACTCCCACTTCAAAAAATCGATCTGATTTCAGCCTTCAAATGCAGCTATTTTTTCCATTGATTATTCAGTTTATTATTTCAGACATCAAAAAATAAGACACCGCCATAGCTCGAAAGAAAAAAAAGAACTTTCAAATGATTCTGAGTTTAAACCCTTCCATTTTAAGACACATCCACATATTTAGTGAAATGAAAAATTAAACAATAGGCTTCGAAAAACGATGAATGTATATAGGTACCATGACGCGGGTATTACAGAAAAACGTTTTAATTTATTTTATGAATCGCTCAAGTTTCACAGTCATGATAAAATAATAGATTTCATAAAAATGTAGAGGGCATTCAATTATTTTCAGAGACCCGTGCCCGCAGTCGATGTTCGTTTACTGTAACCTTTGTAAAAAGCATGAACCTTACATTTACAGAATCACATCTTTTTACATACTGAGAAAGATATGAAGGAAGGAAAAAAAAAAAGGAAAATAATTCCAGAGATATCTTACAATGTGTTGATGAAGCACACAATTAACAAAATATATTTGTTGGCATTAACATATTTTACATGTGGCCGTTCCATATATTAGTCTATTGCCTGAATTTGATTAATACACCTAGTATAGGCCTGATGTGTTTTGGTATGTGAATGTCAATTGAAAATCAATGTAGTTGAAATTAGCGGCATGATATGTGACTAATTTCACTATACAATGATAATAATAATAAGTAGGCTAAATTATCGGTTTTCAGAAATTTCAGTTCTCAGAAATCAAACAGCATAAAATTAGCTAACTAGTTCCTTTTGACTCGTGTCTTCTGAGGGCAGAAACGCATGTAGCCTGTACTGGAGTTTTCATAATGGCAACAAAAGTGAGAACCGCCATTCATATGATCAATGATGTAGTTGGCTAATAGTTGACAAATATCCACAGAGAAACTTTGTTTCAAATAAAACGAGGCCAGCCTCTTTATTTTCATTGATACTTAATATTGTATTAAAGCAGAAATGTTCGCATTGTCAAACAAACAGTCGAACAATCGTCCCAGCTGCATTATATCATTGTTTTCAGATTCAACTTGTCTCGAACAGTCTCTTGTTTTCCCATGTGCACATCCACTGTCTTCTGCAAAAGTTCACTAAAAGTTCAACTTTTTGTTGTCTTGGAGTACAACATTTTGTAGTTGTTCACGTCCCTCCATTCATGGAGGGATCTACGCAGAGGTTTCCCTTCACAGTTTATGTTCTTGTGTCATCTCATAAATAGCCTGTAGTTTAGCCTATTATTCTTGTGTGTCCTTCATAAATAACGTATTTGTCTGTTGTTTACTTTAAAAAGCCAACATTGTGTTGCGGGACTGTGTGACGTCACAGACCCAGTGCCGCAGCGTGTTTTTTTGCCTTCAGTCTCAGGTCAGCGATGCTCGAGTTTTTGTTGGTGGTTTTTGCGGCCGCTGCTGCCGCCACCACTGACGCTGCGGAAGCAGATTCCGCAGCTAGCGTCGCCAGAGGCAAACCGAACGGTGGTGCTGGAAACATCATGTACGGCGCGTGCGCCGCCAGGTGCGAGTGCAGGTGATGGTGCGCGTGAGCCACTGCGCTGTCCAGCTGCAGCTGCGCCTGCACCTGAAAGGAGAAGGGCGGCACGTTGCAATGACTATCCTGGACGCACGGGTAGGGAGAGAGGAGGAGAAACACATTAACTTAAGAAAGACTATACAGAGCTGTTACTGGGTACTGAATCAATTGCATTTATCATCATCATTGAGGATTCGGACACATGCATTTTCTGTAGGATTATGGTGTCCTAAAATCCTGACTATTCCCCCGGATACAAACTTACAACTCTCACCTAATCTTTATTTAGCATTATTGGGTACAATGGGGCTAAAGGCCCGCCTTAAGGAAAATTACCCTTTTTTTCTGGTCACAAAGTGTCTCAAGATTTAAGAAAAACATTTATTTTTATTGAATATTGATGGAGCAAAATATTTTGAGTGAAAAGAAATAACAACAGAAGGTTGTTTCGAAAACAATTACATAGTGATATAGTGTACATACCTGGGCTAAAGTTATAGCGCACAATTTGTCAACTTATGCAAATACTTTTGAGACAACAAGATGTTTTTAGAAACAAATTAAGATAATGATGACTCAAAACAACCACTTCAGAAAAAGGTCCATAATTTCTTGTTCATTTCAATCACGTTACATCTTAAGTATTCTATAAACAAATTAATCTCCATTGTGATTGGATCAGTCAATGTGAGCCCTCTTTGAATACTTTTATATCAAATCTATTCACCCCACGTAAGAAAAACAGTTAGTTTAATAGGGGCCTTTAGCCCCTGCAACAGGTGGGCTTTTTACCCCAAATGCCATCCTTTCACTTATTGGAAAGTTATTGAAATTTGTTTTATATAATCACCTTGAACAAAACTGAAAATGACAAATATGTATTTTGTCTCAAAATAAATGTGATAATTTCCAGGATATTCATTAGCTACATACATTTACAACTATATATATATATATATATATATATATATATATATATATATATATATATATATATATATATATATATATATAATATTTGATTAAACTGCCTCAAAATCAACCTATAGATATTATACGCAATGATCTCATGGAAGAAGAAAAATTTGCAGTTCATTGTGACAGACAGGCGTTTAGGAAAGTATTGAGGTGGTTTTTGAGGCTATTTAGTGTTTTGGGAGAAAATAAAATCAAAGGAGCCTTAACCCCGCAGAGCCTTTAGCCCCATTTTACCCTATTTGGTCAAAGATAAATTGTTTTGTTAAGTGACATTCAGATCAAAGTGCCTATCTGAACCCAGTATTTAGCAGTTTGGGTGGAGGTTGTGCCAACAAGCTTCCATGGGCATTGAGTTTGTCAGTCACTTACCTGTTGGAATGGCATGCGCAGAGCTCCCACGTTGACATATGGAGCAACACGACACGCTTCAAACTGACTTGCCGCTCCGATGAGAACCCCTGAGAAAAGAGAGAGAATTAAGTTTTCTTCAAACCAGTAGTAGGCCTACATATAAAGACTTTCAATTGTTTTTTTTTTTTTTTTTGTTTTTTTGTTGTTGTTTTTTTGGTTTGTATTTATTTATTTATTTATTTTTCATTATAGCCTAATTTCGTCTAGACACCCGATGATACAGTATAAACCAGTGTCTATAGTCCTTTCCTTAAGTACCACTAACACTAAACATTTTGGATGTCTCCTTTATCTGACACACCTGATTCTATTGATTGGCTACAGTAATTCGTAGAGTGCTCTATGATCTAAAATGTGTGTATGTATGTGTGTGTGTGTGTGTGTGTGTGTGTGTGTGTGTGTGTGTGTGTGTGTGTGCGTCAATTGAGGGAGACATCCAAAATGTGTAGCTAGTGTTAGTGGTAGGCATAGCAATTCCAGAAAATAATTTAGGCTACACATACTGAAATGATGCAAATAATTTTTTATTTATTTATTTATTTATTTATTTATTTATTTTGGCTATTTATTTGTTTGATAAACTTGTTAGAAATAAATACTGCTTTGTACAAATGTATGCGACGATTGACGCACCTTTATGCAACTGATTTTCCTGCTTTCTGCACTTGGCCCGTCGATTCTGAAACCATACCTGAAACCAGAAGAGACTGAGCTGCTGGAGGGCATGTGTAAATTCTTCCAAAATGAAAACAATATCGACAAATGTATATATCCCTGAGGACCTCTGAAATATTTATGATGCTTAACCGACATTTTAATTATTAGGCTACATTTCTACAAAGGACGGGCGAGGAATTTACATAAAAAGCGGCCAACTCACCACAAAACAAATTGGCAAGAAATGTTAAGCAAACGAAAAGATACAGAAGCTCGATTTTAAATATGCATCTGAAATCGGCCATTTTCATCTTTCTCAGCAATAAATAAATAAATATTTTTGCTATCAGATAATCGGATTGCTTCTTTTAGGACTCGAATCTCCTGGAAATATATATATCAGATTCGCTGGTAGCAAATAACCAGCCTGATAATACAGGATTAGACATCAATAATAAAATTGAGAGATTAATTGCATTGATTAATCTGCAAGGAGCTTGTGCTCACTGGTTACAGTTTAATGACTGTCATAATACAACCAGCACATACCCTTTTTAAGACACCTTTTCCATTTGATTATGTTGCTATGTAGGTTATGTTGTGGGCATCAGTGATTTGGAAAGTATGTGTCTCATTAACATGTTAATCTGCTTTGAATCCCGCACTGTTTATGAATTTCAACCAAGCAGTCCATAAAACATTTGCATGATACGTCTGGTGTCAATGAAAGTGGAAACACTATCATAATGTAATTTCCTTAACGGGAAAATTAATTATATGGTTGAGACTATGTTGAATATGACTTGTCCCTTAATATGGCAGAAAGTCTTTGAGCCAGCAGTGTGGCCTTGTCTGTGAATAGTCTACCAGTGAAGATGGAAAGAGCATCAGATCTTTATTTGGGGGGAAAAATGATAGATAATTTATGTAAATCCGCAGGCCTTGCTTGGGACAATGTGCTTTGGTAAGATCCCAAAAAGAGACGCTGGTTTAACTTTTTCCAGGGAGGTCTTTTGAGCCCATTTTAAAAGGACCAATATATTCAAAGAGTGAATTACATATTCCCACCCAAGGAATGAATAGATAAAAGAGATTGTAATAAGATATTGTTGTTTTTTCTTTCCTGATCAATCACACAAGAGCCAGTGTCTATGTTGAATGTCATTATTCGGCTCAGTTGCTCGTCTCTCGTTACACATAGATGTTTTATGTTTCTGTGCAGATGGTCTTCCCCATCCTAAAAAGCACACTACAGATGTTGCCTGCAGGGCCAACGCGCACAAATCAGGGAAGAGTTTCTTGTTCAAATGGCTCAGCGGCTGTATAAATCATAACTCAAGCCAATGTCTGTGTTATAATATCAAATCAAATGTACTGTGTTGGACAAAGTCCACTGTGATTTCCTGAACATACAGGTGCATTGTTTTTTATTATACAAAGTTGATTTAAGCGGCATAGTATCACAATTCATTTGAAAATTGTTTACAAATCATCCATAACAAGAATAAATAGACTGACATCTAATTGCATTTATCAGTATAAGGTATAGAGTCATATCTATCATAAGAAAGGTGCTGAAATCCGTATTCAGCTGTCTCTGTACAACTTAGCCTGTACAGCTATATCACCACAACAAGAAGTGCCTATGCAACGCAAAGACTAGGCTATTTAGAATTTGCAAAATGCTTTATTAAAAAATAACTATTTTTTAATCGACATAATTGAATAGGGCTATACATTTTTTATTTGTGTCTAAATACTTCGAAATCATTTCACACTTTAAATTACTGTGCTCATTTTACAGTAGTAGTAGTAGTAGTAGTAAGTAGAATACTGTGTAATATGATTACTAAAGAATTAATATGTAAATAATTAATGTCATTATGTTGCGCATAATATCTCATAATTTCGCGGAGCTTCATGTAAATACACTATTATTTACACATCCTATATATTATCTTGACACTATAATCTAAAGGGTTAGCCATTTTTCTTTCGCAAGGGAACCCTACATATAGACTAGATGCAAATGAAGTGTCTGACCTGTACTCTGGCCTCCGACAACCCGAGCCTCTGGCTCAGCTCCTCTCTCATGAATGCGTCCGGATAGTGCGTCTCATCGAACAGTCTCTCCAGCTCGTTTAGCTGCTCCAGAGTAAAGTTAGTCCGACTCCTTCTCTGCTTGATTTTAGTCTGAGTCTCATCCTCCATCGGCTTACAATCCTCTTTGCGTTCCTTTATGTCTGTGTCACCTGAGCACAGAGCAGAGAAGAATTAAGGCTTCATCTAATGATGTGAAAGAGGGCATAATGTATATGCCCACTGATGTCGGTCACGGATGTTTTATCTTATACACAGAGCTCTTTAATTATTTACGCGTTATACATATGCATCCAGTTCCTCTATCGACTAGATCCTTATGACAGGGTTATTATCCTACTGCATGCACAATGAACAATATAGCAAAACAATTCAGTTTTATAAAAAAACAAAAAACAAAACAAAAAAACAATAGGCTAAAGACTATTTCTGTTAATAATAATAATAAAAATAATAATGTAAATGAAAAATGTATCAGTTGTTTAAAGGATAAAAATAACGAAATTACCATGTCTGCATTATTTTTATAATAATAATAATAATAATAATTTCCAATAATTATTATTATATACTATATTATTATTACAATTGCAGTACTGTTGCTGTTATAGCTTAATCTATTATTTCGTGATATTGTTAAAAGTCACTGGCATAAAAGTATTCTAAAGAATTATAGATGTGGCCTTCAGTTTTACATCCTCATCATCTTTTATATCAGCTTTTTACAGTCTACATCAAATGAGTGTTGTTTTAGATAATATAGAAGCATTTCATGTATGTGTATCTGACATCAACGGATACATTATTTCCTTTAATTATTTTCCTTTTGAATATTTTGTATAACTTTTTCAAGCGTGTTAACATACGCCTACAATGTTTCATAAATAGTAGCTCTAATGTAATATTTAATTACATATGAAAATAATCAAATGCGGAAGATATATAAAACATACAGAATAATAGGCCTATACAGAATAATTGAAAACGAAGGAGAAATAAGGTGAATGCGTGATTCAGTCATATTTTACAGGCTAGAAACACTTACCGTCTGTAAGTTTGGGGCTGCTTGTGTCTGTGCTTCTTTCTGACACCACCACGTCCGCTTCCCTGACCGGCGATGAGCGCCCGCCGCACCGCGTGATACTATTCACCTCTTCGCGAGCCGGTTCCACCGACAGGCTCTCCCTATTTCTCATCGAGCCTGTCTCCAGCACCTCCCGGTAAGTGATCACCTCCTTCTTTTCCTTCACTTTCTGATCAAAAGATTTGGACACAAACGCGGTAAGTTCTTCCATTACTGCTCCAAAGAAGAAGAAAAAAAACACAATGTTCCCTTTAGATCCTCAGCAGTCCATAGGACATCAACAGTGTTTCTCTTTCTGTCGGCCTAAATGCGAGAGGATGTGATGTGAGATCTTTGACAATTCTTCTTGTTGCGTAGTGAACAGACTTGTACCGCTACAGACCGATTCGCTATTGAAGTCACACTATTTATACTTTGCGAGCGTCTGCCCCTTGATCCGCGCACGTTACCTCCCGTCGCCACGAGCCCCCTTCTCATAGAGGAGGGGGAAAAAACCTTATCTGCCCTTCAGATCCACATCACCCTTCTACGGCTACTGGCCATTTATCCAAGATTGACAAGAGAAGCAAATTAATGTCATTAAGCGTGGACTGGTTAGGGTTTGGAAACACCAGGGATGATGATAGTGGTGGTGGAAAGCTCTGCTGGGGTGTGGCCAGAAAACTACTGAAAATTACAAGGGCACACACGGACATGACCTTTTCCTCTACAACTCTTTGATCTGAGCTGGAAAAAAGAGAGACAGTGACAGAGATAACGGGAAGAGCAAACAGAGGAAAGAGGAATACATGTGCACTGTGTTCATGTAAATGACATACAGTAACAACATCATTGAGAGACTCTAACATTTTAACCCACACTTCTCTTGTAGACGAGAAATAAAAATTTTAGCATTCCAGAAGAAAACTAAAGGCCTGTAGTACATTACAAGGTAAATTGCAGGGTGATTATTTAATCTTCTTACATGTTTTATACGATTTACTCAAATTAGTGTCTTCCGTTATCTACGACTGTCACTAATAGTTATAGGCCAATGAATTAGATAATAATTGTACGAGGAACGAGCATCATGAATAAAACAATTTAAAGATCATCTAAATCAAAACGGTCCATTTGATCATTTTTATACACAAAGTGTAACTCGAATAAAGGATATATTGCTATAATCTTTATTAAATAGCATATTAAAGCACATATTAATATAGAGGTATTATAAACTAAATATGCCTACACAAAATACTTATGATAAAGAAATGAGCTGAAAAAACCTGTGCTGTTTTTGCGTTTCAAGCGTCTCAGTTTTTAGAGACTGAAAGAAACATTTTCAATATTTAAGCTTTTGAAAAATATTTCAACTCTCAGAGGAGAGGATAATTGCTTTCGTTATTGCTTATTAGCAACATCTGCCTTTAACGGTAATATTTTAAACGTAGGCCTATTTTCTTGAGGTTTTGTTCCGTTTAGATTGTTAATAGGCTTCAGTCAGTTAGACTACTTAAATTATTGCATATTTGCAAAGTAAAGCTTAATTACTTTTAAGCCTAATGGATAAAGAGAGAATGAAAAGGACAAAATAAGCAAGCAAGATGGTAAATGAGAAGCTAAACTAAACGACCTTATTGGTAAATTACAATATAAAAATAACTACACATCACATCTCTTCTAACAATCCTCACAACTCCACAACTCCTTTAGCCTACTTCAATTAAATATTTATCAAGAATGTTCATCATGGACATTATTAATGTTTCCTATTTTTGTCTCCCTTGTTTAAAAAATCCATGCATTTGTTATTATTGCAAACGCCAAAATGTTATTATTCCGATTTTAATAGATTTGAAAAATGTGCACCTAGCCACACACACACACACACAGACACACACACACACACACACACACACACACACACACACACACACACACACACACACACACACACACACAAATCTAGGTAATAAAAATAATTAGGCGTACGTCATTAGTGTAACTACATTTGTGCAGTATATAGCCTACATGGGCCCTTTACTGTTCATACCGCTTAAATGTGCTTTAGACGTTACAGACGATTTTAAAATTAATCTTTATATATATATATATATATATATATATATATATATATATATATATATATATATATATATATATATATATATTAAAGTTTGTCAGAAACTCGAGGAGAATGATTGTTCATATTTGCTGTATACCAGTGTAGGATCTAAGCTGTAGTTTTGGGACAATTCCTATATTCTTTTAATTATTTGGCAAAAAATTAAATTATAGGTTGAATAAAAATAGAGCAACTACCTTTAAGGCAGTCTTGAAGAATGAAAAGAGTAATTTCTGTTATGGAATGATTTTCACTCATGAATGTTTCTTGTCCTACGTGCAACGCGATTATTTTCTTATAAAGAATTCTGCTTGACTTTTAGAATAACATTTGAGCTGGTTTTAATGGTATTTATTTCCTATACGTTACACTGTAGGGATACACTCATCATATATTTGAAATTACTTAAAAAGACAATATTTTTATTTATTTGAAGTTGAATGCAATTTGTGTACCAGTGATCTAAATCAAATGGGACAGTCACAGAATTGCTCTAGAGCTTTATAGCACATGCTGACAAATGAATGAATATAGATACATACATACATAAAAGCTTAACTTGATCTAAAATTCTACTGTCTTTGTTTTAATAATTAATTTCAATCAGCCTACAGTTTATCAACAAACACACACACACACACACACACACACACACACACACACACACACACACACACACACACACACACACACACACACACACACACAAACAAAAAACAATCATTTTTTAACAAAATCAAAATGGGGTCTTGGTGACCAGGTAAACGAGCTGAAAAATTTTCTATTTCACGTTTGTCTTGCGCAATCTTGTAAAGCTGGTGAAATTGTGAACATTAGCGATCGTTCCGTGATTGATTTGTAAAACCTGCTGCTCATCGATGTGCTCCAATTGGTTTATTTGCGTCTGTTCTTCGCCTCATGGGTGAGTTACCGGTGTGAGACTACAGGAGTGTGTATCAATATATAATTAGACGCCAAAACATCGTGAAACAAAGCGAGCTAGTAAAGCTGAAAGACTCGGTTTGTTTTATAGAATGTACACTGATGTGCAAAGGGACGGCAATTTCATCTTTACATTGATGTCTTCAATGTTTTGCCGCTTTGTCTTTCTCATTTAATATGATGCTAAATCTTTGTGAAAGTATTCAAATAAGAGACTTTGAAGTTAAGTAGAAATTAGATTAAGTTAGTGCAGTTATGTTTTAATTATAGTAATAATAATAAAAAAAATCACAAAACTGTAGAAATGTCTTTTCATTTGCACGCTTATTAGACATGTTGCCTAAGTATTTGTTCTTGTAAAAACCTATTTCTGAAGCACATCTCTTGTGTCCTACAGTCATAACATTGCCTGCATCCATCCAAATTCTACATTCATCCATTGGTCCCAGGGACTGGAGAAAATATGGGCTGTAGCTCCTCAGACAGTGAAGAAAACAGCCTTAGGAGGAGGAGAAGGCACAGACAGCGCTCTTCCTCCTCTAGCTTCTCAGGAAGCAGAATGACCAGCCTCAGAAGACACTCCAGCAGACGACCTCGCTCACGGTCCAGAGACTGAAACAGAGATACAGACAGGAGGTAGACGATGAGACTTAAAGTCTCCATGAAATCAAAATTTCAAACCCCTTTAAAACTGAAGTGTGTAATTTCTGCACCACTGAACAATAAATATTGTTTTCAAACAACTTTCCAAATACACCCCCACCTTCTGTTGATTGAATAAACAGAAAGTCCCTACCTCCATTATGCCATTGGTTAAGAATGTGTTGTTGTGTTGGGCTGGGGTGCGTTTCCCAAAAGCATCAGCCAAGTTTGGTCGCAAGTTACATCATTACCAGCATAGTTCAACAATTTTGTTAAAACAGTATCGCAAAATTGTGTGGCTGGAACTACAGCTCTCCACCATTATTAAGAAACATAGCTTCTTGTAGTTTGCATGTTGATGTCATCGACCTTTGCTGAGGCTTCTATATATTTGGCTTATTTGCCCATTTTGGAACTAAAATTGGTTGTAAACACTGTTTTGTATTGACTTTATTATTGACTTTATATGTAATTATTATTTGTACTATTATTTTATTGTAGTTTATAACTAAATTAACAGATGTGGTTCTGTGAAATTAGACAAATGAGGTGCTGCAATGTTTCACTAATCAAGTCGTGTTTTTGTATATCATTTCAAAGCAGCATTACAGAAAATTATTCCTTAACAGAAAAAAACTGTTCTGTAGGAATGTCTTTGAGTCATATTAGTGTGGTTTAATAATAATAAAAAAAACATGATTGTAAATTGTTCCTTTAAATAATAGAAAATAATAAATATAAATTATATTTATATTTAGACCCCCCGTGAGCAAGCTTAAGGCGACTGTGGCAAGGAACACAAATCTCCATAAGATGATGGTTAATGGAGAAAAATAACCTTGGGGGAAACCAGGCTCACTGTGGGGGCCAGATCCCCTCTGGCTAAACAGCATGAATATAATGTCAATATTAGTTATTTATGTGTAGTACAAGTCAAGATTGAAAATTAGTAAACTAAGGAAGTGTTAGGGGCCAGTGTTTAAACTAAAAGATTTTGTATTAACTGTAAAAGTAATGACTAAAATCTTAGAATTTACATTCTTATTTAACTGCGGAAGTGCAAACAGAACACCTTTGCTATTTGGCTGATGAAGGCTGCAATTAATTTATTATGTATTCCATTTCAAGAGTGTAGTCCATCCTTTGACCAAGATGTCACAATGTCACAGGGGTTCTCAACTGCTTTTGCATTAGGACCCAGGTTTTTCATTGGACATCAAGTGGCAACCCAACACAGTACCAAAACTTTCTATTGCAGGGGTACCCAACCTTTTTTCATATAAGGTAAACTTTTTCTTTAACTTCTTTCTCACAGTCTACTCATGTCAGTTTGGAACTCTGATATTGAAAAACAGGCCATTGAAAAAAAAAAAAAAAAAAAAAAAAAAACGATACAAAACTGTGCAATAGTGATATCATAGCATTAAATAATTTACACCAGTTCAGGAAAATAACATACCGTCAACATAGACAGAAAACTTACATTAATGTGAACACTGGCACTGAGAAGCAGTGGCTAGCTTTTAATAATCAGGGCAGTAACAGCTGAATGCAAGTCTCATGCAGTAAAAGATATTCATTGGTCATAGTGGATCTGTACTTCGACTTAATGATGCATTCAGTAATTTGGGGCTAGTTTTACACATTAACAAATGAATTGTGTTTTTTTGAAGAGTGATATGACTGGTGTACATGAGATGAGATGAAGACTGTACTCATAATAGTTTTCTATAAAAAAGTGTTTTCATTAAACATGGTGCAGGTCAACCTCTTCAGTGAATTTCGCCATGTTGAAATGACATGACCCGTGGTGTTTCGTCGAAGAGGTGAATCCTTGCACTAATTGGCTGCCGCCTATGTAGATACACTTGATTATGCTTAGAGCAGTGTTGTTTGGTGATGCGAAGAGCGAAAATAACACAATGGAACATACTTATTGTCGTGCTTTAGAAGCAGAGACAACAGGAGATTCAGTAGCTTTACTGCCCAAGAACCGAATAAGGTCTGAAGCAAGAAGACCAAAAGACCGACAATGGCAAAAACTAGAGTAAACGTTGGTACTGCATACACAAGGTGGAAAGATTTGTTGACTGAGAAAAACCTGAGTCGTGATGCTGATGTTGCTTGTTTTTTGTTAGACAGGTAAGGAATTATTAATTGTTTAGACCACTCTCTAAAATAGTATCAGTGGAATTTACAGAAAACTCATAAAAGTTTCTCTCAAACTTTTTAAAATTACATGTTGTCAAAGTATGTTAGTAATGGACAGTTTTCAGCAACGTGTAATTTTCTTTTCTTTGTTATCACAGCTATAGTGAGGGGGGCCCATCTACCTCCACCTCTATGAAATGGCATATGTCTTCATTCATTTAGTGAAAAGTAGCTTGGCACAGCGATTGTTGTGGATTTTGTGAAAAACATGACTTTGATTGCTTGGAAACAAAACAAGTTTGCCAAATACTGTATTGATGGACATGCTAAATTTGATCATCAAAAACAATTCTAATCTTTTCTTTACCATGACATTCTGTAATGCTAGATAATTGAGGTTTATTTTACGCTTTAGAAATAATGTGAAACGTGTAGAGTCTCCAAAGGTTATTGATATGAGGGACAATAATAATCTGTCCTAACTGTAGCAGTCTGTTTGCTTGAATTCTGATGTTTGTTTTTAGGCAATTACAGTATATTATAGTAGTAATAAATAACTTTAGAAATTACCTCAAACTCCAACATTTTCCAGATGCAAATTATATTCCAGAGCTGGCGGGGGCAGCAGAGATGATCATGCTGATCCACGTCAATAGATGGCGGTACAGCGTCTAACACCACTTTCATATTGGTATTTAAAATACATGAAGAAGAGTAATGCTAACGCTAGCTAGAGAACTACTGAATGCCCCTTTAATTATTTTCATGTGAGAAAATGCTGTCTCGTATACGTAGGTTGATCCAAATAATGCAGAAAGGTAAAAGGCACATCATCTTAAATTAGGATACTTCTCCAATAGAAGCACCCAGAACTCCCTCTTGTTCACAGATTATGCCCTGGCCTTCATCTCAAGGTCATTTTGCAATTTGAGAATTTCATTCTCCAAGGCTGTTGTGTCCAAATGAAAGTGCGTTCCTGCATTCAGGCAATTTCATCCATGTTTAACTTTGGGCAAAATGGGAAGCACATGCATGATGTGAAGTCTTTGAAATGTGTGTTGAACTCAGATGAGAGGTTTTGAACTTGATCCACTTGTGCTGTTGACCTGTGATGAGTCTTTTCCCTGATGCTCAAGCTCTGAGATTAAATGATTAAAGTACTGCAGATCTTGATGTTGAGGCTTAGTTGAGAGCAGCTTTTTCTTTTGAAAGTGTTAACGCTGCTAATCATGTCAATTACATTTTTGTTTTGTCCCTGCAACTCGACATTTAGTTAATTCAATAGTTCAGTCAGGTCTGTGAGGAATACCAAATCCAGAAGCCACTGATCATCCGCTAATTGAGCATATTCAACATGTTTGGAGGACTTCAGGAACTCTTTGATTTCAGGCAAAAGCTCTCAACATCACCAAAAAATGTACCTTGGTTGAGCTATTGCACGTCTGTGTGCAGCAAAAAGTCTGTGTGGTCCGTGCCCAACTCTTCCAAATGCAAGCAAAATAGCCTGCGCTGCAAGCTTCTTGCCCGAATAGATCACACCACCTTCATTGCAATGTCCATTACATCTTTCATATTTAAAAATGTTCTGCATAGTGCTTGCTGGTGGATTATGTAGAAATAATGAATACAAACTTGAAAAAGTTTTGCTTTGTTTGCACAGTGCAATAAATCCCTTGGTTCAGCCGACCATTGCTGGAGCTCAATCGGGGGTAATTGAAACAAGTTTAAAAACTGGCAGTTCAGTCTTGTTCACAAACTCCATAAAGACCTGAAAAATAATATCTTTGACCTGTGTGTGTCCTTTCGGAGGCAAAACTCTCAGCAGTTCTTCTTTAGTACTCATGTCCTCAAACCATACCAATAAAAATACACAGCTGTGCCACATCGGCCATATCAGTTGATTTATTAAACTGCAGGGAAAAACACTCATTTTGTTATTGCAGCAATGATTTCATCTTTGTTTTTAAAATCTCCAAAGAGTGGAGAGGCAACCTCTCCATCTCTGAATGATTTTTTGTGTTTAGCCAATGCATGGCTCACATGGAATGGTGTGATGGTCACTGCTTTCCTTTTAGTAACAGGCCTCGTGAAAATCGACTGTTGAGCTGCTAGCTGTGACTTTAGCTCCTTTACCTTTCTTTTCCGTAAATCACTTTTAGCAGGAAAATCACTATCATATGTGAAATCAAGTTGTTTTGAAGTGCTGTTCAATGTTGCCTTTTTTGGATAAATGCTAGCATTGCAAATTAAACAGTCACATTTCTACGAACTACGAAGAAAAGAAAAGAAAAAAAAATCTTCCAATTCCTTGTGGTAATGGTTAGTTTTTGGCCTCTTTGCTTCACTAATTTTGATTTAATCACTACCTATTGAGAAGTTATAAAATTATTAAGTTGTTGGCAATGAATGCATCAAGCTTGTGTGTCGGTGTTCTTGTCTCCTTTGGTGCAATTTTTCACATTCATGCGCGTGAAGTCGTGAAATGAACTACTTAAGGAGTGGTCAGTTTTGACATATGACAAATCTGTATGACTGTGAGGGTCAGAGAGAGGGTGAAAAATCTTATAACAACTCTAATTGCGACTGAGAAAGTAACATTGTTTTACATTATAAGTGGATTGTAATGTTAGACAATGTTAGGGCAGAAAATAAAATGATTGCAATGTGTAGGAAATTGCCCCTTTAATATTTTTGCCAAACTAACTTGCGATCGACTGACAAGGATAACGATTGCAATCTACCGGTTGGGCGCAGCTGGTATTGTACTAATGTCAGTCTTGTGTTGATGTGCTCTAACTGTTTTAGTCAAAGTATTGCTACATGAGACTATACTAAAGTTAACAAATACATCCTTAAAATCAAACAGTGAAATTTATTTATATTACCATGAACTGCACAGGCCCAATATATGCAATTATTTATATATTCGCTCTGGTCAAGTGACTGCTCAATGCTAAACATTCTGTTATTTTCACTCTTGCACTCCCTTAATTTGGGACCCAACACAGACACATGCAGTCTCATGAACTCAGACATTTCTTTGTGCTGTCATTTAGCTCTCTCTGGCAGAGCTCAATTATTTCTGACATTTGTACAGTTGCCATTATATTTGATGGAAAACGTTGCTTTCACAGAGAGAAGGATTACAAGGAACTAGATTGACTGATGTGGATTAGATTTTGGTTGGCCAAATCCTCTGGCTATTTCATTTTCATCTAGAAAAACATCCATTGAATATCCAATTGTCAGTTGGATTTGTAAAGGTTCTTTCTAAGTGGGCCCAAAAAGTATTTGAACTTGTAAGCTACAGTTAAAAATGTATACATTTAATTATGTTAGTTAACAAAATTTAGTGGCATCTGCTAGAAAATTATACTAGACTGAAAGGTGACTGGCTTGAAAGTTACATTTGATAATGATTGGTTATGTATGTGGAAGGAGGCAAATTTCATTTAGCCTCTGTTTTTTTGTTTTTAAATGCTTTTTGGATGGGAGCAAATGACTTTGTGTAATTTTAATTAGGGATGGGTATTATTGAGTAATTTTATAGTGGATTACTAACCTAAAAAATAAAAAACAAGTAATCAATTACTCAAATTAAAATGTACGTTTTAAAATATGTATGACAAGTACATGAAATGTTTTTTGTTTTATTCACAAATGTTACCAAGAACAGTTTTAAAAATAAGCTAGCTTTAACAAGCACACATACTGGTCTGATAATCATGGTTTCCATATTTTCTTTCCACCATAAAATTGGAGGCATGACTCCAACAAGAACTGAATACCAATCCACAATATTCCTATGTGTCCCAGGACGCTTTGCGGATGATGTGGGTGGAACTTCCGGTTAAGCATAAACAATTGTTATGTTATGTTGGGTGGGTGGATGATGATGAAAGATCACAAGAGAAGCATTTTATTTACTTCGAGACTTTATTGATGCTACGAGTAACTTGAAAAACTCAGAAGCCTCAATGCCTTCAAAGCTGTAAATTTGGAAATGTTTTGAGGACTGTAGATAATTGTTTATTTTAAAGCAGATATTAAATCTAGTCAGAACCATATAGAGTCCATTCTACCGAGCTTTTTTATTTACTACAGAGACAGGAGAGGTCGAGACAGCAGAATGCTCATGTATTGCAGGACACAGATTATATGATCATGCTGCGGTTGTTGTTTGGATAAAATTCAATTATTGTGTGGTGTAAGTGCTACTGGTTGTTTAGATCAGTTTTACTATCAGAAATAATCAATAATTAATTGTTATTAATTATTGAATAATTAAATAATAGAATTTAACTCATTAAATTCTATTCTCGGGGCACCACTCTTTGACAAGAGAAAAATGACAGTAAGTTACTGATCGAGTCTCATAAAAACAAAATCTACCTTGAAGGTTGAGTATCTTAATTGTTAATCAAAATAATAAAAAAGGGGAGAAACTTGTTAAATTATTGCCATACAAATCTAATAGTGATCTAATTACAGTTAGTTTCTAACACCAATAAAATAACAGTACTCTGAGGTAACATGGGAGTTCTTGACATGGCAGAGGCTGGCTTCAACCCAATATTCAAACAAAAAACAAACAGGAGTACTTATTATAATATAACAAGATTTATTATAATCAAGCAGTAATGAACACAGCCAATACTAGCTGAATATAATCCAAAAAGAATATCAAGGAAATCCTAAACTAACAGTGGAGCTATATGCTAGTGTGTGTGTGTGTATATATGAGTGTGTGTGTGTGTATATGTGTGTGTGTCCAGATGCGGTAAAAATGGAATCAAAATGGAGGATCAGTTTCAAAATGGAGGGTTAGTTCCAAAATGGAGCTGATACCACGTAATAGTGGAAATGAGCGGATATACAAAGGAACTGACGAAACAGGTGGGAGAATTTGGTTCACCAGCCTGAGTCGGACATAAACCGCGGCGCCGCTCACTCAGTGAATATCAGTGAGAGAGAGAGAGAGAGAATGAAAGCAAGAGAGAGAGGAAAAGTGCACGCAATTTAATTGAGGGTAACCGCTCGTAACAGCGGGACTGAATTACTAGTTCAGATCACTAAACAAAACAAACTTAACCCCAAAAAAAATTAAATACAGATCTCCCAACTCAAAACAGTAAACAGCAAGCAGAGTTTAACATACAAATATACTCAAAACATCAGCATTTAGAATCAAATATAAGATTTAGTTGCGCAAGAAAAATCACAGTTTCTAAACTAAATCTGCCCAGATATCAAGCCTTACTTGGGAAATCCTGTGTGATTTCAGTAGGGTTGTCCATTAGAATTCCTGTAGCATTGAGCGGTCAGGAGAAACGGTCTGGATGGTCCCTTGTCTTACGCTCGTCACAACAGTTCTTGTCTTTGACCCTCTGTCATTAAGGCATCTGCCTTAGTGAGTTGTTGTTCTATTTCATCCTCGAATCCCGGATAAGGTTCCTCTGGTGGGGAACCGGCTTCGTCACCAGTTGAAATCATGTCACCTGAGTGAGCAGCGTGGGCGAACACAATCATGTCCATTTCCGTGCCCAAGGCAGTACTGCAGATTTCATTATTGTGTAGCGCCTCATGACAAGCAACAGTGATCATATTGTTCGGGAAGGTGAGAAGGAGGGGTTCGAGGTTCTCCTCCCTCGTCAAGGATGGAGGCAGCTCTCCAATCACAGACACTGTCAGCTCGAAGTCATGAAACGAGCTGTCGATCAGCAACCCTAATGGTCTATGTGCCGTCACAGCAATTGGTATGTTTGTTAGGTTCTGGACAAGCAAGTAAGCTGAGCGGTTGTTGAGCTCAAGCAGAGGTGTACCACAGATGGTCAGGCTGAGTTCCCAGAAGTATGGCAAGGGTTGGAAGAATACCTGTGAACCCGGTATCATCTGTCCCTTGAGGATCATGTGCATTATCTACCATGGCGGCCATTTTAGCGTCACACTGAGATTGTGTGTAGCTGTTAAGCTCCTCCCTTTCTTCTCTAGAGACAAGGAGCAGGTCAGTGAGCCAGTTGGACAGTGAGGTTTCCTCACCTGACCTGGGAGCTTCAGCTCTGGACACAGATGGGGACTGGCAACTCATATCTCCCTGGTTAGACAGGTGAGAGGGTGATGTCCAGTGGACCCCTATAGGATCTCTTTATGAGTTAACAATTCTGAAACCTTAGCTGAGTTTTGAGGGTGGCGAATTACGACACCCATTGCTCTGTGGGAAACACTGACACACCAGTCGTTATCCCGAGAAAAGAATGCACAGGGGGAACCACTTACCTGTCACTCACGAGCAACTGCTTTGTATTATTAGCTGTTCCTTGAGCTGCTAATTTAGGTGTTAATAATCACAGTATGACTATCAAAACATCAGACTACTTTGTTAGTATCTAGCGACTGAATCTCTCACACACAAACAGAAGGAGTAATGAATTAGTACCAAACTAGCAACCACTAACACAACACTTGCAATGATTCACAACCACAACCGGCCTTATGCCTTAGCAGTTTGAACTTCCTGGAGAAAAGGAAGCCAAGAGGGGAAACCTTTGGCTACTCTAAAATATTTAGGAGTTATTTGCAAGAATATTGGAGGAAGCCAACAATTGTCGTGTCCTCACACGGGGCACCAATTATTATGTAAGTGCTACTGGTTGTTTAGATCAGTTTTACTATCAGAAATAATCTAAGATAATATAGATTAATAATCTAATATTATAAGAAATAATAATTAAATAATAGAATTTAACTATTGATAGCAAGTTACTGATCGAGTCTCATAAAAACAAAATCTACCCTGAAGGTTGAGTATCTTAATTGTAAATCAAAATAATCAAAAAGGGGAGAAACTTGTTAAATTATTGCCATACAAATCTAATAGTAATCTAATTACAGTTAGTTTCTAACACCAATAAAATAACAGTACTCTGAGGTAACATGGGAGTTCTTGATGTGGCAGAGGCCAGCTTCAACACAATATTCAAACAAAAACAAACAGGAGTACTTATTATAATATAACAAGATTTATTATAATCAAGCAGTAATGAACACAGCCAATACTAGCTGAATATAATCCAAAAAAAAATCAAGGAAATCCTAAACTAACAGTGGAGCTATATGCTAGTGTGTGTGTGTGTGTGTGTGTGTGTGTGTCCCTGTGTGTGTCTCCAGATGCTGTAACAAAGGAATCAAAATGGAGGATCAGATTCAAAATGGAGGGTTAGATCCAAAATGGAGCTGATACCACGTGAGAGTGGAAATGAGCGGACACACAAAGGAACTGACGAAACAGGTGGGAGAATTTGGTTCACCAGCCTGAGTCGGACATAAACCGCGGCGCCGCTCACTCAGTGAATATCAGTTAAAGAGAGAGGAAAAGTGCATGCAGTTTAATTGAAGGTAACCACTCGTAACAGCGGGACTGAATTACTAGTTCAGATCATTAAACAAAACAAACTTAACCCCATAAAAAAATTTAATACAAATCTCCCAACTCAAAACAGCAAACAGCGAGCAGAGTTAACATACAAATATACTCAAAACATCAGCATTTAGAGTCAAATATAAGATTTAGTTACGCAAGAAAATTCACAGTTTCTAAACTAAATCTGCCCAGATATCAAGCCTTACTTGGGAAATCCTGTGTGATTTCAGTTGGGTTGTCCGTTAGAATTCCTGTAGCATTGAGCGGTCAGGAGAAACGGTCTGGATGGTCCCTTGTCTTACGCTCGTCAGCGAAAAGACACGTCTCTGCTTTATTTTTCGGATCCAGCGGTGGAGAAGAATGCAGAAGGTAGCCAATGTTGAATGAAAAAGAGGGAGAAGGGAAACTGGTCGCCTTTCCGTTTTTCAAAATAAATTCACTGTTGTCTTGCAGTGAAACTGAACCGGTTATTATAAGTATACTAGAAGACTTGAACAAAGCTAAGTTAATCTAACTCTACCGTGGCCAAATGGTGAGGTTAGAAAAACGTGGTCTCTTTGTTCTCAGTCCAAAACGGAGGGAAAACTCCTTCAGTACGTGCACGGTACAGATGTCCCTTAACAGCCAGCCAGAGCTTAGCACAGAGAGACCGAATTACATCTGTCCGCTGGTTTTATTGACAAGATGACATCATCGGTCGTAGGCCGCTTTCGACCAATGGCGTTTGAGACTGGTTCCATGGGAGGGACTTCACATCCAGTTGTGAATTTGTGAAGGATCCATGGAAACTGAGTTCAATGTCTCTCCTTTGATTATAGAACAAAGGGCCATGTGGTCTCTGCTGCCATTTTGAGTGGGCCAAGGCCCTACAGTGGGAGATGACTCGATAGTACTGAATTATATTGCATGTGTTTCTATGTAGTAAGCTCAATCTAGCTTTATAATTGTTAGTTTACATACATAATCTCCATATCTTAATGCTAGCCTAAACCTACATTAAATGTTTTGGTGTTGACAGAACGACTGATATATTGAATTTATTGGTCTTGTGTAGACCTGTACTGTAAAAAAAGAACCACATGTAATACAAATACATGCATTTGTTTGGATGCACATTATAAACATTGTACACAAAAGCATCAAAGCATTAAATAGTTGAAAATATTCACTACTCACAGTTTAGGGATAACACAATGATGGCACAATGATGATATTGTTTAAATGTAATTCATGGCACTCCATTTCTTGTCTATTGTTGCCGAGCCATAACAGTGGATAAGTATTCACCACTGTTGACTTCTTGTCAATACAGTAAAAAGAGCACACAAACTAATTATTCTGAGGCTTTTCCAAACAGATTTTCTGAAGCTAGTACTTCTGTAGGCAGCAGATCTGGGACAGTAGCACTGTGCACTGTAAAATCTGCCCCCTGTCCTGATGACCAGGTGCTGTCTGTGACCACAAATGAGGTGAGAAGAACCCTACTGAAGGTAACCCCTCGCAATGCTGCTTGCCCAGATGGCAACGTGTGCTGAAGGAATGTGCTCACCAACTGGCAGATGTCTTCACAGACATATTTAACACATCCCTCAACCAAGCTTCTGTTCCAATTTGCTTTAAGTCTACCACCATAATTCCAGTAACAAAAAAGTCTCCTGTACAATGCCTGAATGACTACTGCCCTGTAGCACTCACTTCCATTGTTATGAAGTGCTTCGAACGGCTGGTCACTGCACATATAAAAGCCACCATCCCAGCCACTCTGGACCACTACCAGTACGCCTACATCCAAAACCGCTCAACAGATGATGCCATAGCAACTGCTATCCATCTTGCACTCTGTCTCCTGGAAAATAAAGACTCCTACATCAGAATGCTGTTTATTGATTTCAGTTCAGCATTTAACACCATCATTTCCCAGACCCTTACCAATAAACTGCATCATCTTGGACTGAACACATCACTCTGCAACTGGGTACTAGACTTCCTGAGCAACAGGCCTCAGGTTGTCAGAATCCATACCAGCACTTCTCACCCCATCATATGTAACACCGGCACTCCGCAAGGCTGTGCACTACAGTACACCCTGCTGACCCATGACTGCATCACCAAACACAGGAACAATCACATCATTAAGTTGCCTGACAATACCACTGTAGTGGGGCTCAGCAACAACAACGATGAGACCGCCTACAGGGAAGAGGTGAGACTGCTCGAGGCCTGTGTGCATGGAAAATAATTTCTCCCTTAACATCAGCAAAACAAGGGAGCTGATTATCGATTTCAGGCGGCAGAGGGCAGCTCAACCCCCCTTTGCATATCAGTGGTGAGGCAGTGGAAACAGCACACAGCATCAAATTCCTGGGCGTACACGTTTCTGATAACCTCTCATTTTCCCTAAACCCCGCCTACTTGCTGAAGAAGGCACAACAGCGCCTCTACTTCTTAAGGAGACTTAAAAGAGCTGGCCTTAAAACCCCTGTCCTAGTCAGCTTCTATAGATGTGTTATTGAGAGTGTACTGACTAACTCCATCCCTCTTTGTCATGGAAGCTGCTCCATCTCAGACAGAAAAGCCCTCCAACAGCTAGTGAAAAGTGCCCAGCACATCACTGGGACCCATCTCCCTGCCATAGAAGACATCTATGTTGTGTGGTGCAGAAGGAAGGCCACCGCCATCAGGAAGTACCCCACTCACCCGTCACATGGTCAAGTCAAGTCATTTTTATTTGTATAGCCTTTCACAACACACATAGTTTCAAAGCAGCTTTACAGAAAATCATGCATTAACAGAAAATTAAACTGTAATATCTATAATGTCTTAGAGTCATCATTGTGTAGTTTGGTAAAATACGATTGTGAATTGTGTTTAAAATAAGTAATTAAATAATAATAATTGTATTTAGAAACCCAGTGAGCAAGCCAAAGGCGACTGTGGCAAGGAACACAAAACTCCATAAGATGTTGGTTAATGGAGAAAAAGAACCTTGGGAGAAACCAGGCTCACTGTGGGGCCAGTTCCCCTCTGGCTAACATCATGAATATAATGCCTATATTACTTAATTATGTATAGTGCAAGTCATGGTTTAAAATTATTAAACTAAGTTAGTGTTAAGGGTCAGTGTTTAAACAAAGATTTTGTAAGAACTGTAAATAATGACAAATGTCTTTAAAGTTCATCCTGGATTAACTGCAGAATTTCACATAGATGCATTGTCCTTTGTTAGTTGGCAGATGAAGTGTTTTGTTGGCAATTAATTGATAGTCTACGTATTCTATTATAAGAGTGTAGTCCATCATTAGACCGAGGTGATGCAGGCAGAGATCAGTGAGGTGCATCGCAGTTCATCCGGCCGGTAATTTCGGTGAGGTCCATCCTAAGTCCAAGGTTCAGGCAATGGCATATGATGTATCCCATGTCTTATGGTTGGAGATGGCATCAGTTCATCCTCTGAAGTCCATCGTAATAGACTGAAGTGATGTTTGGCTGGCACCGGCTGCATTTAGTCGTCATTACTCAGGGACACGTAGCAGTGGAGTCCAACACCAAGCAGGAATGGAGTTGGATTCAGCTGGTTCTGGTGACTTCAGTATAGGATTCCCGAGGTTGAGACAGGGATACAAATAGAATAATATTAGCATAGATGCCATTCAATTTATTGCAGAGATATAGATCATGATCAATGTTTCTGGTTTCTGGTTCTGGCAGACATAACTAAAGCAGCCTAATTGTGAGCTAAAGGATTAATTAGGTGTATGCCTGGCTAAATAGATGAGTCTTTAGCCTAAACTTAAACTGAGTGAGTGTGACTGCATCTCGAACAGTGTTAGGGAGACTATTCCATAGTTTAGGAGACAAATATGAAAAGATTCTACCACCTTTTGTGGATTTTGATATTCTAGGCACTAGTAACAGGCCAGAATTTTGCGATCGTAATGAACGTGATGGAATATAGCGTGGTAGAAGGTCACTTAAGTACTGCAGAGCTAGACCATTCAAAGCTTTGTATGTAGTTAACAGAATTTTAAATTAATATGAAATTTAACAGGTAGCCAATGTAACGATGAGAAAATGGGGCTAATATGATCATATTTCTTAGTTCTAGTCAGCACACTGCCAGCTGCATTTTGAACCAGTTGAAGTTTATTTATTGATCTTGCTGGACATCCAGTAATGCATTACAATAATCTAGTCTTGAGGTCATGAACACATGAATTAGTTTTTCGGCATCAGCAACAGAGTGCATGTGTCGTAATTTAGCAGTATTTCTTAGGTGGAAGAATGCTGTTCTACTCTATGTTCTTCGTGGGGGCGGACGTTCTGATCAGACTAGGTGATCAGTTGGACTGAGGTTGACTTTGGTCCCAAGCCCAGGCCGAGAGGCATTCTCTGACCATTGAGGTAGAACACATGATATCCAGCTAGACCATTCCCCAGGTGTGACAGATAAACACAACATAAAATACAGAATCAGTTATATAAATTATATTAAAAATAGGGGAAAGAACTTCCTGTTCAATACCATACCAGATAGGAGCTCTCTCAGGTGGAAGCAACCAATGAGCCAAATGTCTGAGACAGAATGCATAATATTAAAACAAAATCTTGGGTAGGCCTAGCCCACCTTTGTTAACCAGCCTATGTAACTTATTGAAATGTAATCTGGGACGTTTACTATTCCAAATCAAGGACTTTGCTATGCTATCAAATTGCTTGAAATAAGAGAAGGGGACATCTACAGGGAGAGATTGTAGCAGGTAGTTGAATTTTGGAATACAATTCATTTTAATAACATTAACCTTCCCAATCATATGTAATGAAGCCCACCTGCCCACATTGCTTGAAACCCTTTTTATTAAGGGGTCAAAATTAACTCTTAACTAAATCACACAAATTTGCTGGGAATAAAATGCCCAAATATTTAATGCCCTGTTTGGGCCACTGGAAAGCGCCTGGCTGAAAAGCTGTTACTGGGCAGTACGCTGTCAGAGCCAAAGCTTCGGATTTAGACTAATTGACTCTGTATCCTGAGAACTTAGAAAAGGAATTAATAATTCTGTGGAGTGAAATTAATCCATTTGTTTGTACTGCCACTACCTGGTGTCTATAAAGTAACAAACCCGTATATTTCCAAAATCTTAAAAAGATAATCCCATTCTACCATATCAAACACCTTTTCCGTGTCAAGTGAGATGGCAGCGACCGGAGTCTGACCACATGATAATGATTAGATGCCTGATGTTATAAGAAGAGCTGTGGCCCCTAATGAACCCCACCTGATCTGTATCTACAACAGAGATCATAACTTAATCGGTTAGCCAAAAGTTTTGACAACATTTTAACGTCTAGCTGTATCAGGGAAATTGGATGGTAACTCTTACCCTTGCTTGGATCTTTGTCCTTTTTAAGAATCAGACTGATCCGGTCTTGTGTCATGGTTGGTGGAAGCTTTCCATTCTTTAATGATTCCGTATAAACTTCAAACAAAAGTGGAGCCAGTTCTGTAGCATAAGATCTAAAAACCTCAGTGGCAAAGCCATCTGGCCCCGGAGCCTTACCTGCAGGCAAGGCTTTGATTACCTCGCCAAGCTCCTCCAAGTTTATCTCAGAATCAAGATAATTTTTTTGCTCAGTCGTCAGTTTAGGCAGTTCTAATGGTTCCACAAAGTTTCTAATATCTTCATCGGTGGACGAAGATGTGGAACTATAAAGATCAAGATAGAATTCTTTAAAAACATTATTAATATCAATGGCTGAGTTAAATATTTCACCACCAGCAGATTTCACTGAGGGAATGGTAGAAAAAGATTTTCTCTGCTTTATATATCTAGCCAAAAGTTTCCCTGTAAAAGGACCGAGGCGGGAGCCTCTGGGGTGGCTCGCTTTCTTACGAAGGCGAGCCGCGACCGCAACGTTGCCATGGACATATTCTCGCAATGAAAACATGACCATTCACGAACGCTGTCTCCGCGTGAGCAGTGCCCAGACACGAAAGACAGTGATCATGACCGTTAGAAGGCGAGAGATAACGAGCACAACCAGGAATAACACACAATCGGAAAAGCATCTTTAAAAAGACGCGTCTTTAAAAAGACGTTCCCTGTGTGCGCTCTTTTAGAGAAATATATACTCTTTTAGAGGGGAAAAATGCTCTTTCAGAAAATATACTCTCTAGTTTTTCTGCCGAAGCGCCCAGGGGTGTTCTCTGCAGTGCACCAGTGCAGAGGAGGGAGAAGCCGCTGAAATGCGCCGTCAGATCCAGCAGAGGTGAATGAACAGTAGTATTCAGCTCAATGAGCATGACCGTTCGGCTTCGAAGAGAAAATCTCAATGAATGGTTGCATACCTGCTCCTTTTATACCCCTATGTTTGGGGGAGTGGCATGCAAATACCACTCGCCAATTTTCATTGGCCTTTTATCAAAGACCAGAGGTGTCTCGGGCTCCCAAGAGTGACCCCTAGTGTCACTACATCGACACCAACGTCGAGTGAGTGACAGATAGGGAACGTCATGGTTACTGGTGTAACCTCCGTTCCCTGATGGAGGGAACGAGATGTTGGTCCCTTAGTGACACTAGGGGTCACTCTAGTGTCACTACATCGACACCAACGTCGAGTGAGTGACAGATAGGGAACAGATCTTATAAGATTGCAATATATCAATGTCGATTCCTAATACAACATAAAACAGAACACTTACTCATATTGTACATACCTAAATTGGTGAGGAATCATTTGAAAACAAAATGCTAGAATTAATAAAAATGAATAAACTCCAGCCACTTTCTTCTCAGAACAGAGAAACTGTAAATTGTAAATGTGCATATTTGCTAAGTGTGAATTTTGTCAATGTTTAGAAGGACACTAGTATATAAATAACCTTAAAGGTAATAGACATGGATTAATTCAGGATGAACTTCAAAGAATTTAGTCATTGATCTAACAGTTCATACAAAATCTTTTTGTTTATACATTGGCCCCTAATACTTAGTTATTTAATGACTTAAATAACTAATATTGGCATTATATTTATTTTTATCACAAAATATTTACAAGGTTAGAATCTAAAAATGAAAATAGAATTCCACATACAACATTTAAGTGCTACTATATAAAATGCATTATGTAAAAAAAAAAAAAAAAAAAAAAATTGCTTTATGGGGCAGGGCTTTGCACAGTTTTTTACCAAACCCCTGCATAGATGCTGCAAGAGCCTATTTGTTAAATTCTTCAATATATATTTTTTTAAGTTAAAATATTTCATAATGTATGATTGTCCCTTCAAATATATATATCTATGCATTTGTTACACATACAACATAACACATTTTTTTTAAACTTTTTTATATGCATGATTTGTATGATTTACAAGTATTGACACTGAGTTTGCATTGATGATAAGCGCTAAAATGGTAGTCTCTTTAAGAGTACTGGCAGATCCGTGAGCAAATGTTTATGGTTAAATGACCTAAAGTTGCACAGTTGTCTTTTGACAAACATTACAAGAAATGAGACAAATCAAAATTTTACTTGCATAATGTGTATTGACATTACAAATGTTTATTGTACACGTTTTGCAACACTTTTACCTTTCAACAGGCATCCAACAGATGTGTTACTGGTCTGTAAAATGGAGAATGTTGTGAAAATAGTCTGTGGAAAAGTTTACCAAAATCAGAGTTAGAGTAGTTCACCCAAAAATCTAAATTCTCTCATCATTCATGCCACCCCAAGTGTGTAAGGCTTTCTTTCTACAGCAGAACACAAACGAAGATTTTTGGAAAAATATTTCAGCTGTGCAGGTCCATAAAATGCAAGTGAATGGGTGCAAAATTTTGAAAAGCACATATAGCTATCATAAAAGTAATCCATACTACTCCAGTGGATTTATTAATATCTTCTGAAGCATAACAATAGGGCTGTGTAAGTAATAGATCAATATTGAAAACTTATTTTTACTAAAAAAGTTCGCTTCCGGCCAGCTGTGGTCAAACTGCCTCTCGCATCACTTAAGTGCGTAAGCCTCCTCTGCATAGATATTCATATGTAGATATCTTCCAATGCAGCTGTTTCTATGGACAGGGTTGGGAGGGTTACTTTTGAAATGTATTCCACTACAGATTACAGAATACATGCTGTAAAATGTAATTTGTAATGTATTCTGTTAGATTATGTTGTGTCGATGTAGTGACACTAGGGGTCGAACTTGGAAGCCCAAAACACCTCTGATATTTGAGAAAAGGCCAATGAGAATTGGCAAATGGAATTTGCATGCCACTGCCCCAGACATATGGGTATAAAAGGAGGCGGCTTACAACCACTCATTCAGGTTTGTGCTGAGGAGTCGAGACAGAGTCCCGGCCATTTCAGCAGGAATATGTGTTCGAGTACGACTGATCCAGGAAATTGCCATGACAGTGGGAATTAGGACAATTCATGAAGAAAGATAAGAATAGAACTAAGAGAGCTTATAAAACAGACCCTAATGTGTATATAAACTCAATTGGTCAACCCAGGGGTATACCTAATGAATTTAAGGCTAGAGATGAAGTCAAAGTAGGGTTTGAATAAATATTCATATGGATCACACAAAATAAAAACACAGAATGGATCAATTATATTTACTATAATCAACAGAGATTTATTAATTACACTGATGATGATTTATCTGCATTAGGAGAACAAGTACATGAAACAAGTAGAATGACATGGCAAAATAGGCAGGCTCTTAATTGGTAATTGGCAGATAAAGGGAGTGTATGTGTTATGTTTGGAGATCAATGTATTATACCAAATAATACTGCTCCGGGAGGAACATTTAGTGAAGTCATGATTAAATTAAAAATTTAAGAACCGAAGTTAAAGCAAATGCTGGAAGAGATAATCAAATGTGGGATTTGTTTGATCTAAAGTTAGGAGCATGGGGAGCATGGTTTGTTAAATTGGGAATGTTTTTGGGAATTGCAATAATGATAGGAATTGCTATTGTTTTGTTGTGTACTTCCTTTATTGAGGTCACTAGTTATCAAAGCCATGGTTAAGCAAATGGAAATGCTAAGATGTCAAGATAATGGGAAAGTGATTTTAGAGGTTAACCAAAGTGTATATTATCAAGATTGACTTTATAAACCAAATTGGGATTCACAAACATTGGATGAGGATTCAAGTACCTCAAATGAGGATGAAAAAGATGAATAAAGATGAGCAACACCCTGGGTGTAAGTGCTAGCCTAACCTCTCCCCAAAGGGTGACCCTCTACGATGCGCAAAGTATCTGGGTTGAAGATATCTATACTACAAAAAAAGAACTCTTAATATTATGATGAATATTTTGTTTTATGTCTGATATACTCTACATAACTGTGACAACCCCAGGCAAGGCTGAACCAATTGCACGCTCATGCTTAAAACATGCTTATGTTTCATTTATTGAATGAAGGTATAGGGAAACAGAATTTTTTACTCCATTCTTAATCAAACTTGAATGGAGATGTTTTGGTTCTGAAATCTCCACCAGAGTGCGGTTGCATAATCTTGTCATTGGTAGTGAAGCTGTGTGGCTTAGTCACTAGATAGCATAACTGAGGTGACTGAATTATAAAACTGCACTCTGGGTAAAGACAGTGAAGTTGGGACTTAAGTAAGTCCCAAAGGGGGAATAATGTGGAATATTTTTATCAAGTTGAATATAAATTCATCAAGTATAAACAATGTAAATATAGCCATTTTGTTCTACAATTATTTCTGATGGTCAAAACATGTATCTTACTGTGTGTGTCTGTGTAGAAGCCTGTGTAGGAATAGAATGTGCTTACATATGATAAACTGAGTTTCCTGTTTTGACACTATAGATAATATATGGTGTGACCCCTCCACAGATGTTTTCTGTCCACTTCTTAGAAAAACAGACTGGAGTCACAGAACAAAATGATAGATAATAGTGACATGCCATGCCTTGGTAGATCATATATAAGCGGGAAGAAACCCAGTTGCTGGAGTTGCTCTGCAGACTGACTTGGCTTTCTATCTCTGATAATAAAGTCTACCTTCTAGCATCAAAACCCCAAGACTTTGAGAGTGATTTTTCTCAAAAGTGACAGAAGCCATGACATCCACTGCCCCTCCCTGAGAACCCTCCAAAAAAGCTAAATATCCACCCTACTTCCTATTAAACAAATCCCATTTTCCCAACCTTCTATAAATCACCTCCTCAAATGTTGCCACCCCACCCATCTCCCCGCACCACTCCTGAAATGAGGGTGCCCCAGCCGTGTTCCACCACCAAGAATGATTCGCCTGGCAACCGTAACTTTGGCCAGGACCCAACATTTCAAGTGGCTTTCCCCAAAATGAATGACCGCTCCATCACCCAAAATGCAGAGACTGGGGCAAAATGAAAATTGTGTGTCCAAAAGTCACACATAAATCTATGAATCTTCAACCAAAATTCTTGTATCTTAACGCATCTCCAAAAAACATAGATTGTGTCCCCATCTTCTGATTGGCATCGCCAGCAGGTGGGTGTGTCTTTAAGACCAAGTCTATACAATCTAGAGGGTGTCCAATATAATCGATGCAAAACCTTAAATTGCATCAGACGCACCCTTGAATCTCTAGATGTAGACTTTTTTAGAATCCTAGCCCACACTCCTTCCTCCAATACCAAGTTTAAATCTCTCTCCCATAATCTCTTGAGAGAAGTTGAATCTTCGACCCCCAGACTCTGAATTAGCAGGGAGTAATACACTAATGCCTCATGACCTTCTCCAAAAGCAGTAATCACCACTTCTAGAGTATTTGCCCCTTTACTCCCAAAAATACAGAGAAGGTGGCGCAGCTGTAAGTACCTAAAGAACTGAGATCTGGGAATCCTGAAATGTTGGACCAAATTTTTGAAATGATCTCAACACTCCACTTTCATATAGTCACTGAGTGTATTAACTTCCCTCAAAATCCACTCTGACCAGCAGAAAGGGGACTTATTAATACATAATTTTGGGTTTAGCCATATGCTTGAGGCAACATTTAAATACATTTCCAAATTAAACACTCTGGACACTTTTGTCCATACCGCGTGCAAATGCAAGGTAACGGGGTGCGACTTCTCCAGTTAGTTTAATAGAAAGGCTTTGCAATGGCAAAATAGGGGTAAGAACTTCCTGTTCAATACCAAACCAGGGAAGGGCTCTCTCAGCCGCCCCACCATCGAGGGTAGTGAGAGCGGAGGAACTCAAGAGTCGGGTCCGGGCAGTGAAAGGTGCCCGCCAGGACTTTGTGAGCTCCTCATGCACCTCCGGGAAGAAAGGAACTGGGGTAGAGTGCGGCTGTGTGCGGCGCTCTGAGCCCAAGAACCAGTTGTCCAGCTGCGAACGCTCAGGGCAGGGTGAAGGGTTCCACTCCATCCCGATGCTCGCGGCAGCCCAGGCAAGCATGGCCGCCATCTCCACGTCAGCCTCAGAATGGGCAATCGCACCAGATGGTGGAAACCCTGCCGAGTCCTCCGCATCAGACTGTAACAACCTGCTCTCCGATGCTGTGATCGAAACCTCATCCTCCTCCCAAGCCCCGAATGAGACATTAAGCTTGCCCTGGGGTGAGCCACATGACTCATCCATGAACTCGACCGACGGAAATGCTCCCATTGGAGTTCCCAAATCGCCCCCAGCGCTAACCGTTGCAGCCTTGTACACGTAGGCAGAAGGACCGGGGCGGGGAGCGCTGGAGTAGCGAGGAGCAGCTGGAGTGGCTTTCTCTCTAAAGAAAAAGAGAAAGTGTCACTACGTCGACAAAACGTCGAGTGAGTGACAGATATTGAACCCCTGTTGTCTTGGTGTTAAGGCTGCTTCCAATGACAAGTCAAAAGGAAGATACTCTCTCAGGTGGAAGTGACCAATGAGCCAAATGTCTGAGACCGAATGCATATAATAAAACAAAATCTTGGGTAGGCCTAGCCCACCTTTGTCAATCGGCCTGTGTAACTTATTGAAATGTAATCTGGGACACTTACCATTCCAAATGAAGAACTTTGCTATGCTATCAAATTGCTTGAAATAAGAGAAGGGGACATCTACAGGGAGAGACTGTAGCATGTAGTTGAATTTTGGAATACAATTCATTTTAATAACACTAACCTTCCCAATCATAGATAAATGTAATGAAGCCCACCTGCCCACATCGCTCGAAAACCTTTTTTACTAAGCGGTCAATATTAACTCTAACTAAATCACCCAAATTTGCTGGGAATAAAATGCCCTAATATTTAACGCCCTGTTTGGGCCACTGGAAAGCACCTGGCTGAAAAGCCGTTACTGGGTAGTCCGCTGTCAGAGCCAAAGCTTCGGATTTAGACCAATTGACTCTGTATCCTGAGAACTTAGAAAAGGAATTAATAATTCTGTGGAGGCAAGGCATAGCTCTAGAGGGGTCGGAGACTAATAATAAAATATAATCTGCATAAAGCAAAAGCTTATGTGCCATACCTCCCGCCATCACCCCTGGAAAATCATACTCCTTTCTTATCATGGCTGCTAATGGTTCCAGGGCAAGACAGGAGTCTGATCATTCGCCACTGACCACATAATTTTGATGAAATGCCTAATGTTATCAGAAGAGCTGTGGCCCAGAGTAAACCCCACCTGATCTGTATGTATAAGAGTTGTCATAACTTAATCGGTTAGCCAAATTTTTGGACAAAATTTTAATGTCTAGCTGGATCAGGGAAATTGGATGGTAACTCTTACACTCGATTGGATCTTTGTCCTTTTTAAGAATCAGACTGATCCGGGTTTGTGTCATGGTTGGCGGAAGCTTCCCATTCTTTAATGATTCCGTGTAAACTTCTAACAAAAGTGGAGCCAGTTCTGTAGCATAAGATCCAAAAACTCAACCTAAAGCCACCTAGCCCCAGAGCCTTGCCTGTAGGCAAGGCCTTTATTACCTCATCAAGCTCCTCCAAGGTTATCTCAGAATCAAGAGAATTTTTTTGCTCAGGCGTCGGTTTAGGGAGTTCTAATGGTTCCACAAAGTTTCTTATATCTTCATCGGTGGACGAAGATGAGGAACTATAAAGATTATTAATATAAAGAAGCATTATTAATATCAATGGCTGAGGTAAATATTTCACTACCAGCAGATTTCACTGATGGAATGGCTCTTCTTTATCTGCTTTATATATCTAGCCAAAAGTTTCCCTGCTTTGTCCCCTGACTCAAAGTATGACTGTCTGTCCCTGAAGCCTCCGCAGGGCGAGCAATACTGCCAGCAACTCGAGGCAGTTGATATGCCAACACAGTCTTGGCTCTGTCCAGGAGCCGACAACTGTGCGCCTGTTGCACACGGTGCCCCAGCCACACTTGAAATTGCTTCAGAGGGACTGCCGTTCTCCGCCTGAACAATTTCAGGCAGTTCAGCACCAACTGCATGCGCTCACTCGTGAGGTGCATCATCATCGAGACCGAGTCTAACTCCAACCCGAGAAAAGAGATGCTCTGAACCGGGGAGAGCTTGCTCTTTTCCCAGTTGACCCGAAGCCCCAGCCCGCTGAGGTGCCTGAGCACCAGGTCATTGTGTGCACACAACAGATCCCGAGAGTGAGCTAGGATTAGCCAGTCGTTGAGATAGTTGAAGATGCGGACGCCCACTTCCCTTAGCGAGGCAAGGGCACCTCTGAGACCTTCATGAAGACGCGAGGTGACAGGAACAGGCCGAAGGGGAGGACCTTGTACTGGTACGCCCGGTCCTCGAAAGTAAACTGCAGGAGGTAAACTGTGTTGAGGTAAAACCGAGACATGAAAGTATGCATCTTTCAGGTCTACCGACACGAACCAATCTTGATGCCGAACGCTTGCTAAAATGCGCCCGAACTCATGGCCATGCTGAGTCTGGGGACGGTAAAGCACTTATCTGGCTCCTGATACCCACCATAGGATCGGTCAGGGAGGGAGGAGGGAAATCGTCCCCGTAGTCCGCCAAAACTGCCCTGGTCTGGGTGTGTTTGTGCCACAGCTGGGAGCGCCGGGGCGCCATGCCTGCCATAATGGTGTGGTGTCCGGCAGTTGTGATAACGACGGCCATGAACGCTGAGTGTGTGACCCAGGGAATGAGGAAACCACTCTTTTCTTGACAATGTGGGTACCGCAGCTCTCTGGGCATGCGGCCAAATCAACAGAAAAGGAAACAAAAGATTCTCCCAGCCCTCCACTGGGGGATGGAGTGGTCTGTTTACCAGCTCCAGTGCAACAGGTCTCCACGTCCCTGGGTCGCCCATCTCAGGGGTGCTTCAAAGACTTCCTCGGGTTCTTGGAGGCAGGCCGTGAGACGGGGGCATCTGCTTCCTGCGGATGGCTCCACGCCGGGGCCGAGCTGCCAGAGTGGGCTGCGGTGGAGCCGGTGTTGTTGCCGCAGGGGAACGCCCTTGGTGACGAGCAGAAGGGGTGCGGGATCTTGATCTGTGCTGGGGCAGGATGTGCTGAATAGCCTTCGTCTGCTTCTTAATTGCTGAAAACTGCTGGGCAAAGTCTTCGACAGGCCATCCTGGGAGATGGGGGCGTCAAGGAACCGTGCCTTGTCAGCCTCCCTCATCGACCAGGTTGAGCCAAAGGTGGTGTTCCTGGACCACGAGGGTGGACGTCGTCACCTAGAGAGCGAGATCGGTTGCTGAACGCAGCTCCTGCATCAATCCCGGGTCAGAACTACCCTCGTACAGTTCTTTTAGCGCCTTGGCTTGGTGCCCTTGCAGGAGGGAGCAGGGCAGAGGCTGCCTGTCCAGCGGCACCGTAGGCCTTAGCTGCCTAGGACGACGTAAACCTACCGGCCCTGGACAGGTGTCTTGGGCGGTTCTGCCAGGTGGCGGCGTTCTACGGCACAGGTGCACCACAACCGCCTTATACACCTGGGGAATCGCTGAGTACCCCCTGGCAGCCCCACCGTCAAGGGTAGTGAGAGCGGAGGAGCTCAGAGACCGGGTCCAGGCAGTGAGAGGTGCCCACCACAACCTCGTAAGCTCCTCATGCACCTCCGGGAAGAAAGGGACCGGGGTGGGGCACAGCTGTGAGTGGCGCTCTGGGATCAGGAACCAATCGTCAAGCCACGAGTGTTCAGGGGGGAGTGGAGGGTTCCACTCCAGCCTGACGCTCGCAGCCACTCTGGCAAGAATGGCTGCCAGCTCCATGTCGGCCTGCGACTGGGTGACCACACCCAAAGGTGGGAGCCCAGCCGAGTCCTCAGCGTCAGACTCGACGAGCCCGCTCTCCGATGCTGTGATCGACAGCTCATCCTCTTTGCGAGCCCTGAATGAGACCGCGAACTTGCCCTGAGACAAGCCGGCAGTCTCATCCCAGAACTCGACCGGGGCGAACGAGCGTGCTGGGGAATGGGAGGTCTGTGGGGGCATACCCGGTGAAGCGGCTCCCATTGGGGTTCCCAAATCACCCCCAGTGCTAACCGACATGGCCTCAAACCCGTAAGTAGAAGGACCACGGTGGGGAGCCGCTGGGGTGGCTTTCCTTCTAAGGAAGGAAGGCCGCGACCACAGCGTTGCCATGGTCATGTTCTCACAGTGAGGACATGACCCGTCCACGAACGACGTCTCCTCGTGGGCAGCGCCCAAGCACGTGAGACAGCGATCGTGGCTGTTGGAAGCAGAGAGATAATGACCGCAACCAGGAATTATATACAAACGGAAAGACTTCTTTAAAAAGAAGCTCTTTGTGAGTGCCACTCTTTTAGAAGAAAAATATACTCTTTTATTAGAAAGAATATATTATTTTAGCTGCTGAAGTGCCCAGGGGCGTTCTCTGCACACCACCGGTGCAGGAAGGGGAGAAACCGCTGTAATGCGCCATAAATCCAACAGCTTTCGAGGTGAAAGGATCGGCGGAGAAATTCAGCTCGCTGAAACACAACCGCTCGGCTCCGAAGAGAAAATCTGAATAAGTGGTTGCGAGCCAGCTCCTTTTATACCCATATGTCCGGAGGAGTGGCATGCAATTCCCCTCGCCAATTCCCATCTGCCTTTTCTCAAAGATCAGAGGTGTTTGGGGCTCCCAAGACTGACCCCTAGTGTCACTACATCGACACAACTTCGAGTGAGTGACAGATAGGGAATAAATGTTATTCACTTCACCTGTCAGTGGTTTTAATGCTGTGACTGATCAGTGTGTGTATGGGTATATATTTATATATATATATATATATATATATATATATATATATATATATATATATATATATATATAATGCACAGTTGAAGTCAGAAGCTTACATACACTAATTTTTTAACCACTCCACAGATTTAATATTAGCAAACTATAGTTTTGGCAAGTCGTTTAGGACATCTACTTTGTGCATGACAATCATACAATTGTTAAAAGACATATTGTTTCACTTTTAATTGACTATATCACAATTCCAGTGGGTCAGAAGTTTACATACACTAAGTTAACTGTGCCTTTAAGCAGCTTGGAAAATTCCAGAAAATGATGTCAAGCCTTTAGGCAGTTAGCCAAATAGCTTCTGATAGGAGATGTACTGAACTGGAGGTGTACCTGTGGATGTATCTTAAGGCCTACCTTCAAACTCAGTGCCTCTTTGCTTCACATCACGGGAAAATCAAAAGTAATCAGCCAAGACCTCAGAAAAAACATTGTGGACCTCCACAAGTCTGGTTCATTCTTGGGAGCAATTTCCAAACAACTGAAAGTACCACGCTCATCTGTACAAACAGAAGTACGCAGGTATAAACACCATAGGACCATGCAGCCATCATACTGCTCAGGAAGGAGACGAATTCTGTCTCCTAGAGATGAACATACTTTGGTGCAAAAAGTCCAAATCAATCCAGGAACAACAGCAAAAGACCTTGTAAAGATGATGGAGGAAACAGGTAGAAAAGTATCTATATCCATAGTAAACCAATCCTATATTGAAATAACCTGAAAGGCTGCTCAGCAAGGAAGAAGCCACTGCTCCAAAACTGCCATAAAAAAGCCAGAATACAGTTTGCAAGTGCACATGGTTACAAAGATCTTGCTTTTTTTAGAAATGTCCTCTGGTCTATTGAAACAAAAATATAACTGTTTGGCCATAATGACCATCGTTATGCTTGGAGGAAAAAGGGTGAGGCATGCAAGTCAAAGAACACCATCCCAACCGTGAAGCATAGGGGTGGCAGCATCATGTTGTGGGGGTGCTTTGCTGCAGGAGGGACTGGTGCGCTTCACAAAATAGATGGCATCATGAGGAAGGAAAATGATGTGGATATATTGAAGCAACATCTCAAGACATCAGCCAGGCAGTTAAAGCTTGCTTGCAAATGGGTCTTCCAAATGGACAATGACCCCAAGCATACCTCCAGAGTTTTGTCAAAATGGCTTAAGGACAACAAAGTCAAGGTTTTGGAGTGGGCATCACAAAGTCGTGACCTCAATCTGACAGAAACTTTGTGGGCAGAACTGAAAAAATGTGTGCGAGCAAGGAGGCCTACAAACATGACTCAGTTTCACCAGTTCTGTCTGGAGGAATGGGCCAGAATTCCAGCAACTTATTGTGAGAAGCTTGTGGAAGGCTACCGAAAACATTTGACCCAAGTTAAACAATTTAAAGGCAATGCTACCAAATACTAACCAAGTGTATGTAAACTACTGACCCACTGGAAATGTGATAAAATAAAAGCTGAAATAAACCATTCTCTCCTATTCTTCTGTCATTTCACATTCTTATAATAAAGTAGTGATCCTAACTGATCTAAAACAGGGAATGTTTTCTACGATTAAATGTCAGGAATTGTGAAAAACTGAGTTTAAATGTATTTGGCTAAGGTTTATGTAAACTTCTGACTTCAGATATATATACACTACTGGTCAAAAGTTTTGAAACACTTACTCATTCTTTATTATAATTTTTATAACACATTTAGAATAATAGTAAAGTCATCAAAACTATGGAATAACATAAATGGAACTATGGGAATTATGTTGTGACTAAATAAAATCCAAAATAAATCAAAACTGTTATATTTTAGCATCTTCAAAGTAGTCACCCTTTGCCTAGAATTTGCAGACATGTACTCTTGACATTTTCTCAACCAACTTCTTGAGGTATCACCCTGGGATGCTTTTTAAACAGTATAGGAGTTCCCATCTACGTTGGGCACTTATTGGCTGCTTTTCTTTATTATTTGGTCCAAGACATCAATTTCAAAAACTTGTTTTGTAATTACATTTTAGTTTTATAATGAAATAAATTAATGTGGTGGCACAATTATATTTTTGTCTACAAAACTAATTTCAAATATTTAAGCATATGCCTTCAGATCAAAATATTTTTAAGATCATGTGAAACATTTCAGTCAAGTGTTTCAAAACTTTTGACCGGTAGTGTATATATACACACAGCTCTGGAAACAATTAAGAGACCACTGCAAAATTATCAGTTTCTCTGGATTTACTATTTATAGGTATGTGTTTGAGTGAAGTGAAGATTTTTGTTTTATTCTATAAAGTACTGACAACATTTCTCCCAAATTCAAAATAGTCATTTAGAGCATTTATTTGCAGAAAATCACAACTGGTCAAAAATAAAAAATAAAATAAAATAAAAAAGATGCAGTGTTTTCAGACCTCGAATAATGCAAAGAAAACAAGTTCATATTCATTTTTAAACAGCACAATAGAATGTTTTAATTATTTTAAAGGAAGAGTTCAGAAATCAGTATTTGGTGGAATAAACCTGATTTTCAATCACAGCTTTCATGCATCTTGGCATGCTCTCTACCAGTCTTTCACATTGCTGTTGGGTGACTTTATGCTACTCTTTGCCAAAAATTCAAGCAGCTTGGCTTTGTTTGATGGCTTGTGGCCATCCATCTTCTTGATCACATTCCAGAGGTTTTCAATGGGGTTCAGGTCTGGAGATTGGGCTGGCCATGACAGGGTCTTTATCCGGTGGTCCTCCATCCACACCTTGATTGACCTGGCTGTGTGGCATGGAGCATTGTCCTGCTCCATGCCACATTATTGGCATCAGCAGATCATCACCGATCCTCCACCTGGTCACCTAATGGTTAGATGGAGACCTGGAGAGGCCTTCAAGCCACAGTGTCTCGCACCCACTGTGAAATTTGGTGGCGGATCGGTGATGATCGGGGGGTGCTTCAGCAAGGCTGGAATCTGGCAGATTCATCTTTGTGAAGGACGCATGCATCAAGCCACGGACAAGGTTATCCTGGAAGAAAACTTGCTTTCTTCCTCTCCAACAATGTTCCCCAACTCTGAGGATTGTTTTTTCCAGCAGGACAATGCTCCATGCCACACAGCCAGGTCAATCAAGATGTGGATGGAGGACCACCGGATCAAGACCCTGTCATGGCCAGCCCAAAGTTGCATTACGCTTACGTGTTTTCAGAAGTCTGGCGAGTAAAAAATAATTTACTGGTCAATGGCAATTAATTATCCAACATGTCCATAGAGGGTTGTAGTAGTCAAAATGCTTAGTCAATTTAAATAAAACTTTTTATGTATCATTGTGTCCTTATTCAAAGTCTTCAAAAAATGATTGAGAGTTTTTTTTTTTTTTTTAAAACCTGCTGACACTCAGCTTGGTATGTCTCTTTAGCACCTGTAGTGCTTGAGGCAACGTGGTTCAGAGGTCAGTACATCGTATCTGTGTGCCATTGACATTGAAAGGGTACCAGTTTGAGCCCAGCTCAGAACAACTTGTAAATCATTGAGCATTTGCAATTTACATCAAATCTACTCCTTAATTTCTTCCAATTGTGTTGGATATTAGTAATATCAGCTTTCCACCATTTTGAATTTTAATATAAAGAAATGTGTCTTTGAACGCTTTGTTGAATTAGAAAGATGATTGGTATACGTCTGGTATACATGTCCTGAGGGTACCTGAGCAGTTTGGAGACAGCACCACCTATAGTTCAAAAGGTAACCTAAACTTGTATGCTGACTCTAACCTTGGTTAGGGATAAGGTAGAGCGAGGGGTCCTCATTGTGGTAGGCGAGTGTTGGTGGTGTTTTGAGGTGAATGTGTGTGTTACCTCTCAGAAAACCAACATTCAATACAGACTTTAGTCAGTATATATTCTGCCTTTCTATGATGGGTAGATTGAGGATGAATCCTATTTCGAGGTTCTGAGGAATTACATAGATTGGAATCGCACTGCCAAGACTATATGCCAGGTGTATCTGTAAAGGTTGCACAACAGAGGTAGTAGCAGATCTAAGGATTTGTTCAACAAGGTCTAGGGAGACCAGGTAAGCTGGAATCCTTCAACCACTCAGAGTGGTGCTAGGAGTTAGTGCATGGCGATGGGATGGGTTGAGGCATGCAGCTGTCCTTATGGCGCTACTTTAGTGCGTCTTCTCTCCTTTGGAGTGAAAATGGCTTGAAGAGCTTAATCTGATTCGAATGGACCCATTTGCACGCTGGTGTTTGGCTTGGTTTTGAGACCCTGATGCAGTAGGCTACTGGTGAGAGCTTTCCCAATATCTCGAAGGGGCTTGACCAACTTGGTAGGAACTTTTTAGAGATTCCTGCCGGTTTGGTGAACCTGAAATAGAGTACCTTGTTGCCTACTTGGTACTCGTGGTGAGACGCTTTCCTGTCACAGTAGGCTTTGAATCCCTTGACGCTGGCTTCCAAGTTCTTCTGGGCCCACGCAAATGTGGCCTGAAGATGGTCGTGTAAGTCTATCATGTATTGGTGCACCATATAGGCAGTTGCAACAATGACATCTTCAGGGTGGTACAGAAGGTATAGCAGAAGGGTCATTTCTCTTCCAGTCATCATTTCGAATGGTTTGACTCCTGTGGAGCGGTGCGGAGTAGACCTAATGTCCATCAGCACCAGGGGGAGCTTCACATCCCAATCTCTGCCATTGTTGTTAGCATACTTTTTAAGCATGTTGATAATGGTGCGGTTGGCATGTTCGACCTGTCCAGATGACTGGGGATGATATGGAATGTGGAAGTTGACTTCCACGCCAATGATTTCGTACATTGTAGTCATGATGCTTGAGGTGAAATGGGTGCCTCGATCCAAAACAACGGAGAGGGGTAGCCCCCAGCGGCTGATCACATGGTTCAGCAGCAGGACTGCGGTTGTTGTGGCTGTGTCGTTAGGGGCAGGGAGGCATTCCAGCCACTTGGTGAAAGCACAAGTAACCATGAGGAGGTACTTGTTACCTTGTGAGGACTTAGGGACTGGTACAATCCAATCCACCTGGAGGTGGGACCATGGGAACGTGATCCCTCGGTTTTGGAGTGGGGCCCAATCCAGTGGTCTGGACGGCTGGAACTGGCTACAGACCAGGCATCCTTTGACATAGGACCGGGTGTCACGGGCCATCGATGGCCAATAAACTACTTGCTGGAGGGTCTTGAGGGTGGCCTTGTAACCCCGGTGGCCTCCGACAGGGGAGTCATGAGCGTGGGCTAGCATCACTCCACTATGATCAGTTTGGACAACCCAGCGAGCTGATCCCTGGTCAGTTTGGTATAGACCAACAAACCTTTTTCCGGTTTAAGACATGGCTGCTCATGAAGGAGAGCATGTAGCTCCTCCGACTCAGATGGTGGGATTTGAGAGGCCCCTTGTGTTGCAGGGTTTTCTACCCACTGCCGGACTGTTTGGATGGCCGGGTCTTGCTCCTGCTTGGTGATCAGATCTGTATCGCCAGGTCTCCACCCCTGGTGCAGAGTCTGTGGGCAGGTCTGCGGGTCTTCTCACCTTTCTTTTGCCTGCCGACAGGTGATTGCGTATAGCACACATTTTTGGTTAATTGGAAGCCACTCGTCTCGGGACTCCCAGGCCGTGCCCTGCTCCACGGCTAGCTTGGCTAGGTGGTCAGCTTCATTGTTACCGTCCTTGTCAGGACCGGTGGTTTGGGAATGACCTTTGATCTTTTTCCAATACACTGTCATTCCTAAATCGGTCACAAGTCGGTCACAAGCCAGGAAGAGTTCTGAGTGCTTGACTTCCTTGTTTCTCGCATTCCTCATGCCGTTCTCTTTCCAAGTGAAAGTGAGAGATAAAACTATGATGAGCGTAGTTTTGAGTCAGAACAGATCGTCAGTTGCTCAACAGTCAACTTGGCGGCTTGCTGGAGCATGATGAGCACTGCAATATCCACATACTGGCTTGTCTTGTTGCCCAGTTGGTAGTTGTTTTGTTCATCGACGTTGCAATTGAACCAAACAACACTGGCTCCTGCTCAAGTCTGACCAAGTCTGGCGTAATGAACAGCCATCCACGTAGACCCTTGGGAGGTCTGCGCAGGTATTCTCATCACAGTAATGATGATTTGATGGGAGCAGCGGAGTGGTGACAAGTAAGGATTCTGGGCTTGGTTGCCCTTCCCAGTCACAGTGTTGGCATTCAGCCAGGTCCTGGCCCAAGGCCATTTTATGGTTCTGGGCGTCCTTGACCTCAATGTCATAGCCTTGCAGTGCCATCATCCAAGTGGCAATGCAGCTGTTGGATACCCGCCCCTTCCTCAGCTGTTGGCTGTTCAGGAAGGTGACAGGTTGGTGACAAGTCTCAATGACTGCCTTCTGACCCCCAGTGTAGCTACGGAAGTGTTCCACAGCCCATATAGTGGCCAGGAGGGCCTTCTCGCAGTCAGAGAACTTCATCTAAACAACACTAAGAGGTCAGCTCGGCGACGACACATTTGTCCATGTCTTGTTTCTGTGTCAGAGCGGCACTGAGACAGTAGGACGAGAAGCTTGCCTTGAGGTGGAACTCTTTATCCTTGTCTGGGTAGGCCAGACAGGGCGCTGAGCTGAGCTTGTCTTTCATCTGGTGGAAGGACTGTTCCTGGGGCTCGATGAACTGTCGGGAGTAGTTGCAGACACCTAGGAAGCTTCTGAGTTCTGACAAACCTGCTTTGATGTCACGGATGGCTCGAACTGTCCCAACTCGGGGTTCGATGCCATCTGCACTCACTGTTAGACCCGCATACTCAACCTGGGTGTGGCACCACTGGCCCTTGGCTAGTGCAAGCTTGGCTCCAGCGGTGGAGAATTGGTGAAGTACATGTCGGATCCTGGTTAAGTGTTCCCAAAAGGTCTGGTCCCTCATGAGGATTACATTTCAATAAGTTACATAGGCTGGTTAACAAACATGGGCTAGGCCTACCCAAGATTTTGTTTTATTATTATGCATTCTGTCTCAGACATTTGGCTTATTGGTCGCTTCCACCTGAGAGAGCTCCTCCCTGGTATGGTATTGAACAGGAAGTTCTTGCCCCTATTTTTAATATAATTTATATAACTGATTCTGTATTTTGTGTTTATCTGTCACACCTGGGGAATGGTCTAGCTGGATATCATGTGTTCTACCGAGAATGCCTCTCGGCCCGGGCTTGGGACCACAGAACTTGGTTGACTGTGTCCAACTGAGCACCTAGTCTGACCAGAAGTTCCACCCCCACGAAGAACAGGGGTTGCAGTTGAGGGAATACACTCACGAAATGCATGGCCTGCCTTTTCCCAATCTGTACGGAGAGGGCGCATACCCAAATCACTTTGAGAAGACTTTGTGGTGACCCTGCCAAAAGGATGCAGTGAATTTGTGGTGTGAAGAACGGAGGAGGACTGTGTCAACACAAGTCATCGTATAGGTCCTGACTCATAGCGGCCTTTTCTGACCAGAGTGCTACAAGAGCTTCTGGTGTTTCTATATCATTGATGTTCACACCTCCCACTATGTGGGAGTTGTACAGGGTTAAGTTTCTGTTCTTCAGTGAACAAAGGAAAGACTCGTTGTCATGAAATGAGTTTTGACTATCAACCTGCGGTGGCTGTGGGCTTGCAAGTGGCGTAGAAGGATCAGAGCCAGGGTCAGGCTCTGGAGGAGGCATGATCATTGGTAGGGGTCCTCTGGACTCCTGGAGGATGGCGACTTGTCCATCTGAAGCTGGCGAACTGTTTTATGGACCAAGTGGCCTCAGTGTGTAAACCTGAGCCCACATGTGTCCACAACGGTAGTCAGTGAGCGGAGCCAGTTGGTCCAGTAGGTCCTTGCCTATTAATAGTGGTTCCATATTAATGGGGCATATCTAAATGGGATGTACCAGCATCATCCCTTGAAAAGTAATGTCGATCCATGCCCATTTTGTGATAGATGACTTATCTTGCATGTATCTTGTGATGCTTACGTTGCAGGTCTTGATCTGTAACGGTTTGCCAAGGGAGAGCGTTGCTCTAGCCACCTCTATGAAGGTGTTGGAACCCATCAGACTTATTTTTGAACCAGTGTCGAGTAGTGCGTGGGAGCTGATGCACCCCCTAGCACTACTGATGTGTATATGCGTCAGGCATTGCTCTTTTGGACCAGATCACCCAAGAAGGTCAGAAAAGGAGGGTGTGGTGTGTTAGGAGTGACTGTTTTGGGGAGCAACTTGACCTCCCCTGTTCACCTTTTCTAACCTACAAAGTAAACTTTTGCGTTATCGGGAGGGGGTACATCGACTTGTCATGCTGACGGAGGGTCAGCACCATGTTCCTTTGAGGAGTTCGGCGGACCTGGTGAACGACGGGGCATGTCAAGCTGTGTTACTACCTCCGTCAGGCATCTCCTGATTTTACCCTGCATTTCCTGTTTCAAACCTTATCGTCTGGGGGTGGTTTGAAACCTTGTCTTCCCACTCACCTTCTTGCTTGGATTTCTGTTTGAACCGTACCTTTCCTTTTGGCTGGTGAGAGTTTTGCCCCGGCGTGACCCTGGGGGTGTGTCTGGTCACCACCCCCTGGTTCTGTTGACTACCTTGCTGGCAAGGTGGTCGGCGTCTCTGGGGTCCTGTTCTAATGTTCACCTTAATGCGAGGCATTTCATTGCCTTCAAGTGCTAGGTCTGTGTTTTCTGAAGCTTGGATCCCCAGGACTCTGGCATCGCTTTTGTGCCCTCAAGCAGGGCGCACGCATGTCTCCCATGCCAATTGCACGTACCTTCTGATTTCCTGCATGGTGGGGATGCCCGTTCTGCAGTGCATCATGATGTCATATCGCACACTCTCGTGGAGTTTGTGAAGGAAGAGAGACTTGAATGCCCGTTCATCCTCCAGACCTGGTGCGTTACGTCCTTGGAAGTATGCGGTTCTCAGGCATCAGTAATACTCACATGGAGGCTCGTGCCTCTTCTGCGTGATGGTGAACGCACCTAGGGTAGTGGAGGCTTCGGCGGTATATGGCGAATTCTCCTGGCATAGGGCTTTACACGAGCTGAGTAGCGGTCTCGGGTACCAGTCGAAACATTTCCATGAACACATGGACACTCCTCACCATAGTCTTCCATATGAACTTGAGTTTTTCACACGATGAAGCACGAGACAAGTCAACAAGGCAGCGCTCAATTTCTCTGAGATAGTCATCGATGTTTGAATCTTGACTACATGGGTCAAAGCGCTCTTTGTCCCTTGCGAGTGACTTAAGTTGTCGAATGCCCCAGCCTTGGTGTCGGTATGACTGTGGGTCATCCGAGTCATCCAAAACACCATAGTCACTCATATCGCTATAGCAATGAGGATGACTTCTTCCCCTTCGTGGTGGGAATGGAGTCCAGTCGACATGTGGGGGTGGGCCCTGTGTTGCGTACAGCTCCTGGGCTAATGGGGCCCTCAAGCAGCATACACCACTCTGGGCTTGGAAGTAATTCCCCCCCCCCCCCCCCTTCGTGGTGTGGAATCAGTCTAGTTGAAACGCAAGGTGGCATGACTGAAAACGGACTGAGGGGGTCAACCGGAAGGAGGGGCACCTGCATCCAACCAGCGGGCTGCTGGAGGAGCTTGAAATGTGTCAAGGAGGACGAAGTAAGAGACTGTATCACTAGGGAAACTCGGCACCTAGCGTGTGTCCCTGGGTTTCCTAGGGGCACATTTCTACTTGTTGTGCTAAAGAGGGGGCCCTCTTCGATGTCAGAAGTTGTGCTGTGCGTTTCCTGGGTGGCCAGGTCAGCAGCTGCACTTACCTGATCTGACTCTGCTCTTAGCTGGACAACTTCGAGCTGCCTGCACAGGGTTTCATTACCTCTTGCATCCGGGCATTATCTTCCTGTGCCCGGACTTTCTCAGCTTGGGTGCACCTAACTGCTTGGCACAGGCTGAGATTTCCGGCCACGTGGGGCGACTAGCAACTCATTTTACAGGGGCAGTAAAAATGCTCGCGACACAGTGGCTCTGATAGCTTGTTGTGTTACAGTTGCTATAATGCTGACACGAACGCACAGGTGAGAGGCTTCGATGTGTGGCTTATTGCTTACTGTTATGCAATGTGCAAATTTCACTGTGACCTCTCCTTGGTGGATGTTAATTAGGTGACCTGACACCTCTCTTTAACATCTAGGTGAAAGTGTTACCAGCCGCAGCATTCAAATTTGGGAACAATTTTTCCCATGGTTCCTGTCTCAGTATCTTTGCCATCCAATCACCGATTTTATTTCTGAAAACTGCCAGATACTCATGACAATATAAGCAAAAAGCACATATGATTGGTTAAGGGGTTACTGGGTGTGAATAATAAATGTATCGTCATCGTCATCTGGTGGAGCCAGTGAGGATATCCCGGGAGATTACCTCCAGTATTGGACTTACTGCTTCAAATTGAAAACTGAGGCAAACTTTCGAGGTAAGACAAGTTATTTAACATGTGTTGTCAATATTGTCTATTGAAAGTCAAAACGTTTTAGTTCCAAAGCATTTATTTGTGAGTAACGCTAGTTATTTCTAGACAAAATTACATGACCATTGGCATTCATCGGACAGGCAGCTATTCTCTATTTTTAAGCAAATATCTGTGAAACTTGCTAAATAAATATTAGCTAGCAATACTATGTACATTTTTAGCTAAATATCAATAACTTTTTTGGCCAATTTTGTCGCTTGTTGAAGATAATCAAACCTTTTTAGTTACGAAGCATTTATTTGCACTAGCTAGTTTTTTTCTGGAAACGTTTACGTGACCGTCATCAGCGAGCCTCTTCTTTTTATATAAACGTTTTTTTGGCAATTTCTGTGAAACTTGCTAAATAAACATTAGCTAGCAATACTATGTACATTTTTAACTAAATATCAATAAGTTTTTTGCCAATTTTGTCACTTGTGAAAAATCCGCCTGAAGTAATGTGAGGCAGAGAGCAGACGCTGTTCAGACCTGCCTGGAAACTGGCCTGCTAGTTAGATAAGTTATCTAGCTTGTTGATTTTCCTATGTAATAAAAAAAAAATTGTAGATATCTTTCTATAATTTAGCAGATAGCCTTACTCGTCTATCACACAGACATGATTTTAGATTTTGTGTAGCTTCCTGTTCACAAGGAAAGTGTGAGAGGGCTGTCTGCATTTGGACATTCTGGTTAGTCTGCAAGCCTTTGGTAACTATTCAGTGTACGGATTTGTGAAGAACACACTGCTGGCTACCAATTGTGTACTTTTTTCTGTTGTAGGGATGGAGAGATACTATGGCTCCCTGCTCAGCATCCTCGAGAGGAGGAGGCAGCTGGCTGCTGATGAGCTTAGATTCATAGCAGAGGAGGACATGGCTCATGAGGGCATGAGCACACAGGAGGGAGATCTGCTGGACCAGGAACTACTGCAGGAAGACCCAGACCACGAGGAGATGAAGGATGAAATGGAACCTAATCCCCAGCCAAGACCATCAACTGGGTATATATGAATGTGTATGTATTGTTTGTTTCTATTTCTCATATGACTGATACTCACAGTAACACTAACATTGTTACTCTTATTATTTTGGGTATGGCTAGCCATTCTTGCACAGGTCGCAAGTCAGCTAGAAAGTGTAAACGCTTCCCTGACTCTGTTTATTATTCCTCATACTCTGACATCGATTCACAGGCACCAAAACCTCTCTCATTTAAGCCTAGCCGTCCATTCAATATTGACTTAGGTAGCGTGCGTCAGGCTGTGCGGTCAACCTCCAATATGATGTTGCGAGAAATTGACTTTTTCATGCTGTTTTTTACTCAGGCTGTAGTTGCTGAGATATGCAGCTTTACAAACCATCAGGGGTGGGAGCTCGTCCTAAACTGTCCGTCATATTCCAGCTACCAAGGAGCTTGGATGGAGGTGACCCCCGATGACTTTTACAAATTTCTTGGGTTGCTCATTTACATGGGGTTTTCAATTCTCCCTGATTCCCATCGTCATTGGGGAACCAAGTCACTTCAGGGCTCGTGGGTGAGGGGATTTATGTCACGTGGCTCTTTTAGCAGCTCTACATGTTGTAGACCCTACCACAGAGGATAATCAGGATCACCTTAGGAAGTTGCGTTATCTTATGGACCACCTTAAACAAAAATGCCAGTAGCTCTTTCAGCCTAACCAAAATCTTGCAATAGATGAACGTATGGTCAAGTCTAATGCTCAGTCAAGATTTAAACAATACATGACGGGCAAGCCTACTCGGTGGGGTTTTAAATTATGGGTAATTGCAACATCAGACTCGGGGTATACTCTCGACTTTAATGTTTACACAGGTAGTCATGATGGGTGTCACTGACTTGGCCACCAAAGTAGTTGAATCGTTACTGCAGCCATTCAAAGACCAGGGCCAAAATGTTTGGTTTGACAACTTTTACACATCCCCAGCTCTTATGGTTAAGTTGTTAGAAATGGGAACTAATGCCTGTGGGACATGCAGGGTGAATCGTAAACGGTTTCCTGCAGAATTAAAGACATCAAAAGATGGAAATGCAAGACAGCTCGTGGGGATATGAGGTGGTGTAGGACTGGACAAAAGAAGTAGCCCTCCAGTCCACTGTCATCAGCGAATATAACTAAAACATGGGCATTGTTGATAGGTCAGACGAAATGATTGTCTTATGACGTCCTACAAAAAACTCAGAAGAGGTGGAAGACTCTTTTTTTCCACTTCACAGACATTGCCGTTGTCAAAAGTTTCATATTGTTTAAGGAATGGCAACACATTCATGTGGCAACAGGGGATGAGCATAGACTGGTGAACTTAACCCAGATAGATTTCAGAGAAAACCTGGCTCGTCAGCTGGGAGGTATCAATATTCACGCAAGTTTCCCTTTGCATACACTAAAGCCTGTAGTCCCTCCTTCGTCATCACTCCACACAGCCCATGTCCCTAAATTTGAAGAGTCCTCTAAGAGATGTTGGCTATGCTATCGGAAAAGTAGGACTGAAAATAAAACTAAATTAGCTTGTTGCGCGCCGGAATGTAATGGCAAAAGACTTTGCTTGGTTTGCGATAGGAACTGTTTTCAGTTTCGCGAAGAGGCCTAGGTTGGGCTGTTTTACTGGTGTTGTCGTTCTCCCCCTCCCCTCTTTTCTCCCTCTCTTCTCTCCACAGGTATTGCAGTTGTTGAGTATTTATGAATTTATATATATTCTGTTCCTGCACTCTTTATTAAAAATTTATTTACTGTAGATATTTCGAAAGTTTGATTTTGGATGTTTTGCTGTGTAATTGTAATGTTCAAATTAAATAAAGTGTGTGTTTTATTGAACTCATAAAATGTATATTTCAGTGTTTGTGTCCTTCAGTTTCAGATGCAATCTCAATTTATTATTACAGGTGCTCAAAAGGAGTATTTGAGGAGTGGTCATGTGAAATGTATCTTAACATTTTAAATGTTTGTTTTATTCTGTTTTCCCACTAATCACTAGAATGGTCATAACTTTTAAAAAATAGAATATATTTCTAATCTGTCTGCTATTCTACATTGCCCATAAAATTATGTATATTTCATACACTCTAAGTTTCCCTCTAGCTTGTAATTAAAATGGTTGAAAATGCAGTTGTCTGATGAAGTATGGTGGCTGGAGAAGAATTTTGTAAAAATTGCTGTGTGAAATCTTATTGATAAAGGATGATTAGCATTAAATAATCATACATATATTTATATCATTTGAAAGCCCTAGTTCTTCAATATAGTATGTACAGTTCAGGTGTGTGATGTTATATAAATATGAATATAATATGAATTTGGATATGAATATCATATTCTGGCACAGAATGGAATTTTCAGAATTTTGGGCTCAGGCTTTAAAGGGTTAAATAGCAACAACAGCAGGTTTTGAGCAGACTATCATAAATTTACCAACCCCTAATCCACTCTAGAGCACTTTCACACCACACCGGCTTATGCTTGGCAAGTCGTGAGAGAATTCAATCGTAAAACAGAACCAAACTTTGAACTAATGATTCAAGTTATTACTTTGGATTCTTATGCATACTGTGACAAAACTGGCACATAGGATTCCTCACACGGGGCACCATTAATGTTGGGCGCTTCATTCAGGAGCGGGTTTGGTTATTAGCAATAATTAATAATTATCAAAGATAATGATTAATTATTAAGATCAATAGGACATTGATTAGAATCAGCATTAGCTTTTTAATCCTTTAAATCAACAATCATCAAAGATAACCATCAATGATCAAATTCAATAGAATATTAATTATTATCAAAGATAATTATTAATTTATAAAATCAATAGAACATTGATTATAATTAACATTAGCTTAATGATCCTTCAAATCAACAATCATCAAAGATAATTATAAATTTTCAAAATCAATAGAATAGCAATAAGGATTAATATCACTAGGGCACCGCCCTGGAATCAGGGACTAATAACCAGACAGTATAGCAGTCTCACTATAGGATTGTTCTCTTAGGAAAGTCGACGTCCAGAGAACATCGACATTCAAAAGGTAAACAATGAAGGCTTGAATCCGAGCACTGACATCCCCTGCCAGCGCTTGACACAGGTGCATGCAGAACAATACCAAAACACTTCTCTTTAAAGTATAACAAAAATGTATTGATGCAGTAATATCAATTAATAATCAATACAATTCAGTTGATAAACTTCCGACTTCCAACTACAAACTAAACAGTAACATGATTAGATATGATAACAAACAAGCCTATAATACAGAGAGGAAGGTATGTGTGTGTGTGTGTAAGGAGTGGAGAGAACAAAATGGCGGACGTGGCTCTCGTGGAGAGTACGTCACACGAGGTTTCCCGCCAGAGAAGGTGGCCGCGAATGTGGCTGGAGAGACTCGTTAATGGCGTCTGCCCGTTTAACGTGCATCTCCGCTGGTATGATAACTTAGTGACAAAGCTGGACTCTATCGCCAAATTATCTGTTCGCCGAATGTGTGTGCGGGCATGTTTGTGAGGGGTTGTGTGTGTGTGCGGTTTGTATGTGAGAGAAAGAGCAGAGTGATGGCACCGAAGCCGTTTTTAGTGATTGTGGAAGAGAAGGCAACTGTTAGTTTATCACTCAGAGACGCAGTGAACAGCTCCTAATCCATCCGCTGCGGTCGTTGGTTCTTTAATGGATAAACTCAGTGTCCCGGTCTCACCCGCAATGGCGGATAGGCACAAACAATCCAAAGTGGTTGGACAACAACACAGCAAATCTCATTTGTGGTAACAGTACGTTACAGTAATACCTTGAGTATTATTAGCAGCAATGTGCGGACTCTGTGGTCCGTAAATTGTAAAAGCAATAACCTAGATACACACGAATAACACACTATTATAATCTATCTCTGCGCAGATGTAAACCTCTTACTTGAGTCACGTGAGGATGTGGGTAGAATGTGTGTTTGTCCGTCGTTTGACTCTGACTCAGTTCCTCAAAGCTCGGGTGATGATGGGAGGCTGTTTCCTCGCTCTGTCGGTGGAGAAAACAGCGAAGTCGACTCGGTTGAAAAGGGAAGAGAAATCTTCTTTCTTAACTTCTGCAGGCAAATGGGTGAGACGCGGATTGCTTGGTGGTCTCCTTCGGATCCGTTAGCGTGCTCGCTGGAACATGTTGAAATCTCAACTCATCCAGCGAGATGGAGATCGTATGGCCAGTGTTTCAGGCACATATGTTACTTCCTTGGGCAACAAGGCTACACTTGGGAGCAGCAGGGCTGCATCTAGATGAGGCACATACTGTCGCTGGAAGCAACGCCCAGAAAGATCTCAGAGGTTTTTGTACTCCCGATGACATCATGGTTGAGGGACACGTTCTGTCGTGCACCTCATGCAACAGGAGTTGAGAGTTTGATCCTTCATAATTTCACACATAGGTGTAAAGTGAACAAGGCTTCATGGGCTCTGTAGTCTGGCGCGGTTGTTGTTATCAGGCTTAATGACTGTATGTAGGCCTCAGTCAGGCTTTATGACTGTATGTAGGCCTGCCTTTGTCTCATATCTGAGTACATGAGGCTGAGCTAAAGCAGTTTTGTAAGGAAGAATGGTCCAAAATTCCTTCTGAAAGTTGTGCAGGAAATGCTTGGTTGAGGTTTTTTGCTGCCAAAGGAGGATTGACCAGTTATTAAATCCAAGGGTTCAGTTACTTTTTCCACAGCACTGTGAATGTTTAATGGGATGTGTTCAATAAATACATGAAAGTTTATAATTGTTTGTGTGTTGTTAGCTATACTATATGATGAACAATTAATGCAGAAAATCAGTTAATTCCAAAGGTTTCACATAATTTTTCTTGCCACTGTACTGTAATGATCTACTCTGACACAAAGCAAACATTTGTAAACTAAACATTGCCTATATACAATCACTACTTTGTTCACACTCAGTAATCCACACAACCGGTCATTTAGTTAATAAAGTAGTTTATTGATAGTAAACAATTATCAAACATTTAATCCAACAGAAGGGGCACATTCCATTGTGACTACCATTCAGTTTCCTCTTATTTGCATTTTGCATTAACATAAAATATCAGGCAAACGAAGAACAGAGATCAAATGCAATGTTTAATGCTTCTTTTGTCATTTTATTGTTTGTCTTCCCATTCCTTCTGATGCAGCTAGTAGAGGAGGTATCCTGCTATAAGCAGTGTTTAGTACCTTCCTGAATGGGAGGTGCCAAGTTTCTGATTGAATGGGGAAAGTACATGTTGACCAATAAGATTTTGCTGAACTCAAAAATGTGTCTAAAACCTGCCAACAATGTTATTGTTGTTTGCACAAGTTAATGTATTATGTATTTACTTGCTTATTTAAATAATAATCATGTGTGATGTTAATATATTGTGAATTGATGGAGCTGTTATTTTGATTGATTAATCTGTTCAGTTCATTTGGGCTATTTTAATTTGAGCCTCAATTTCAAAATAACATCTGATTTTTTTTTTTGGAGGGGAGCAAGAAAGAAGGGGGTGGGGGTTGTTGGGCTGTTGCCAGAGAATTTGTAGCCTCTGACAGAGTGTGCATTTTTGGAAATTTTCTAATTTGAATTCTGTTTTGTTTATTTTTCATTTATTTTATTATTATTATTATTATTATTATTATTATTTATTTATTCATTTATTTATTTATTTTGAGTATTCCAAAGATTATTTTTCTTTTTTTCTATTTGATTGTTTGTTTGGATTCTGGCTGTGACAATAAATCTCTTTTTGGAGCAATTTTTTTGTCTTGTGACTTCTCTGCTGATATTTCTGGTCACAACCCCAACAAACTTACTATATACTCTCTCATCAACTTAAAAAAAAAATGTCTTGATGCAAGTTAACCATGCAGTAACAGGCACACAACACTTTCCTCATGTAAATTAGACTCTCGCTAAACATATTATTTATGTCGCTATCCCATGAAAAAAAAATTGTAATCCAGGAATCGCTTTATTTTCTGTATAGTCACATAACAGATGTTATGAAAACTCAAAGCGTGTCTCCCGTGGAAGTAACAGCAACTCTGCTCACCCCTCGCACACATGTGAAACAGGCGATACTCTTTGGATACTTTGTTGGCTTTATGTTATTTCTGTTAAGGGAATTGGAAAATTAGTGCAGTCCTCTAAATAGCAGGCTAGCAGGTAGCAGCTACAAGTTTGTTTACTCATGGTGGCTGCCGACTCCTCGTGTTTCTCATTGCTTTGTGCACATACGTGTTTGACCAATCACAGGCTGGAGCACCACAGTCCCTCTTCTGGGGTAGAAGTACCTTCACTGGAGTAGGAACTAAATAGTACTTCTAAAGTCCCTCTAAATGGCTGAGAGGAACCATAGTTCCTCATGTGCGAAAATGATGAAAAGTACCAGTTCCGGGTAAAAGTACCTACAACAGGCTTTAGTTCCTGCAGTGGAAAATGGCCTTATGCTTAAGGGTAAAGTGTTTATTTATTTACTCACGCTCAAAATGTGAAGCAGCTTAGAGATGCACATATTCCATAGCCACATGTTCAAAAACAGAAGACAATGATGAAAACCGAAATCTAAAATTACTGCCAACTTTCTTTTTGGTTTCCTTTACATTGTGCCAAAGTTACTGGTAATTAGGCCTACAGGGTTTACCGGTGCTCCGTCGTTAAGACAAAGAAGTTGAAATACTGGATAACTTTACACAGACAAGGGGCCTCATTTATAAATCATACATACGATCAGATTTGATCCTAAATTCCAAGCAATTGATCCTACATCAATAGTGAGGAACAAATCGGGATTTACAGTATAAGGGAGAAACTGACCTGAACATGTTCTTATGTGTACGTCAACTGACAAGCATGCATACAAATTTGTTTTGTGCCTATGTGTGCCAGTGTGCGCTGATTTGATTTCTTTTATTTTTATTATTGATGCAAATGAGTCAGTGACTGAATTTATTAATAAATTAGTGAGCATGTTTACGTGAACAAGAGTATTCAGATACAAGTCAGAATGTGGTCTAAATTAGATTATGTATGAGTAACGTAAATATTTTATCTAGAATTTCTGCTGTAACAATATTTATTTAGCCCTATCTGCACATTTCCATAATAAATAAATTTTGAGACCTCCAGATAACAGGCAGGTGTAATATACGGTATGTAATATGTCATGCACATTTTTGGAGTGAGGAGAACAAGAGACTAGTGAAACATAGCTAATTTAATATACTGATGGTTAAAAAGCACCGCAACACTCTCATATTTAAAACTCACCTTTTTTTATCAATTCATGCTTCAGCCACTTGTCTGCTGTTGTTGAGGACATAAGTAAAAATATATGATTATAATGATAATCAATGGCAAGAGCGAGCAGGAGAGAACAGTGGAAAAAGAACACGCATGTAGTTAATACAGAACACGTTTGCAATGTAGACTATGCATATTTCATTAAAAGAGCATGTAAACCTCTTTATTAATTAAGGTTTAGCAAGAATATGGACATTGGTTGAAGAATGACCACGTTTACTGTAAATCCATCAATGAATGGATTTATTATTGATAATGAAAATGCACTGATGATGAGTTGTTGAATAGGCTGCATTATATGGGCAGACACTGGTAGGTGCACTCACTTTTTTAGAAAACCTTGCCAATCGCACAAGAACATTCCATATGAATGAATGAATGAATGAATAACTTGCACATGCACTTTTATTGTACTCTGTCTCACCATATTAGGCTGTGGGCACTCACGTGCGCATGTTTTTAAGGTGAATTGCAATTTAGGAAAATAAAATTCGGGCATACGGACATTTTATAAATCATTCATAGAAACATTTAGGAAATTGTCATACTTTCACATTTAAAGCCGTCGCCACACTAGCAGACTCAAAACTTGCCAATTAAGAATGGTGGAAGGGTGACAAACATATAGATTCACTGCAACTCTCTCTGATTCCCTGTCACGTGGAGCTCGCTGAAATAACAACAGGAGTACCAGGTTAGCATAAACAATTGTAAAAGAATGATTTAGGAAGTGTGTACCTTGTGAAAGTGTGTGATTGTGTATTTATCCCCTCAAGGATGCAGTAGAAATGTCGATATGCAGCTTTCAGTGAGTAAAGAAATTATGTTTAAAGAAAAAAGACTGTTGTGCATTTGCTTTCTGATTTCATTAATAATTTTAGTGTGGAAAAACGCTTGATGGCAGAATCACTATGGATTATAATCAGCCTTTGTGATGATTTGCAGCCGAGTGCGATGAAAGCATTCAGATCAGCTTGACGTCTTGTCAGTTATTCTTAAAAGCAGCAGCTCATCAGTTATTTGAAGCAAATACAAGAGCCCACCCCGGTGACAGAAATTTTTTTCTGTCATGTTGGATCCTTTTTTCCCGTTGTTGAAACCAATAACTCAGCAGAGAGTCCCGATGGTCAAGTGATTAACAACCTCCCACTGGCAGATGCTAATGCGTGCATTGTCTCCCTCCATCTGGCCAGGGATTATGTAAATAAAGCTCACACCTTTATTAATAAGGCCAAGGTAACAATCGATTTTATCACACTAGAGTCATGTTAACACATACTGTATTACATATAAGTATTGCGGCTGTACATTTGAAACAGTGTGTGGTTAATGTTTTGTGTATTGGACCCGTTTACTTTAATTATAGGCCTTACTAAGCACATTTTTTTTTCTTTAGAAAAAGAGGGATGAGTCAAAATTATTTTCTGTGGTAACCAACATTATGTCTCAAACACTGTCAATAGAGTTTATCTTATATTAAACCAGAAACATTCCTTGTAAGAATTAATATCTATGAACTTTTATTTGGTCTCTAAGCAGTCCTGGTTTTGGTGGTAATGCCTGCTTTCACTTCATTCTCAAAAGTTTGAACAAAATATTCTAATCCCTGAATTGCAAATTGTTCTATCATATTCACTCTTCTCACGTTTATAATTTTGTCCCATGATTGGTATACAGCAAAGTGCCCCAAAACTCTTTTGTTTCCTCTCGCATTTTGATGTTCAGAGAGTAAGTGAATTGTTGTGCTTGAAACTGCTGTGATGTATACAGCTCTGCTGTTGGATACTTTTGCTTTCCATGGTAACTCTCTTCGGGACTGCGGGTAGTGTAGTTCTTCACCAGGAAATTCGGCAGTTTAACCACAGAAAAAGGAAAGAGTTGAATGCAATTTCTCATGAAATTGAGATTACACTTACATATGACTTCCACAGAAGCACATACCATTGTTTAACAACCTTGGAGCTCATAATAATTCTGTCCTAAAAGGTTTATATGTTATCAAGAGGTGTAAAGAGGTGTTTTTTTTGTGAGTAAATGCAAATTCATTGAACAGTGTCAACATATACACCTTTTAATGATAAAACAAAAACAAACAACAAAAAAAAAAAAACATTAGTAGCTATAGGCTAATGTAAAAATGTACATTAACCAAGATATTTCAAGTTAACTAGTGCAATATAATGTTAACATATACACCTCATAAAATGTGTTAGTCAATGTATAAATAAACACTAAACAAGATTAATAAATGCTGCAAATATTGACTGCTGTGTGCATTTTCCATGTCCCTTTTTGATTTGGAACTAGTAGCACTTAATAAACAAGCAAAAAGAAAATTCTAGAGCAAATAGTTTTCCTAAAAAATTAATGTCTACATATGTGTATAGCGGGACTAGGTTGTGACATTTTAAATAACACCAAGCTAGAGAAAGTCCGATTTTTTGCATCAAATTGTTTCCAGGAGTGTTGGTTATTCATGTTTTTGAAACATTACAGACATAACATCTGATTTTATGTAAAACTGAATAAATAATTCTAAGCATCATCCAATCACTGCCAACCATGTTAAAATAAAATGTAGCATTATGAAATTCAGAATCTATGTACTGATTACCATTGTTCCATGTCTGCCAAACATGTTGAGTGGTCCAAACATTATCTGCAGCCTGAAACTGAACTTTTGGTTGAATTTTAGGATTGAATGCACTTAGCTGCATTGAAAGCTATAGGATGCTCCCTTGCTCCCTATTTAGTGAATGTCATCAGCCATAGCCATGGCAGGCCGAGTGCCGCAGGTAATTACAGCCGTGCTAATAGATAGACAATACAGCACAGTGGCGAGTGTGATTTTGCTTTTATACATACCAACAAACAAGTAAACAAATAGGGAATAACTAAGGACTGTCCCCAAAAAAATGCTCATGTGTGGAGCAACTTTCGTACACCACAGATTGAGGATCTGCTGTTGCTAGTTCGAAAGATGCCCTCAAGCCTCCGTTATTCATTAGAAAACCACACTTTAGAACTGGTAACGACAGCTTGGGCTGTTTCTAACAAGTTATTGGAGAAACAAGGATGTGTATGTGTGTGTGTATGAGAGAGAGAAAAAGAGATAGCGACTAAGCGTGTGATTACCAGGGTTGAGGAGTAACGGAATACATGTAATGGGATTATGTATTTAAAATACAAAATATTAGTAACTGTATTCCACTACAGTTACAATTTAAATTGTTTATAATCAGAATACAATTACATTCAAAAAGTATTTTGATTACTAAAGAGATTACTTTGTATTTTATTGTCATTTGTTCCATTTAATGTTGAGTCTATTCAGTTAGAAAACTTTTATCCATATAAAATGATGCAATCCAAAGAGCATTTGAACAGTGGTAAAAAACTTTCTTAAGATGTGTTACATTCATACGAGCAGACTTTGGAGCAGCAGAAATAAAAATAAAAGCTTGTATAAATTGTCATGTGAACATTTAGCTTTATGCTAATCCTTACAAAAAGTCTAGAGTACTACCAAACTAGCCACAAACTTGCCACAAATTTGCCACTTATTAAATACACTCATTATTTTCACATGGAAATGAGCTTGTGATTCGCCGCAAATGTTTGCCAGAAATGTTCAACTCTTCACTGGTAGTGGTAAACCTAGAGCAAACCTTTGGCAACAATGGAAAATGTTCTGCAAGTTTGCTGCAAAACTCATTTGCATGTGAAAATAATGAGTGGCAAATTCTCAAAAATCTTGATTTATGTAAGGGAAGCTAACATGCTATTTCTAGCAATTTTACATGCACCGGTTACCAGGCACGATCATATTTTTTTATCAAGAAAATCCACATTAGATCATAATTTATTTATTTTTTCTATTAAGACCATAGGGCAAAAATCTTTTTCTTGATGAGAATTTTTTTATTGTTTTTCTGTAAAATATCTACAAATCCTTAAAACAAGATCTATTTGCTTTATCTTGTTTAGCAGCAACATAGCATAAGATATTTAGGATTTAGAGAACATTTTTAACATGTGAACTCTGTCTGACTGTAAAGGCTGATTTTTATAGTAAAATCAAGTGAAAAAATCTACCAGTGCTGAAGAAGTAATCCAAAGTATTTCGATTACATTTCTGACCTCGAGTAATCTAGCGGAATACATTACACTTTACATTGTAAAATGTATTACAGAATAAAGTGCATGTATTCTGTAATTTTTACTGGAATACATTTTAAAAGTAACCCTCACAACCCTGGTGATTACCTGTGTCTGTTGCAGTGATGAACAGTAATTCTGCAGCTGTTAGTTTAACTCTATTCCTCAGCTGTAGTGTGGTAGGAATCCACTCCGATCATGGAGTGATGCTGCCATAAGTGCTATCGGAATTATTCTACGAGTATTTCACTCACATTCAAGTGTTTTGTTGCCAGAGAGAAAACATGGAGGATGGCAGTTTCATTTTTGAATATTTCTTGGTGAACTCTTACTTTGACACAAACACAACGCATTCTCTCTTTCACCATGTTGAAAGTTTAGGTCTTCTCCCATCTTAGGAACTTGGGTATCAGGTAGGTGCCCTGAGCATGTTTGATTACTCCATCTATCGAGACTCTCAGCTGTGATCGGCATTAATGCTGAAGCTGTTCATTTAACTCTATTCCTCAGCTATAGTGTAATAGTAATCCGATCATGGAGTGAGAGACAATTCCAGATGACTTCAAAGAAACTGACTGAAAATGCAGTTTGTCAGTGTCAGCTCAACTGGCTCATAGCACACATCTTTTGTTGCCACCTGCTGGCTCAAATCTTTAATGTCACAGGGATGAATGAAAATTCATACATCTAGCTGCTTTTACACATCTGCACAGCTCTTGCACGTACGTTTGGAATGCCACAAACATCAGAGTGATACAAACAGTAAAGTGTCCCAGTGCTGATGGTCTGAGCTATCAGCACTCTTGGAACACCTCTCATCCAATCAGATTTGAGGACCGGAACTAACTGTTGTATAATTAATGCTATCCATTTAACACCCAGGTTTAACTAGCCATGTGTACTACAATTGCCAACCCGCTGTACGCTGCAAGTGAAATGCATTCAACAATAGTTTGTTTCCAGTAGTACCCAGACTGCATGAACTGCTGAGCTTAATCAAAAAGAATAAACATTAATGTCTAATGGTTTATCAGCTACACGTGTCTGTTTTACATGTTGGGGGAAATGATTGCAAGTCTCCATGGGACCCTATTCTGTTTATCTCATTTTCTGACTGCTATGGAAAATGGAAGAGTGGAGAGGTAAACAGCACATAAGAATCCACATGATTCTAATTTCATTTATTTCTCTCACTGTATATGTTTATTTATTTATCGGTCCAGCAAGAGTAATATTCCCAACCAAAATGCCCTAATCTTCTTTCCTGCAATTTCCATGCTGCAGTTATTATTCTCATTCCTCTGAATAATATCCTTCACTCCTTGAGTCTTTTTTCCCTCTATTTTTCTTTCCCATTCTCATATTCTGTATCTGGCATGCTCATATCCTGTCAGTATATCAATCAAACAGAGCTGTCCACTCAATCCACACCTGATTTATCAGTCTGCCTCATCCCAAACACCATTGCTTGACCCAAACCTTTTTAACAAGACAGTGACAGATAGCAGGTCCAACCTGAGCAACCTGTTTCACTCGGTCTAGTTCATAACCACACAGATTGTACTTTTAATCATAACACATGAAAATCCATCAAGAAAACAATTTAATGTTAAAAGCTATGATAATCTTAACAGTGTTAAGTAATCATAATTCAAATATTTATTGTGTTAATCGTGTTTTTACTGTCCCTTAGTTGTGACATAATTTCCACCATACTAACAATTTGCCACTTTTTAAAAAAGTTACATATAAAATATGTACTTTGTTACCAAGGACACAAAAGGGCTGGGACAAAAGATATTGTAATTGGATGTCACAAAATATTTAGAGGTGTTAACCCCTTTTTTCTTAGAAATGAAATGTTTACTGAAGAACAGTTGTGTCTGACATGACATTTCTTTACACTGTAATACAGAATTTCACAAGTTTCACACTAGGCTTTTTGCATGCAATTTTATTTTATGGACAACACAATGGACCACGATATGATGTCACGCAGGAGGGCTTCTGGTTTTACCCCTTTAAGCTCGGATGGGCACGCGACAAAAAAAACAAAAAGTCTAAATATTAATAACTGCAGTCTTGATCAACACAAAATAGGCATAGTTTTAAAGCTTAGAAGCTCTACTTTACAATACATGTAGGCATTATGACCAAAACTGAACAAGTGCTTTGAAATTAGCAGACAAATCAGAAGTGTTCAGTTTTTTATAATCTATAAACAATGTTGCACTGTACATATTATTGTAATCAGTAAAACATAAAACTCATCAAATAGAAGCCTTTATTTTTTTGGTCACACATTATACATAGATTTTTGCATATATACAGTGAAATTTATTTGTTTTCACATATCCCAGCTAAGCTGGGATCAGAGTGCAGGGTCAGCCATAATACAGTGCCCCTGGAGTAGATAGAGTCAAGGGCCTCAAGAGCCCAACAGTGGCATCTTGGCGGTGCTGTGGCTTGAACCCCTGACTTTCTGGTCAGTAACCCAGAGCCTTAACCACTGAGCCACCACTGCTCCTATGAAGGGTCATATGTTGTTGAGTGAAGGTGAGTAATAGCTAAGTGTATGTCTTTGACATATGTTACATGTGAACAGGTGTTGCTTTTATGCCGATTTTATTATTTTTTTCACGGAAAATAAACAGAACATAAAATATACGATTACTTACAGGAGGCGATTATCTTTCAAACAAGCCCACACCCAAGGTAATTGAATGCATAGACCATAGACAATGTGCACACAGCATCTGGCTATCTGGCATCTTGCAATCTGGCTGAAAACACATTAGCTTTCCTAGACCAGATGTTGTCATCAGAAATGATGTTGTGTCATGGAACACTAAACCAATCGGATTGGGTTCAGATCTGTGCAAAAATCATCCATATTCAAGCAGAGAGACATGTAATTGTTGACAGTTACATTTTTGTCAAAAGCAGTTTTTTGGAGCCACCTTATTTACACTTATTTACAGATGTATAATGTCAAATCAGAAAAAGAATAATTAAAAAAAATTTTTTTGGCTCAAGCTTATTTTTCAGCAGTTTTTTAGTCTGAGTCTCAGAATTCATCATAATCTACAGTATATCATTAATTAAATTGTTTTTTTTTTTTGCATTATAAGCCTTCAATTTTGGTTATGCCAGTGAAACAGGAAATCTCAGAGCTTAAACAGTTAATAAATAAGAAAAACACAGCTTTGAAATATGTATCCTTTGAATTGAGCCAAGAGGTCAGTGTGTAAAGTTTCAAACTTCTATTGGTCACACGTCCTCTCGTCATCCAGATTCGCAGTTCAGAATTCACCAAGCTTGAACTTTGGTACACAGCACTGAACAAAATTTCTTTGCTTGATCTTACATTTCCGGTCTCCTGCATTCAGATGTATTTGAATAGGAGTGAATGGAGACCAAATTGTAGTGTGACCATCCGTTAAGACGCGTTTAATAAGCATATATAAACATTAACCTCATGGCCGTAACCAGCTATGAGGTCACCAAAGTCCAGACCTCTGTAAATGTTTCATATTTAAAAATAAAATTTGAAGCTATATTCAACTGAATGAAAAATCAGCAGTTGAAAACGTCTTGGATACTGACGTAACCTCTGTTCCCTGATGGAGGGAACGAGATGTTGTGTCGATGTAGTGACACTAGGGGTTCGATCTTGACAGTCCCAATCACCTTTGCTTAAAATAGAAAAGGCCAATGAGAATTGGCAAGTGGAATTTGCATGCCACACTCCGCCCTGGACATACAGGTATAAAAGGAGATGGCATGCACCACTCATTCAGAGTTATGCTGAGGAGCCGATACAGAGTCCCGGCCATGTCAGCGGCTGGTTCAGTGATGCGGAAGGAGGGACACAATGTCTTGTTCCCTCCATCAGGGAACAGAGGTTACCTCAGTAACCAAGACGTTCCCTGTCTATCACTCACTCGTAGTTGTGTTGATGTAGTGACACTAGGGGTTCCTATAGGAAACGCTGCAGGTGCTGAACCGTGTTACAAGGTATGAAAGAGTGGACATGGGCAAGCTGCTGCGTGCCTCGCAGCGAGTACTCAACCACGTTGTGACCTTCCAGTGAGTTAGGTAAGGCGTCTCCCCAGTCCCGTAAAGGGCGTCGGCTAGAGTGGAACTCTCTGCTCTTCCCTGAACCCTTGTGGCTCGGTGATTGGTTCCTGGGCTCGTGGCACCGCTCAAAGCCACGCCCTGCACCCGTTCCTTTCTTCCCGGAAGTGCATGAAGAGCTGACAAGGTCACGGGAGGCACTTTTTACTGCCCGGTCCCGATCTTTTCAGCTTCCCTGCCCTCACTACCCTCGATGGTGGGGCGGCCAAGGGCTATTCGGCAATCCCCCGGTGGATAAAGGCACTCGCGGTGCACCTATGCCCGCAGAGCGCTGCCACCTGGCCAACTAGGGCTTCGGGTCAACTGGGAAAAGAGCAAGCTCCTCCCGGTTCAGAGCACCTCTTTTCTCGGTTTGGAGTTGGACTCAGTCTCCTTGACGGCGCACCGTACGAACGAGCATGCCCAGTCGGTGCTGGCCTGTTTGAAGGCGTTCAAACAGAAAACTGCGGTTCCACTGAAACTTTTTCAGAGGCTCCTGGGGCATATGGCATCCTCGGCGGTGGCCACCCTGTTCGAGTTGATGCATATGAGTCCGCTTCAGCACTGGCTCCAGACTCGAGTCCCGAGATGGGCATGGCACCATGGGACATGTCGCGTGGTCATCATGCCGGTCTGTCTCCGTCTTTTCAGTCCTTGGACCAACCTCTCGTTTCTATGGGCAGGTGTTCCTCTAGAACTGGTCTCCAGTTCGTTTCCCTGTTGGCAAACTGCGTCTTCCTTGGGCAGAGCCCCTCTGCCCCAGTCTCCATGTTTGTAGTAACTCCTCCCCCATTGGGCAGGATCTACCTTGAAGACTCTCCACATGGTTGGAAAGACCATGTGACATATTTTTCCACTTAAATACCCCCCCCCCTCTTTGGGCGAGGTGTGGTCTCCGTGGTGTCTTCCCCTTGGGAGGGACACCCCCCGACTAGACCTGGCGGCCCAGTCGGATAATCCCCCTTCTTTTTTAGGGAGTGGAAAAAAAGAAGGGGAAAAGAGGCCATGACTGGGTTAAGCCTGTATCTATCTTTTGGGTAGTCGACTTGTCCCCAAAAAGGGCCATTCGACACTCATAAATATGTTGGGGGAGGTTACGTGTTGACCTGGTGTGCTTGCTATGAGGCACACAGTAGTCCGCCCACCACACACCGCCAGTTCACGTAACACAGTTCAGCCAATTGTGGCATTTCGTATAGGGACCACTAGTGTCACTACATCGACACAACGTCGAGTGAGTGACAGATAGGGAACGTCATGGTTACTTGTGTAACCTCCGTTCCCTGATGGAGGAAATGAGACGTTGTGTCCCTCCTGCCACAATGCTGAACTACCCGCTGAAATGGCCGGACCTTATATCGGCTCCTCAGCATAAAACCTGAATGAGTGGTTGCATACTAGCTCCTTTTATACCCGTATGTCTGGGGGAATGGCATGCAAATACCACTCGCCAATTTTCATTGGCCTTTTATCAAAGACCCCTAGTGTCACTACATCGACACAATGTTTCATTCCTTCCATCAGGGAATGGAGGTTACACAAGTAACCATGACGTTTTCTTAATTTACATTTCTTTGTTCTATTGTTTTTATCTTATTGTTCCTATTTGTTTCTATTGCTTGTTTTTTTTTTTTGTTTTTTGTTTTTTTTACTTGTTCTCATTGTATTACTGACTGTTTACTTGTATCTAATAATTACTTGAGAATTTGAAACAATGTTTACTTAATAAATATAAGTATTAGTTTTTGTTGTGGTATTGAAATTGGTTTAGAGAATCATAAAATTTCACTGGTATTGGCATCGTGATTTGTAACAGAACTGATTTTTTCCCCAACCCAAGGCATGCTTGAGATGAAACATGAGACATGTGTGATGTTTGAAATATAGAAAAATCTAAGTAAACATTACAGAACAGTATACTTCTATTATTTCCAATCAAGCCACAAAACAAGGTCTGATTTTATTCTATTTTTATTTATTTTTTTTTTTTTTTTAATGTTATTTCAACCACTGAATGCTATTGCTATCAAACATAAAACATAATTTGCTATGTGGCAGAAATTACATTGTGGTGGAAATGGTCATGACATTTAAGTAAAATAAATTTCAAAAATTTAAATTCTCCTGTGATAAGTGTACATTAGTTATGGGAAGTCTGATTCTATTCTGCAAACCGGTTCTTTTGGACAGTTTGTTTCAATGAACCGGTTCAAAAAAACTATTCACCAGTTCTTTTACATCATTGTGTAATGATGTCACTGTCCATAATCATAATACCCTGGCATTGCGGAATACACACTCAAACTCATGAAATAAAGCCATATGTAAATGAATATTTATGATTATTTCATTTTATTCAATTAAGTTGTAATAATAAGGATGTTTATTGTCATCAGTGTTTCATTCAGTGATCTAACATCTTAGGTAGGTTTCCTCTATTAAAGTTTTGCACCTAAAGCACCCAATACTGACAACGATACACCAACACGGATGTTCTACGTGTCTAAAGCACATAGAGTGAATAAACTTGTCTTAATCAACTCACCCTTTTTACAGAAACCATGATCCAGCTCATAACAACTTCAAATATAATCTGCATGCACATCACTCAATAGTAAAATTAATTTACATCTCTCGACTGAAACGTTTCGGCCCCTCATTCAAGTCCTCGGACCAGTTTACGTATGCTCATCAGAAGCTCACTCATCAGTTCTCAGTATTTTGAACTGAAAGATGTGATTCTCAGTTCAGTGTATTGTTAACTCAAGAACTGTTGTGATCGACTCAGTATACTGTTTACTCGAGAGCCGCTGTCCCAGGATCAGTGTACTGTTGTCTGGAGAACTGTTGCGACTGGATCATCATCATACGTTGATAAAACGGTAATACAATCAAGTCAAACATGTTTCCAGTATGTTTTATTTGTTATACTTTCTGCTGTTCAGCAAAATACATCAGAACACATACATTTCGGCCCCCCTTAATCACACAGCACACTCAGCAGCAGCTATCAGCAGCTCACCAGTTCTCAGTATGTCGGACACCTCCAAAAGAGACGATTCCTAGTTCACTCGAGCGCTGCTGTGAGCGACTCATTGTACTGGTGACGCGAGAACTGTTTGACCGGAGCGTTTAGTCCGAAATGCTTGGTTCTCTTTCTGTCAGTTTGTTCGACATCTCATTATGGGACATACGTGGTCATCCATGAAGCCCTATGTAATAGTGCATGAAAGGCTGTTGGTCCAAAATGGCATCCTACATCTCTTCAATCGTGGCATCTAAGCAGTGAGCCCTTTTTCAGTGCACTTATTGTTTATATAGTTGGCTATACTTAACTGTCTGGAAAGCAAGTTACCACTCATTTGAGGATGTCATGCCATCCCACTACGATTTACTGAGGTAAGTAAATGCTTCACCAAGAAATTAAAAAAAATAAATTACAAAAGAGAGTTTCGACTAACCAGTTGAATATGACTTCCCCGAAGAAGTCTTGTAAAACCAAGCTGCCATCTCGCCCTTGCTCGGGAGTGTGTGGATTTTCTATTATGAAGAGATCTGCACGTTATGTGTCCAGCTTGCCTGGGCATTGACCATGCCAGCACAGCATTGTTGACACCGGTCTCTTGCATATATTGCAGAAAACTTTCGCCAGGAGCAAGACATGAAGGCGTGCATCAAAGCAACAGATACCTCATCTCCTGGGCTGACAAGCTAATGCTAACGAGGAGGAACTGTTTGTATCTCAAGCGGATTCACCTGGAAAACCTACCGGGCTGGAACAACTATCAGCAGCAGGTTTGACTGGGTGTCGATAGGCCAGCGTCTCTCCCCGCCGCTAGGCTAAAGGCTAGATAGGAAGTTCTTCCTTCCCATCACCCCAGAAGCTCATCAGACCCTCCCACCTTTCCAGGACTGCATGGAGGATCTGAGGAAGTATTGGGAGTGAATGACATCATTAAGTATCCCATGTATGGCTTCTCTCTGCTTGACATGGCAGGAAATGGAAGAGAAGAGCTGGTCTCACATGCCGCCAATGGAAGCATCTTTGGCAAGCCATCTAGAGCCTAGATTGTGGTTTATCCCCTGTCACCCCTCAGCTGCCTCAAAGATCAGATCGCTTCTCAACCTCGATTTTTGAAAAGATTTACAAATCTGCGGTGAACACTGACCGAGCTACCAAAGCAGTCACTCTGCTTTTGGCCTACATTGTGGAGATGTAGAAGGATATGTCTGGAGCTCTGTCGCATGGCTATGGACAGAGATTTGCTGAGTTACAGATCTACTTTTACGCTCAACTAATTTTATGTTGGCAATCCACAGGAATACCTTTGGTGGTGGGCCAAAGAGGCCTGTGGCTGAATTTTTCCACAATGGCCTAAAAAAATAAAGGGCATTTTCTTGATCAGCCAGTGAACCCTCAGGGCCTGTTTGGATCAGCTGTGGCAGTGATGTAACAGCGATTCGAAATGAAGAGGAGGAAGCAACAGGCTTTTAGATAATTTGTGCCTTGCAGAGCTCCAATGCCAATGCAGTCTCAGGTAAAGCACTGAGCCGTCTTTACCCTGTCAGTGCCAGGGAGTGGAAAAAAACATCATGGCAAGGACCAAGTTGGTTTAACCCTTCCTCTCGGGAAGCAGCTCCACAAGGACGCCTGGACAAATCTTCCTCCTGGTGGAGAAAATCCTCCTCCTTCCCCCACTTTAGTACGTTCCAAAGTTTTTCATCTCGGTCTGCCTCCACAAGTGCCCTGGAGAGCAATATGGAGAACAAAAATTATGCATCAATCCCCACACATACCCTGGGGTTGGTCAGTAAGAGTCACAAAGTGCTGTCACACACTCACATCCTTCGTGTTGATAAGTCAAACAAAGCAAAGATGTCATACACACAATCACACAGTGTGTCTTCTACAATCCCCTATTTGAATCAAAACAATTCTCTGATCTTCCCAATGAAAGAGAATTAACTTCCTCAAAATACGGATATATACAAGCACCCTGTAAAAACAGTTACCAATGTAAATGTATCAATAACTCCCAAAACATAGAAGAAAATCCCTGTGTGCTCCCTATTATCGCCACTAGAGGTCACTCTAAGACCACCTATGAGTGAAATAGGGAATTTATCAACTAATTTGCACAATTGGGCAATGTGTACAGACTCCCAGTTGGTTTTGAACACATTTGAGTACAGGTTGCAATTTGCGAGAAAACCCCCACATTTCTTGGGTATAACGTAATCCAATGTTCAAAAGGAAAATGCCAAAATTCTGAGAGAATAAAATTATTTTCTCCTCAAAAAGTCAATTCAAATAGCACTGACAAAAGAATCACAGAAGGGGCTTTACAACAATATTTTCTCATTCTCAAAAGAGGGGGAGGAATCTGCCCCATTTTGGACCTCAGATTTCTAAACAATTATCTGAAAAATTACAGAATGTTGACACACAAATCCCTGCTTTATGCTGTACAGAGGAAAGATTGGTTCACTTCAATCGATCTGAAGGATGCATATTTCCATATTCAGATCCATCCTCAATGGAAAATTTCTGAGGTTTGCGTTCAAAGGGACAGTGTACGAATTCAGGATTCTTCCCTTTGACTTGTCGTCAGAAGCAGCCTTAACGCCATCAAGACAACAGGGGTTCCCTATCTGTCACTCATTCGCTGGGGGCGATTTGGGGACTCCAATGGGAGCATTTCCGTCGGTCGAGTTCATGGATGAGTCATGTGGCTCGCCCCAGGGCGAGCTTAATGTCTCATTCGTGGCTTGGGAGGAGGATGAGGTTTCGATCACAGCATCAGAGAGCAGGTTGTTACAGTCTGATGCGGAGGACTCGGCAGGGTTTCCACCATCTGGTGCGATTGCCCATTCTGAGGCCGATGCGGAGATGGCGGCCATGCTTGCCTGGGCTGCCGCGAGTGGAACCCTTCACCCTGCCCTAAGTGTTCACGGCTGGACAACTGGTTCTTGGGCTCAGAGCGCCGCAAACAGCCACACTCTACCCCAGTTCCTTTCTTCCCGGAGGTGCATGAGGAGCTCACAAAGTCCTGGCGGGCACCTTTCACTGCCCGGACCCGACTCTCGAGTTCCTCCGCTCTCACTACCCTCGATGGTGGGGTGGCCAAGGGGTACTCGGAGGTTCCTCAGGTGGAGCAGACGATTGCGGTGCGCCTGTGCCCACAAAGTGCTGCCACCTGGCGGAATCATCCTAGGTTCCCGTCCAAGGCCTGTAAGTTTATGTCATCCCTGAGGGCCAAGGCTTACAGTGCCACTGGACAGGCCGCCTCCACCCTGCATACCATGGCCCTCCTGCAAGTCCACCAGGCCAAGGCACTGAAAGAGCTGCACGAGGGTAGTCTTTTTTTTTTCAAAAAAGAGCAGTTTCCTCATTCTCTGGGTCACACACTCGGTGCCTATGAGTGTTCATCGAACACTCACAGCAGGGGCGCTGCAGATGCGGGTCCTCCGCCTCTGCACACCCACCTACGACACATACACTTCCACGATCAGGCAGATGTGACGTGCCACGAGGATGCCCAGCCTTCTCTCCCATCGCAGACCAGTCCTATGGTGGGTATGTGGAGCAAAGTAAGTGCACTAACATTTCTTTCAGCACAGCCACGAGTTCGGGACACGAGCCCTCTTGACATGGCAGTTCCTGCTCCACCCTGCTGTGAGGCCCCATCCACAGGTATGTCAAAGGCGATTGTCCCCTTGGTGCTCCTTGCTCGGAGTTCAGAGGCATGGTTAGTGCTCTTCAACACATCGTGCTTGCTGTCCGAGTCAGCTACGCGATTCAGTTTGCCAGTCGCATGTCGCAGCTCGCCCACCATCTCCTCCTTTGGAGTCAGCAGCAACTGAATTCGTTGCGGACCACTCATATCCCAGGCGAACTCAACCGTGCAGCAGACACTCTGTTGCGATGAGTAATGCTCAGAGGAGAGTGGAGACTCCACCCCCAGGTGGTCCAGCTGATTTGGAGTCGATTTGGCAAAGCGCAGGTAGACCTGTTTTCTTCCCAGGAATCCTCCCACTGCCTGCTATGGTACTCCCTGACCGAGGCCCCACTCGGCATGGACACGTTGGCACACAGCTGGCCCCGGGGCCTGTGCAAGTATGCGTTTCCCCCAGTGAGCCTGCTTGCACAGACCCTGTGCAAAGTCAGGGAGGACGAAGAACAAGTCGTGTTGGTGGCACCATACTGGCCCACCCAGACTTGGTTCTCCGAGCTCAGGCTCCTTGCGACAGCCCCTCCCTGGTGGGTTCCCCTGAGGAAGGACCTCCTTTCTCCAGAGGTCTGGTCCCTGGAAGGGATGCGGAAGACCTAAGTGGGCTACCACCGGCAGTGGTAGACACTATCACTCAGACCAGAGCTCCCTCTACGAGGCAACTGTATGCCTTGAAGTGGCATCTGTTCGCGAATTGGTGTTCTTCCCGAGATGAAGACCCACAGAGGTGCACAGTCAGGTCAGTGCTTTCCTTCCTGCAGGAGAGGTTGGAGGGACAGCTGTTCCCCTCCACCTTAAAAGTGTATGTGGCTGCCATAGCGGCACATCACGATGCAGTAGACGGTAAGTCTTTGGGGAAGCATGACCTGATCATCAGGTTCCTTAAAGGTGCCAGGAGGTTGAATCCTCCTAGGCCACGCATCGTGGGACTTCTCTGTGTTCTTGCTGGGCCTACAGAGAGCCCTGTTTGAGCCCCTGGAGTCAGTCAGGCTAAAGGCCCTCTCATTGAAGATGGCCCTCCTGACTGCGCTCAAGAAGAGGGTGGGGGACTTGCAGACGTTCTCTGACAGCAATACGTGCCTAGAGTTCAGTCTGGCATACTCTCACGTGATCCTGAGACCCCGGCCGGGCTATGTGCCCAAGGTTCCCACTACCCCTTTTAGGGATCAGGTGGTGAACTTGCAAGCACTGCCCTGGGAGGAGGCAGACCCAGCCTTGTCATTGCTGTGTCAAGTTCGTGCTTTGCATGTTTACTTGGACCGCACAGAGAGCTTTAGATGCTCTGAGCAGCTCTTTGTCTGTTTTGAGGGACAGCAGAAGGGGAAGGCTGTCTCCAAACAGAGGATTGCCCACTGGATTGTGGATGCCATCGCTTTGGCATACCAGGCCCAGGGCGCGCCATCCCCCCTGGGAGTATGAGCACACTCCACTAAGTGGAGTGTGGCATCCTCCTAGGCCCTGGCAAATGGTGCCTCTCTAACAGGCATCTGTAGAGCAGCAGGCTGGGCGACACCCAATACCTTCATGAGATTTTACAATCTCCGGGTTGAGCCAGTTTTGTCCCGTGTGGTAGCGGGTACAAACAGGTAAGTTGCAGGCAGCTGGCTGGGTGTACTGCTTGCATACATTGCCTTTCCCCTCCCTGAGGGGATAACGTGTGCTTTTTCATCCACGTGAGTTCCCGGGACCGGCGAACCCTGGATGTCTTTCCTCCCCCAGCACCCTGCGGCAGGCGAATTCGGTGGAGGAATTTGATGCCATGCCCAGTACTTATGAAGTATGCCCTGTCAGGTCAGCCCCTGTACTTGGGATAGGTGCTCAATGTGTGGTGGTTCCCTGTCGGTAATCCCATATGAGGTATTTTCCATGGTACGGTTTCCCTGATGGTACACCCATGTCTTCCCTTGGGCAGAGTTCTGCTCTGCCACCAGTCATTGCTTTGTAGAGCTCCTCCCTTCCATGTAGGACCTACCGTGGGGACTCCTTTCCATGTGTGGACTTCCCGGTTGGTAAGTCCATGAGGTGTATTCTCCACATGTTAACCTCCCCTTCAGGCAGGATGTGGTTTCCGTGGTGTCTTTTCTCCGTGGGGGAAAAGAACACCTTCCCCGGCGCGTATGTATCTTGGCCCAGCTAAGTTAATTTTCAATTTTTTCAGAAAAAAGAGAGAAACGGTCAAAACACCTGGTGCGGTCTATTCCCATTGTAAGTACGTCTTGTCCCCTCCCTTGGGTACGAGGGACTATGCGACTTATTTGGGGCATTGGGAAGGTTAAGATGGGGCCGTGTGCACTTGTTATTAGGCACGCGGCAACCTGCCTGCACCTGCACCGCCGATCCACATAACACAGTTCAGCTGGTTTTGCCGTTTTGTATAGGGACCCCTAGTGTTACTACATCTACACAATGTTGAGTGAGTGACAGATAGGGAACGTCTTGGTTACTGTTGTAACCTCCGTTCCCTGATGGAGAGAACGAGATGTTGTGTCCCTCCTGCCTCAACACTGAACTACCTGCTGAAATGGCTGGGACTCTGTCTCGACTCCTTAGCACAAACCCGAATGAGTGGTTGTAAGCCGCCTCCTTTTATACCCATATGTCCGGGGCAGTGGCATGCAAATTCCATTTGCCAATTCTCATTGGCCTTTTCTCAAATATCAGAGGTGTTTGGGGCTTCCAAGTTCAACCCCTAGTGTCACTACATCGACACAACATCTTGTTCCCTCCATCAGGAAACGGAGGTTACAACAGTAACCAAGACGATTTTTGGCCTCTCTCAATGACTGGTTAATTTGTGCACAATCAACACAATCAATTGAGTTTCTGGGTTTGAATCTGAACTCTGTGACTTATCAGGCATACATGTCAAAGCAGGAAAAATTAAGTCTGTGAAATTATGTAAATCAATTTCGACTGGGAAGACTGGTCACATTTGAACTAAGTCTGAAACAACTGGGTCTAATGGCATCTGTGATAGCAGAAGTGCCATTGGGACTTTCGTTCATGAGGGATTTTTAGAGATGGGCGAATCCCTCCAGACATCTATGCACAAACGTGCGTATATCAGCTCACTGTCTCAATGCGCTGGTCAAGAACCTTTTGAAGGACAGGATGACAATGGGGTACACATTTCCAATTGTCAGTCTGATCATCCCCACTCTGTCCAGAATCAGAGGGGGATGGTGATTTTAGGCACTCCGCTATGGCCAGTGAGAACATGGGCAGCAGAAATAGTTCAATGATTATACGCAGACCCATGGCACTTTCCTCAGTGCAGGGACCTCCTCTCTCTAGCGGGAGGGATGATATTCCATCCGCAGAGGTGGAACATTTGGGTTTGGCCTGTTAGAGGTCTAATGTAAGTGCACTCAGCTTGCCTCAGAATGTGATTTTTACTTTTCAAAGTGCCAGAGTGGGCTCCACGAGGTCTCTATACTAGATGAAGTAGAGGAAATTTGAGGAATGGTGTAATTTATTTTTTCAGTTCCATTTTTTCTCACTTTTCTTCAATAAGTGTCAGTTTACGGCTCTCCCTATTCATTTGTGTGGTATCCGCAAACTGTGACATATTGATAACTAAAGATAATGTTAAAGAGGTGTGTAAACTTGCAAAAACGATGTCAGACACTGTAATATGCCCTGGTGCCCTCGCTGCTTGTCGTGGTGACCAGGTTTACAGTAGATTAGTGTTACTGAATGGCTGGATGTCTGAGTGGTTTCTGCAGAATAGCATAGGATTTATAGACAATTGGACAAGTTTTTATGGTAGACCTGACCTGCTAATGAGAGACTAACTCCTCCAGGGAAGGTGCCAATCTCCTCTCTAGTAATTTTACTCATAGTCTTAATTGTGATAGTATTTGACTAACTGGGGCCAAAATCAGGAAGCAGACAAACTGGCTAATCCGAACATCAGCTAGCTGAATCAATTAGAAAATATTTACTGATGTCAAACTTGAACATAAATAAACAGAAGATAAACATATAAAGATAGGGCTACTAAATATTAGATTGTTTTCATCCAAAGCACTAATTGTAAATGAAATTCTTACAGATCATAATTTAGATTCGCTCTGTTTGACTGAAACCTGGCTTAAACTAAATTAATATATTAGTTTAAATGAGTGTACTCCCCAAGGTTATTGTTATAAACATGAGCCTTGCCTGAAAGGTGGAGGTGTTGCTACCATTTACAGTGATGTTTTTGGTGTTTTGGTCAGGAAATAAGTTAGATTCTTTGAACTGATAATGCAAAATGTGACATCGTCAGATAAAAAAATAAATAAAAAAAAACTTTTGTTCTTGCTACAGTATATAGACCACCAGGTTAATATTCTGATTTCCTTAGAGAATTTTCTGATTTTCTGTCAGATCTAGTAGTTAGTAGAATATGCTTAATATTCTACGAACACGTTTTAAGGGTAAGGGAGATCGTGCATTTGCTTCGGCGGCACTGAGATTGAGGAATGCTCTGCCACTGTTGGTTAGATCATCGGACACGATAGGAGTATTTAAGACATGTTTGAAAACATATTTATTTTCTGTGACATATGAGAGTTGATAGAATGTTATTAGCTAGATAGCAGAGTATGGCCTTGTCTATGTGTATGGTGTGAATTGATTGTTTGTTGTACTGTGTTTTCTATGTGTTTATGGATGCATTGTTTTTTAGTATGTATGACTATTTTTTTAACTGTACAGCACTTTGGTATGACTTTGTAGTCTTTAAAGTGCTTTATATATAAAGTTCTGTGCAGTTCTGTGGGTGAAAACAGCTTGTTTATGACAGAGGTCAAAGGAGAATGGCCAGACTGGTCCAAGCTGACAGGAAGGTGACAGTAATTCACTGTAGAGCCGAGGAGGGCGGGGCCAGGCTGGAATGAGACACACCCGGTCCCCAATCAGCCTGATGGGGCGCGCGAGGGATAAAGGCGGCCGGGGACGACAGTTCGAGAGAGAGAGAATTGCAGGCAGCTGTACTGTGTGTTTTTGGTTGTGTGTTTTGTTTAAATTGTTTATTAAATTATTATTTAAGTTGTCAAGCGGGTTCTCGCCTCCTCCTTTCCACTGAACCCCCTTACACTCGCATAAACACGCCTTACAACAGTGCTAGGCAGAAAAGCATTTCTGAACATACAACACATTGAACATTGAGGCAGATGAGCTACAGCAGCAGAAGACCCCTCCGGGTACCAATATTGTCAGCTTAGAACAGGAAACTGAGGCTGCAGTGAGCACAGGCTCACCAAAACTGGACAATTGGAAAAACATCGCATGGTCTGACAAATCAGGATTTCTGCTGAGGTACACAAATGATAGGCCCATTCTGTTCTTGGCTGGCAGAAGTGGAACCCAACATGGTCTTCTGCTGTTGTAGCCCATCTGCCTCGAGGTTCGACATGTTGTGCATTCTGAGATGCTATTCCACTCACTACAATTGTACAGAGGGGTTATCTGAGTTACCGTAGCCTTTCTGTCAGCTCGAACCAGTCTGGTCATTCTCCATTGATTTCTCTCATCAACAAGGCATTTTCGTCCACAGAACTGCCGCTCACTGGTTGTTTTTTGTTTTTTGCACCATTCTCTATACACTCTAGAGACTGTTATGCATGAAAATCCCAGGAGATCAGCAGTAACAGAAATACTCAAACCAGCCCGTCTTGCACCAACAATCATGCAACTGTCTAAATCACTGAGCATAAGGCGCAATTTACAATCCTGTTTTTTATTAAACTGCACTATTATGTCTCGAAGACATTACTATATTACAGCTTCTTTTTCTGTTAAGCATAATTTTCTGTAAAGCTGCTTTGAAATGATGTGTGTTGTGAAAAGCGCTATACAAGTAAAAATGACTTGACTACTGTCGTAACACGCTAGCTGACCGTTACGTTCTCTACAATGTTAAAAAATGTAGGTTGTCATATCTGTATTGAAGATCTCTGGTATATGGAATTTGGGTCACAAATATGGCGGGGCATTCATACAGTGACATCACATGAAACAGTTTAATAGCTTAGTTATGTCATGAATTGGTATACAAAAAAAAAAATGCTAGAATGTCAGCCTATATCAATAAATGAAAACTGCTGCTTCATAGATATTTGTTATTTATTTATCTTCCTAGAAATCTAAATACATTGTGAACATTCATAGTTTTATTTGTTAGACATATTGAAAAAAACTAAACAATGCATTTAATTAACAGTTACCATGTTGTTATTGTCCCGGTAGTCAGTAGTCACGTTCTTTGATTATACTCATGTGGACTGATAGGTCAGCAGTAGTGAGTTCGACACTTGAGCAAAAGGTCGTCGAATCAAATCTTGATTATCTTATTGTTTGTTTGAAATAATTACACATTTGATATTGCTGAAATGAATTTCAACATTCAAAACAAATGCAGACATTACTTCAGCATTGCATGGCTTTTATTTTCATTTCATTCCATTTTGCACTGTGGCTGGTACTGACTCTGTGTCTTGTAAGATTATTGATGGTCATTTGGTTTTATACTGTATCCTGTAGTTCACTAACACTAAGAGCTAAATCTGTACATTATTCCAAACTTTTAGCCACAAGTGTATATTTTTCCAAAAATCCGGGTGAAAGTCTAAACGTCCAGATCTCCTTCAATATTTTTGAAGTGTCACAACCCCCTGCCAGATCACCATTGTCTGTGTTCGCATGGGGGATAGGGTATATAATAGCCCACCTTTAACGGCCACCTGAAACGTTCGATTGTGTCATCAGAGAACTCAGATATTTCATCTTATAATCTATAAAATGCCTTTTTTTGCAGATATACACATTTATTCACATAAATATGAATATTTGATATAGATTACTTTAAAAAGGAACACTTAATCTCGTTGGATACCTAGTGTATATGGGTGTTGTCTATATTCCATAGTGAGATATTGAATGAATCGACCGAAAGAGAACTTTGGGTAATGGTTGTAACCTTGGTTCGCTGAGGGTGATGAGTGAGACATTTCACCAGAGGGACCAATATTCATCCACACGGAAGAGCTTTAACCGTGTGCCATTTTGGGCCAACAGCCTTTTAGGTTTGATTACACAGGGCTTCATCGATGACCAAGCAAGAGGCGTGTCCCATAGTGAGATCTCTCATTCATCTCCTTCAGAGAATCAAGTTTAAAATAGTAACCCAAAGTTTCTGAGTACTTTACCTTTAAGAGATGCCAACTGTTATTGATGGGGAGTTCCCTCGCTCCTTAATACAGGACAATGGGCATCCTGACGTGTCAGTTTCGGCCAAAATATGGGATTTCCGGTCTGATACGAGACAGATATTTTAATCTCAAATTAATTTGTTGTGAGCTACAAATGTAATAAGAACAATCCACTCCATGTTGAAGTCCTGATCATGGTTTATTTTGTGATAAAAATGGTTGTCTATACAATTCCCTATATCAGACACAGGCAGATGAAACATTAGAATTACATTTGTTACTCACCAGCATTAATGTCATGTCCAGTATTGTTGGCAATGCTCTATCTTTCAATACAAGTTTCATTGCAAAGCCTAATTCTTAAAGAAATGTGCCACAAACAAATAATCCCATACTGACGCGTTCAGGAACTTCGCTTGAATAAGCCAGTTATTCCTAACATTGTGATTCTTCAAAAGGCTATGCAGAGAATCAGAATCAGAATGAGCTTTATTGCCAAGTATGCTTACACATACAAGGAATTTGTCTTGGTGACAGAAACTTCCAGTGCACAAACAATACAGCTACAAGACAGAAAAATTGAATAGAAATAAAAGTGAACAGAAAATAAAGTATATATAGAAATACACAATAGGACTTATATATAGACTAAGCTGTGTATTGCACATTAATTATTGCTCATTGGGGCAGTTTTAACTGTTCATGAGATGGATAGCCTGAGGAAAAAAACTGTTCCTGTACCTGACGGTTTTGGTGCTCAGTGCTCTGTAGCACCTGCCAGAAGGCAACAGTTCAAAAAGGTAGTGGGCTGGGTGAGTGGGGTTCAGAGTGATTTTTCCAGCCTTTTTCCTCACTCTGGAAGTGTACAGTTCTTGAAGGGAGGGCAGGGGGCAACAAATAATCAGCTCAGCTGTCCAAACTGTCCTTTGTAGTCTTCTGATATCCGATTTCGTAGCTGCACCAAAAATAACAGTTACCAAAGTGCAGAGGACAGACTCAGTGATTGCTGAGTAGAACTGTATCAGCAGTGCCTGTAGCAGGTTGAACTTCCTCAGCTGGCGAAGGAAGTAAAAATTCTGCTGGGCCTTTTTCACAATGGAGTCAATGTGGGTCTCCCACTTCCTGTGGTAGTGCACAGGAACCTGAATGACTCCACTGCTGCCACAGTGCTGTTTAGAGTTGTGAGGGGGGGGTGGGGGTCAATGTTGGGGTGTTCCTCCTAAAGTCCACAATCATCTCCACCATTTTGAGCGTGTTCAACTCCAGGTTGTTTTGACTACACCAGTGAGCCAGTCGTTCAACCTTCCTTCTGTATACAAACTCATTGTCATCTTGGATGAGGCCGATGACAGTAGTGTCATCTGTAAACTTCAGGAGCTTGACATAGGGGTCCTTGGCGGTGCAGGGGATGCAGTTTTTCCACAATCAGGAACACAACAAAGTCTGGGAATCTTACTTGACCTATTAATCTTTTTGTTGCTTTAAAGCAAACTACAGCAACAACAGTATCACTTTTAGTATTGTAGTATCTCCGCTGCTCTATCACCATGATGATTACGTATGTTGTGCAGGTGGGCTATTCAAATGAACACCACATTGTGACATCACATTCAAAATGAGTAATTTTTGCAGGGTGGAAACAATAAATGCTCATTTTGGGCTGGAGAGGAAGTTTTGAGTTCCGAAACTTACAGGATGTTTTTATAGTACAATGACCTCTTGTCAAATGTCAAAATATTTGATTCCTCATGACATGACCCCTTTAAAGTTTGACCTCAAAAATGCTTTATAATCATGAGAAAAAAAATCATGAACCGACACTGCTTGAAGACATTTGATTCCCATTACATGGTGTTGATTTTCAAATCTAAACATAAATTCCTCACTCAGCATACAGAGCTCTGTTCTCATTTCCTTACCAAATATTTCCGATGTTCTCCTTTTCAATTATTAATCAAGTAAAGTGAATTACAGCATGTATCATGCCATATATAACACTCAATGAACCGCATGCTCCATTAGACTGCATTAAGAAGAAACTAAAGACACTTAAAGGTCCATTACATTTAAGGCCTTTTTCCCACTTCAGTTTTGGTTTCTATATTTGATATAGCAGTCTGAAATTTGGTTGGAGATGGAAAGCACATTCGCTTCTTTACTCACATTTTTGTTCCTTTGGATTTACTAACAAAAATTTACAAGGACAGAGCAGCATTTCTGTCTGTGTGCCAATGAAGAATGCAAGCTGCTTGCCAAACAAATTTTTGCAGAGACTAGCAGCCATAAACAATGCATTGTACTATGATATGCAAATTAACATCATTAACAGCGGTTCTACAAATAAAGCCAGATGATTTCACACCAATATCAAACCAAGAACTGTACCCCAGACAACCATTTTTAAGCAAACTCAGGTGCAATGCCTTGGTGCCCATCTGAGGTAAAAAAATAAATAAATAAATAAATAAAAACACCTTTCACACTAACCAAACAAACCAAACTCTGACATCAAAAGCTGTGAAAATGCTTAAGTTTCTTTTCTTACCTAAACTTTAAAAGCAATTCTGGTCAGCACATAAAATATTCTGAATAACAGCATAATTCTGAGTGTTCCGATCAGAAACTTGGACAACCGAAATAGACTTTGGCCTTTACAGTATACTTATAACAGGGACAATTCTCCTGGAGCAACCTTGCTCAAGTGCACAATGGTGAAAGCTCATGGTTTGCTTCTGGGCACTGAAGCAGCAACCTTCCGGTTACCAGCCGATAGGCCTGTCACTATTATTAAATAATCGTCTGATCTTGATTATTTGATCTAACCACGGTTATTTGAGAAAAAAGCAATTATTGTGCACTTCAAATTCCAATCAAATTTCAATGCTCAAATAAGTGATTATTAGAACACAGTCCCATCACCATCAATGGAGCACCAGTGGAGAGAGTCAGCAGCTTCAAGTTCCTGGGTGTCCACATCACTGAGGAACTCACATGGTCCGTCCACGCTGAAGTCGTTGTGAAGAAGGCTCATCAGCGCCTCTTCTTCCTGAGACGGCTGAGGAAGTTTGGAATGAACCGCCACATCCTCACACGGTTCTACACCTGCACTGTGGAGAGCATCCTGACTGGCTGTATCTCCACCTGGTACGGCAATAGCACTGCCCACAACCGCAAAGCACTGCAAAGGGTGGTGCGAACTGCCAGACACATCATCGGAGGTGAACTTCCCTCCCTCCAGGAAATATATACAAGGCGGTGTGTGAAAAAAGCTCGGAGGATCATCAGAGACTCCAGCCACCCGAGCCATGGGCTGTTCTCACTGCTACCATCAGGTAGGCGGTATCGCAGCATCAGGACCCGCACCAGCCGACTTCATGACAGCTTCTTCCCCCAAGCAATCAGACTTTTGAACACTTGATCTCCCATGATCAAAATACATAAGCACTGCACTTTATTACCCTTACTCTTATATCTCACACCGGACTATTATAAATTATATTATTATTATTATATTATGTTCTCTCTTAACAACTGACTATCAACCGACAGCCTGAATGTCAGTACAGTACAATACTGTACATTCTATATACATATATATTTATATATTTATATATATATATTTTTTTTTTTACATTTTATTGAATAATGCGTATCTATATAGTAAAAAAAAAATAAATAAATAAATAAAAAATAAAAAAAAAAACAGCATATTGTATACTGTCCAGTGTATGTTATTATTTGTATATTGTTGAGTGTAATTATGTGTATAACAGATGTTTAAATTGTGTTGTGTTAATTTGATGTTAGTGTAAATTGGTATATGTCTCATCACTGTCACGACTGCTATGTTGATCGGAACTGCACCCAAGAATTTCACACACCATTGCACTTGTGTATATGGCTGTGTGACAATAAAGTGATTTGATTTGATTTGATTTGATTATTAACCCTTAAATGCATACCTCGGGTCTTTAGAGACCAGGGACCTCATTCCAGCCCCTTTACCTAATACATTTTTTGGAGTTGTACCCACACCTCTTTAGTATTGCTCAATCTATCTCTTACAAATAGTATGACACATAAAAAGTGCCAAAATTGCAAACCAAAAAAATAAATAAATAAATAAATAAAAAGTGTAGAGACCCGAGGTATGTAAGAGTGTTTTTTTTTTCTTTTTTCGTTTTTTTTCTTTTCTTTTTTTTTGCACTTCCATAATTATTTTTTTTTATAAATATTTTATATCTATTTAAGTTTACTATCACAGGATATCTATTTCTTTGTGTTTTACAAGATAAATGAGTAATATAGTCATGCTGACATTCTGTGCAACAATGAATGATCAACAATGGTGAATTATCTGTATTTTATATGCATATACACATACATAATATGCATTATTTTATTTTTTACTCAAGGTGGCACTGATGTTTCAGTGATTGACTTGATTAACATTTGACATTGCCATCAAGTACTACACATGAAAAGTATGATATGACTATTGTCATTTGGGTGTACTACTGAAATAATGTAAGTTGTGCATCTATTTAGACACAACAAGTGCCTGAGAAAATATACATAAAATACACATAAGTTACACATACATTACACATGTGTAGATTATGTGTTATGTGCTCAATGTATTTGATAGCCAGTTGCATCTCAGGAAATGTCAGTGTGAAAGTAATGAATACAGTTCTTGATTTGTCCTGATTTGCTGCATTATCTCTTTAATTTATGAAAAATAAAATATCAAAATATTTCAAAATATATTTTATTTTATTATTTTCTAATTGTCTTGAATCAGAATGTTTTTGACACTATCTGGGAATTGTACATCCATTTCTGATAGATATAAGTGTCGGGTCTCTAAAGACCCGAATATGAAAGAGTATTTGGGAAAAATACCATGCATTTAAGGGTTAAGCGAATATATAAAAGCCATCAACGGCACATTTGTGTGTCATTCAGTTGAACTACGAGCATCACTGAACCGCACCATGGATGTTAACCAGGGAAGCTCCGGTCAGGAAGAGCATGTGAAGCACTTCTCAAGCGCTCTGATGCACACGCCGTCAGCAGAGTGTCATGCCAAACTCCCGCAAAAATATGAATGAACAAATCTAAACTTTAATAGTGAATGCAAAGCGCTCCGACTTCACTTTAAATGATCATGTACTGACTATTCCTGGTCATTACAAGTTCAGATACGCCATGTTAATGGAACGCAGTGACACAGAGGAGGAGACGCACACTTACTCTTTTTATGTGGAGTGATAAAAAGATTAAACAAAATCCCTGAAATCATTCAGTAAGCAAAATACAAAAAGCTCCAGTACAACAGAAATCTATCCATATGACTTTCTGAGGTGGGGATTCGGCCCAGGACTTTTGAACTACAGTCCAGTGTATTAGCCAGTGGTGGAAAGAGTACTGATTTATTTTATTTTTTTTACTTAAGTAAAAGTACTGCTACTGAAGAAGTAATTCACTTGAGTACAAGTAGAAGTACTGAGAAATATTATGACTCAAGTAAGAGTAAATAAGTAATTTTCCAAAAAACTACAAGTAATTACATTACAAGTTACTTTATGAAAATTATATTATACAATATATAGTATATACGCTTCCATTTTTAGAACACAAAGACATTTTTGGTCTTGAAAGAAATTGATGCTTCCTTTCACCAAAGATGCATTAAACTGATCAAACATACTGCCAAAATCATTAATTGCAAATTATTATTATGGTATGAAATAGTTGTTTTAAGTGGTATTTATCCCATTCTTCTTTACCCATGATGGCAGACATATACTGTGTCACCTATTCCTTACAAAAGTATTCTAAAGTGATAATTTGGTACTCATGAAAATGTTGTTCATATTAGAACAATTGAAAATGGTTACGCTACCATGCGGAAATCACAATACAATGGGGTTTTCCCCCATTTGCTGAGGTACTGACTTCTTGCAATTGCTTTACACTTGCAAGTCAAATTTTGGTTTTAAAAATTGGCAAAAATAACATATTTCTCCTGAAATTCTATTTTCTCCCAAAGTCTATTGTTTTAGAGAGATGAAAGCTATTCCATGGATTACTGTTTTGAAAAAATAATCTCTAACCAGGACAGAGATGGAAGTGAATGGCCCAGATGCACAACAACAAAAAAAAACAAAAAAAAAAAACAAGTAAATCACAGTCTCTAGTTTGAGGAACAAATTGCGTCAAGCCGTGCATTGCTCCATTCGAAACGTGAGCCCCGTGTTCTTTGATTTGTTTGGTCATCTCAAACAACATTGACGAGCAGTGTTAAATCACTAAGCATGTTAAAAATGAGCTGAATTATGATGCACGGAATGTTTAACCATAATGTAATCCCTGAAACAATTTGATGACAGTTAGACAGCGGTGCATAATGGACTGCAAAAGATTATCTGATTTACAAAGAATGACTGTGGCAAAATTTTGGAATAAGACTTTCAATAATTTCTTGTTTTGTAGCTCCCTCTGATGGACAAACAGTACAACATCCTATTTATTCTCCTTAATTGTAACTGCATTAATTACAGTTCTAAAAATATAATATTTAATTCTTATGTTACGGCACTGCCAAATGGATGACATTTTGCATGCTACCTCAGAATGTTCTTTTGTGCATTTGTACTAAGTTTTGTTAAGTTTGAAAATTGTGCTCACATGATACGTGTCAATTAGCCATTTTGAGCCACAGCTTTGGAACGATGAAACGTATAAAATTATTTTGATAACTTTTTGTCTGGAGGGTTTGCAGATGCTATATAACCAATTTAGAGTGAATTGGGCAAACGGCCAAGCACAAGTTAGAAAAAGTATTTTTTTCAGAAAAAAATGAAATGGTAGAAAAGTTTTCTTGTGGAAACGAAAATTCATGTGGCCATACGTTTTGGGGGCACTGAAGGATTTGCAGAAACTAAAAAAATATCTAGCCTATATGGTTCCGTAGTTATTAGCAAAAATGCAAATTAACTTCATATATTATTGGATTATTGGAGAGCATCTTGCAAATAAGATGAATATAACAGTTACTTAATTATTTTGAATGAAGAATTGCTGTGGCTTAATGTTGATTATTTCAGTTTCTGTTATGCACACATTAACACATTACACTCAGCAGAGTAAAGGGAACTCTTTGAAGGGTTTAAAGACTTAATGATTTATTATTTTGTAGCTCACTTTAGTAGACAAAAATGGTACCTCATCAAATCAAATTCCATTACAGAAAAGTTATAGCACCCCACTGCATCATAAATTGATGAAATTTAGCATGTTACTTCCTGTGGACTTCCTGTGACTTCCTGTTTCCTGTTCCGGTTGCTGCCAGCATGCTACACAAGTCTGTTTGTTTGTAGCTTGCTAGCCTGCTTAGCATTGCTTATTCCTCTATGCTCATCATTTTATTTTACTGCGTGCTTAATTTTTCTTGTTTCAAGAGAAACTTTCTTTTCTTTTCTTTTCTTTTCCTTTCTTCCGCTTGTCTACCTCTCTTCTGTGTTTTACATGGATTATTGCATCAATCACAAACATCTGCTGATCAGGAACTAACACAACAACAGCAAACAATTGTGTGAGGGATTCACATCGATCTCAAACACTCACCGCTCAAGAACAACCATAACAACAACAACAACAAACAATTGTGGTAAGTCATGGCATCCGCTCATGTTATTGCTTCCTGCATTACATGCCACATGTTTGTTATAGCTACTTCCGTCAGAAGTGAGGGGTTTACATGTAATAAATGTAAGGAATTAGTCAGGCTGACAGAGAAGGTTAATGAGTTAGAGACACGCATCCAAACGCTAGTCGAAGTCAGTGAGAAAGACAAGCCGGTAGATACTGTTTTGGATCCGGGTAGAACAGCGAGCAACAGACACACTTTGTTTCCAGCTGTAGAGTCCCTGCAGCAGGGTATTTGGGTGATGTCTCGGCAGTATACTCACTCAGCAAAGTGACAGCACTCTCCTGTTCCTGTTAAAGTTTCCAATCGATTCTCCCCACTCAGTGATGCACCCACTGAGAATCATGTTGAAAGCGCCCTTGTTATTGGTGACTCCACTGTAAGGAACATGGAAATAGAGACTCCAGCCACTATTGTTAACTGCATTTCGGGTGCCAGAGCATCTGACATCAGATCAAATTTACAAGTGCTGTTTAATGCTAAATGTAGATTTTCTAAAATTGTTATTCATGTCGGGACTAACAATGTCCAGCTTTGCCAGTCAGAGATCACTAAAGATAATGTTAAAGAGGTATGTGAACTTGCAAAAACGATGTCAGACACTGTAATATGCTTTTGCCCCCTCCCTGCTCGTCATGGTGATGAGGTTTATAGTAGATTAGTGTCACTGAATGGCTAAGTTGTGTCTGGAGAATAGCATAGGATTCACAGACATTTGGAAGAGTTTTTGGGGTAGACCTGACCTGCAAAAGAGAGACAGACTCCATCCCTCCAGTGAAGGTGCCACTCTCCTCTCTAGTAATTTGGCTCATAGTTTTAATAGTGATAGTATTTGACTAACTGGGGCCCAGGTCAGCAGACAAAATGTCTAATCTGAACATCAGCTAGCTGCCTTGAGATGTCACATAGGTCACATAAAATACAACACATAGAGACTGTATCACCTAGATATCAAATAGAGACTGCGTCTGTTCCCCGAACTACCTAACACAAACCCTTCACTAAATCATAGAAAATGTTTGATTAAGGTAAAACTTGAAAATAACAACAACAACAAAATAGAAGATATACATCATATAAAGGTAGGGCTACTAAACATTAGATCTCTTTCATCCTAAGCACTAATTGTAAATGAAATGATTACAGATCATAATTTGGATGTGCTCTGTTTGACTGAAACCTGGCTTAAACCAGATTAATATATTAGTTTAAATGAATCTACTCCCCCAGGTTATTATTATAAACATGAGCCTCACCTGAAGGGTCAAGGAGGAGGTGCTGCTGCAATTTACAGTGAAGTTTTTGGTGTTACTCAGAGGACAGGATATAAGTTTAAGTCTTTTCAACTAATAATGCTTAATGTGACACTGTCAGATACAATTAAAAAATCTTTGTCATCTTTTGCACTTGCTACAGTATATAGATCACCCAGGCCATATTCTGATTTCCTTGGTGAATTAGCAAATTTTCTATCAGATCTAGTAGTTACTGTAGATAGAGCTTTAATTGTTGGTGACTTCAACATTCACATAGATAATGAAAATGACACATTGGGATTAGCATTTATCGATATTCTCAACTCTCTTGGAGTCAGACAAGCAGTGACATGACCAACTCATCGCCATAATCATATGCTAGATTTAATTCTGTCATATGGAGTTGATGTTGAAACTATAGAAATTAAACCACAGACATCTCTCTGATCATTACCTCATCTCTTGTTTGCTGCGATCAGCTAATGTCACTCAATCTACACCACGCTATCATTTAGGTAGAACTATTTTTTCGACCACTAAAGATAGCTTCACTAATAATCTTCCAGATTTATCTCATGTACTCAGTAAGCCAAAAAGTCTAGAAGAACTTGAAGTAATATCAGAAAATATAAACACACTCTTGATAGTGTCGCCCCCCTTCAAATAAAGAAAATTCAAGAAAAAACCCCACACCATGGTACAATGATCACACTCATGCTCTCAAGAGAGCAGCTCGGAAAAGGGAGTGCAAGTGGAAGAATACAAAATTAGAGGTATTTCGTGGTGCATGGAAGGATAGTGTCCGTAGCTACAGACAGGCAATAAAAGCTGCCAGGTCAGCATATTTTAGCAAACTCGTAGAAAATAACCACAACAATCCTAGGTGTTTATTTAGTACTGTGGCTAAATTAGTTAGGAATAAAGCCTCAACTGTACCAGATATTCTGTCACAGCACAACAGTAATGACTTCATGAATTTCTTTACTAATAAAATTGAAATAATCAGAAATAAAATTGGAATTATGCAATGTCTGTCACAGTACCGCAGAAAACAGTATCTCATAATTTTCCTCAAGAGCAACTTCAATCCTTCGCTGTCATAGGTAATGAAGAGTTAACAAAACTTATTTAAACATCAAAAGCCATGTTGGGCCTCATGTATTCAGATAGAAGACAAAGGCAGGCCTAACAGTCATAAAAAACATTCCTCAAGCCCCCTCCTTCTAAGTCATAAATCTTACTGATAAAATCGCGCCAAAATCAAACAAAGGGAGTCCTAAACAGACTACAGATCCATGAAGATCTTGCCCACTAAAGGATCGAGCACTCAACTCCTATTGGATGAGGCACACAACAGAATGTCCCTCGAACATGACATCATCCGGACTTCAAATAATTCTGAAAATGCTTCCAAAGTTGCTTCCGGCTACTTCGTTCACCGAATACGGACGTAGCTTTTTGCTGCTCTCCGGTGTAACCTCGTGGCATAAGGAAGTAATGTCCGACTTGAAACTGTAGCCATACAATCTCCATCTCGCTGGACGAGTTGAGATTACTCTGTGTTCAACCAAACACTCTAACGGATCTGAAGGAGACCGCTGAGCAATTCGCATCTTCATCCGTTGGCCTACAGAAGTGAAGAGATTAAAGATTTCTCTTCCATCTTCAATCAAGTCGACATTTCTGAGTTCTCCGCCAGCCCGCCGAGAATCAACAGCCGTACCGCCCTCTGAGAATCAACAGCCGTACCGGCCGCCGACAGCGCGAGGAACCGGCTCTAGTCATCACACGAGCCTCAAGAAACCGGGTCAAAGTTAAAGGACGGAGGAAAACACATTCTACCTGTGTCCTCATGCGATTCAAGTAAGAGGTTTACGTCTGGGCAGAGATAGAATATTATAGCGTGTTATTCTTGTGTTTCAAGGTTTTTGCTTGTACAGTTTACGGACCGCCATGTCCGCTCATTATTAATACTCAGGGTATTAATTATCACGAATTTGTTTTGCTGTATTGTAGTCCAACCAAATTGGACTGTTGTGCATTTTCGCCATCGCGGGTGAGACAGCAACTGAGTTCATCCATTAAAGAGTCAAATAACAAGGGACTTTTACGAGCCCTGCTCGTAAAACCGCGTCTCTGAGTGATGAACACGGCTGCTTCATCTCCAGCTATCGCGAAATCAGCTTTCGGGCTGTCACTTAATCATCTCTCTCTCTCTCACTAACCACACTGACACACACACACACACACACACTGTCACACACACACCTTATGTCTTATAGGATTATTTTTATTTCCATATCTAATCATATCACTGTTTAGTTTGTAGTTGTAAGTCGGAAGTTTATTGACTGCATTGTATTAATTATTAATTGATATTACTGCATAAATAAACTTTGTTTATATTACAAAGAGAAGTGTTTTGGTTTGTTTTGCATACGCCTGTGTCGTGCTGACGGGATGTCAGTGCTCGGATTCAAACCTTCATTCATTGTTTTTTTTATTCGAAAATCGATATTCTTCGGATGTCGATTTTCCTAAGAAAACAATCTAATATTGAGACTGTTTTAATATTCGGTTATTAGTCCCTGATTTCAGGGTGGTGCCCCGTCAATGTTAATCCTTATTAATATTCTATAGATTTTTGATAATTGATAATTATCTTTGATTGAATTAGAATGATCAATAAGCTAGTGTTAATTTTAATGTTTCATCGATGTTAACAATTGATAAGTGTTGATTTTAAAGGATTAAAAAAAAAGCTAACATTGATTCTCATCAATGTTCTATTGATTTTAATAATTAATAATTATCTTTGATAATTATTAATTATTGCTAATAACCAAACTTACTCCTAAACGTAGCACACTACATTTACTGGAGTCCTATATGAGGTTTTAATGAGTTAGATCCAATTAATTTAAATATTGATTAATAACTACAGAAATAATTATTAATTATTTCTGATAGTAACCCTGATCTAAACAACCAGTAAAGCCCTACAGCCACAACATGTATGCTAGATCCAATACCAACTAAGCTCTTAAAAGAGATATTCCCTGTTATTTCAGAACATTTTAATATTATTAACTCATCGCTATCCTTAGGACATGTCCCAAGAAACTTTAAAATGGCAGTTATCAAACCGCTTATTTAGAAGCCACAGCTTGATCCTGGAAAATTGGCTAATTATAGACCGATTTCAAATCTTCCATTTATGTCCAAAATACTAGAAAAGGTAGTGTCCTCCCAACTATGTTCATTTCTACAGAGAAATAGTATATATGAACAATTTCAGACAGGATTTATGCCCCATCACAGTACAGAGACTGCACTTATTAGAGTTACAAATGACTTGCTCTTATCATCTGATCACGGCTGCATTTTTTCTTCTAGTGCTTTTAGATTTAAGTGCTGCCTTCGACACCATAGATCACCACATTCTCTTGACTAGGCTTGAGAATTATGTTGGCATTTGTGGACTTGCATTAGCTTGGTTTAGGTGCTGTTTAGCAGACCGCTACCACTTTGTCTGTGTAAATGAGGAATTGTTCAGTTTCAGAACAGGGATCAGTTTTAGGGCCTCAGCTTTTCTCCTTAAATACCTGTATGCTTCCCTTGGGAGATATTATCAGGAATCGTGGAATACGTTTTCACTGTTATGCCAACGATACCCAATTTTATATTTCTTCAAAACCTGACGAAATTTCACAATTCTCCAAATTAGCAGAGTGTATCAATGAAATCAAAGGCTGGATGGCCAGAAATTTCTTTCTACTCAATTCCGTCAAAACAGAGGTACTAATTATTGGACCAAAAACCTCCAGAAATACCGCTAAAATATAATTTGACTCTCGATGGATGTACTGTTACATCGTCTTCTACAGCGAAGGACTTAGGTGTTATATTTGATATCAATCTGTCCTTTGAAAATCAAATTTCCAATTTTGTAGAACAGCATGGTTACACCTCAGAAATATTTCTAAGTTACGACACATGTTCTCTGTTGCTGATGCCGAAAAACTAATTAATGCGTTCATGACTAAATTATTGTAATGCATTACTGGGAGGATGCCCTGCAAGTTCAATAAATAAACTTCAATTGGTTCAAAATGTAGCAGCCAGAGTGCTGACTAGAACCAAGAAATATGATCATATTAGCCCCATTTCATCTTCGTTACATTGGCTACCTAGGCCTAGGACGAGTTTGAAAAAGTAGGTTTAAAAAAAAAACATTAAGTGGTACAAAAGTCTTCTTGCAGAAATGAAAATCTATGTGACCATTTGAGTTGGGGGCAGTGAAGGATTCAGAAAAACTACCAAATTTTATTCTAGCCTATTCGAATCCAGAGTTATTAGCAAAAACTTGAATTAGCTTATTATAGTGCAACCGTGTGGACGATTCTCACAAAACTGATATGCAGCTTCATGTAGAGACCCTTTTTTTTATTTTTTTTTTTTTAAATCAGCCAACGGATAATTATATTTTAATTGTGTTAATTCATTGACCTAAGGGGCCCCCCCTTTTCTTCCGAGCATACAGGCACAAGCGCAGACAAACATGGATGCTTGTGCAGTCCCTGATTAATACAGACAAAAATAATAATACACACTAATAACCCCTGTAATGAATGTGAGTATGCATATGCATAGGATAAGCAGCTGTGAGAGTAAGCGGTTTTGAGAACAGAAGGTCTGAAATGGCAACCGTTCATGCACTAATTAGTTAAGCACCATGAGTCCAAAAGAAAGGCAGGTGGTGGAAAATCATGCTGTTGCTGATGATGTGGCCAACATGTTTTTGTTTTGTAGATAGCAAATAAAAAGTTGTTTGTAAGGAAAAACAATCATAAACACCATATTTTTACATTTGCTGAAAATATGAGTACAGTTTGCCTTTGAAGAATTTGCCACCATGATGCTAGGGTATTATTCTGGGTGGTTTCTGACTGGCCAGATTCAAAAAAGCCCTCAAAACTCTAGGAAACTCTGATAATCTGCTCCTTAGATATGGTTCCCTAGATGCGGTCTCCTTGCTACGTTCATAATTTAAAGCTTGATTTCATAAGGAATAAGCATAAGCAAATGTAATCGAGCTTAAAATAATAATCGTACCAAGGAGACTGCAGATTTATAGATTTTTTTTTTTTTTTAATTTTTATATTTTTCTCACCAAAAGCCGATCATACCGCTTCAGAAGATATGGATTATTCCAGTTAGTATGGGTTACCTTTCTGCTGCCTTTATGTCCTTTATGGAGCTTGAAGGTTTTGGACTAGTATGGCCAGACATCCCATTTTTCCCAGGACAGTCCCATATTTAAGCACTTTTTCTTTGTCCCGACTTATTCTGAAAATGTTTTGTTTTGTCCTGTATTTACCCTCTCCAAAAAATTTCTCTGTCGCCTATAGAGATTCCTTTCTCATTCACATGAGTATTCTAATCAAAGGTAGCCAAGGATACGGCTTGTAAAACCAATAAAATCACACCATGTTATTTGAAGTACATGATTGGATTAAGCTGTCCAATCACAATCCCTATCAATGGATGTCCAGTTACTGAACTGATTGAAGAGTCAGTTTGAAAGAGCACACAGATGAAATTGCGGCTGGAAAATGTTCAAGGAAGCGTGCATGTACATTTAGTGAGGATCTTCAAAAAGAGTTTACATTTCTAAAAAAGGAGTCACAGACAGAGCTGTCATGTGTATTTTGTTGATTCATGTCTTTTATTTTGAAAAGTTTAGTTCCTGTTCCCTTGTCATGTGATTTCATGTTTTCCCTCCATGTTCATGTGTCATGTTTTCATTGGTTTATTGTTTAATTATCTTGTTTAGAGTTCTGTTTTTTCATTGGTTAACTTGTTTGTCTTGTTCTCCCATGTCTTGTATTTATGCCCTCATGTTTGCCATTGTCCATTGTCAAGTATTGAATGTATGTGGATGTGTTTTGTTCAAGCCAAGCCAAGCCAAGCCAAGCCAAGCCAAGCCAAGCCAAGCCATGCCATGTTATGTTTATAGTCAAGTTGTAGTCAAGTTCATGTTTATGTTTTATGTTTCACGTTTGTAGTTAGGGTTATTGGTTATCACATTTGTAAATAAACTGCACTTGGGTTATTTATCTTCATGTCATCGTCTTCGTCATCATCATTGCCATTGCCAGCACTGTTAGCATTGTTACAAGAGCCTAGTGAAGTGAGGTGTGAGATTTGTGGAGCTCGCTTTTCCATCGCCCATGGAGTCCGCACTGACATTGCGCAGCATGTTCATTCAAAAAAAGCATGTGGATGCTGCTAAAAGTAAGTGTGCCAAACCAAGTGTTAGTGATTTTCTTTTTTTTTTTTTTTTTTTGTGAAGCAAAGTTCTGAATCTGACAAGGTGCACGCAAGTGAAGGACTTTTTGCTTTATCATTCTGTTGTGCACGGCCATAGCTTTGCACATTCATGACCTGAGAAAAGTCTTGCAGGCCAGGCTGGAGGAATTATTCATAACCTCTGACATTAAAAAGCAGTTGGATGCCCTGGTTGAAGCTGGTGACATGCGAGCAGATGATTTCTTTTGTGCAGTGAGAAACTTTTATTCAGCATTGGTGGATTACCTCCAAAATTGGAGCCGCTCATTGGAGAACACAGAAAAACTTGAGTGGGCACAACTGAGAGACATTCCAGAGTGGAAAGACATTCAGAGCAGCCTTGAACACTTCTATTCCAGAATCCCCGCTCTCAGTTTGATTGACGAAACCACGCTTTTTGATGAGTGGGCTTGCGCGAAAAACATCGTCACTCGTCGCATCACTGAGTGGAACGTGAACAAGACGGCCGTGTCTGAGAGATGGACAGTTGTTTTTCATGAGCTGGAGAGCAAGACCATCAACTTCAGAGTCTTCGCCAAGGTTGTGGAGTTTGTTTTATGCCTGCCTGGGACATCTGCATCTGTGGAGCTTGTGTTCTCATTAATGAACATAGCATGGACACCGGATAAATCTCGACTCAGTGTAACAGTCATGAAGGCAATACTTTTCATAAGTCTTAATTTTGGACTGGACTGCTCTGCATTTTACGATAAACTCTTGAAAGACAAGCTCACACAGAAAAATTGCTGCCAGTGAAAAGTACAAGGTGACAACAGTTACAGATGCGGATGCACCCTCTACTTCACATTGATCTGCACCTAGGTAAGGATACGTCAATTTCAGTTTTGCTGGTAGGTGGCTGTCCCATTTTCCACAAGCAGGAATCTCTAATTTGGTCCCTACTGACTTGCATTGTTTGGAAAAAACACATCTTATATCCATCAAAATCCTTCCACAGTTTCTTGTGTTCTGCAGAAGAAAGTCATTCAAGTTTTAGATGGCATAAAGGTGAGTAAATGATAAGAGAATTTTGGGATGAATGATTTAACAGTACAGTACAAAAAATGAATACAAACTAAACTGTACAGTCAAAATCCACAAGTAAAATCAAATTACCAACAATGCCAATTTGGTAATAATCTTTAATCGACATGCACCCTATTAGGAAAGTTGGGGCTCAAAGAAAATCATCTCGCTTACAACTGTAACCCTCGTTCCCTGAAAGGTGGGAAGGAGACACTGCTGATGCTATGGGAACTCCCCTCAGGAGTGACGATCTCTGAAGCCCTTTAAAATCACAACAATCTATTGCAGGGGTCTTCAACCATTTTCAGGCCAAGGACCCCTTGGTGGGTAGATTGACGGAGCCAGGACCCCAGTACATATTGTATAAAATTGAGTTGCGTTTTATGCCTATAAAAACGTGTATGGTAGGCTACCACATAATTGTATGTGCATACTTCGTGATGTTTACATTGCAATGCCATTGAAATAATCATTAAATGCTGCACTGCTGAAAAGACCAGCTAAAACCAGCATAAGCTGGTTGGCTGGTTTTACCTGGCTGCCCAGCCTGGCCATATCTGGTCATGCTGGTATTAGAGGGATTTTGAACACTTTTTAGCTGGTCAGGCTGGTCTTGGCTGGCCTTAGCTGGTCTTTGCTGATCTCCCAGCCTGGCCTAGCTGGTTTAAGCTGGGAGGCTATCTGATCTCCCAGCCTGACCAGCTAAAAACTGTTCAAAACCCCTCTAAAACCAGCTAACTGACCAGCCGGGTCAACCAGCTAAAACCAGCCAACCAGCTTGTTTTAGCTGGTCTTTTAAGCAGGGTGTACAGCAGGGGTCTGCAACATTTTTTTACATTAAGTAAAATATTTCCTTGTTAATCACTGTGCCAAACCACCTCCAAAAAGAAAGAAAAAGGCAGACAGACAGACAGGAAGAAAAACAGACAGACCCTGTCCATGCAGAATAAAACAACTTTTATAAGGGTACTAAAATGGAAGTCTTCATCTCATGTGAGTGGTCAATTTTATACATATATTTCAAAAATACTGTTTATTTCATTGAGTAAAAATTTGTAATGAGGAAAACAATGACTGAGTGCACCTTTAATTATGTTGCTTTGAGAGTCGCTGTCTTGTGTGTGTGTTTGTGTGTGTGGAACATTAAGGACCGTGTATGCCAGCTTGATAATCTCAGCAGTAACCATTTATTTACACCAGGCAATTAGGCTATTGTTCTGAAAGCAAAAAGCAACAAATAATAAAAGAAACTGTAGGCTGTCATCTGCTCAACTGCACAGCATGACCAATGCAAAGCAGACGCTTTTACTTATGCAACCCTCTACTGCAGCGCTGCTAAACCTGATGTGTGTCGCACTTTAAGCGGCTCGTGATGAGCATATGTGCGCATGAATGGCTTGCCCGGGCTGTGCGCTTCTGCTGACTAGCACTGTTTAGACACACTTTAAGATTTGGCATGCAGGTGCGAGGGACTTTAACATGTGGATGGATTAAAATACATACTCCTCTCTGAGTATGTGAGTGATTATTGAGTGAACATAGAAAATTAACTCTCCTTCGCAGCCAAGACATTGGAAGAGATAGAAGATACATCCAAGTTCTAAAACCTGGCAAAGGTATTGGGAGAAGCCCAGCCAGCAGCCAGACAGATGTCCTCCAAGGACACACCCTTGGCCCAAGCCCATAAGGAAACCATGCTCCTGGTCAAATGGGCCTTAACCCTCATAGGACAAGTAGCTGATCTGACGGCCTGAACTTACTCGTAACTAGGGATGTGCTACAGTGGTCAACTAATCGACCAGTCATCCAACAACTGACTAGTCAGTTAGTGGGGTTGACCACTAACATTAATATTTTTAGTGGTGGTGGTTTTAATGGAGACGGAATTCTCAAATTAATTGAGACGCAACTTCTTGGAGAGTCTTTTTTAGTAATTATAGTTTGCTGTGCTTAAAAGTTAATAATAGTCAGCACAGTCGGACATTAAATCCTCTGCTGTGAGTAATGTTCCTATATTTGTGAGGTGCTTTGGAAATATTAAAGGAAAGCTGGAAAGCTGATTCTTACTGACACTGCTTAAATAAACAGTTGCAGTTAAATAAATTAATCTGCTCCATGTCATGAACTAGATGTGTCATTGCATCGTTATCATGCAGTTCTGCACTTTTGAATGTGCAGCGAGGATCGATCTGAGACACTTTAAGCTCATTAATTTAATTCTGTGTTCAGAATGTGCATAAGCAGTTCTGTGCCTTGCTTTATTAGAACCTTTCTTATATATTTTTTTCATTACTTAGCTTTTTTTTATTTATTTATTTATTTATTTTTTTGGAATATCCGTTAGTTACCATACAGAATGCTGCTCTTAGCATCTGGTATCCCTCTGAAACACATCAGATCAGGGTCATGTGACCATAACGGATCATAATTATACATTATTATCCTTAACACAACTAAACGACTAGTTGTTCAAAAAACCAACTGACTAGTCGATTATGAAAATAGGTAGTTTTGTACATCCCTCCTCGTAAGGTCAATGTACATACGTAACGCCCTCGCAGGGCAGAGCATGTTGTTGGTTGCTTCGTTCAGGAGCGGGTTTGGTTATCAGCAATAATTAATAATTATCAAAGATAATTATTAAAATCAATAGAACATTGATTATATATATTAACAAGGATTAATATTGCCGGGGCACCACCCTGGAATCAGGGACTAATAACCAGACAGTATAGCAGTCTCAATATAGGATTGTTCTTATTGGAAAGTCGACGTCCAGAGAACATCGACATTCAAAAAGTAAACAATGAAGGCTTGAATCCAAGCACTGACATCCCCTGCCAGCCCTTGGCACAGGCGCAGAACAATACCAAAACACTTCTCTTTTAAGTATAACAATGTTTATTGAGGCAGTAATATCAATTAATAATCAATACAATGCAGTCGATAAACTTCTGACTTCCAACTACAAATTAAACAGTAACATGATCAGATATGGTAACAGATAAGCAAGCCTATAATACATGAGGAGGGTAGGTGTTTGTGTGTGAATAGGTGCATGCGTGCGTGCGTAAGGAGAGAAGGAGGGCACAAAATGGTGGACGTGGCTTGTGGGGAGTTTAACGCATGTCTCCGCTGGTACGATAACTTGGGGACAAAGCTGGGCTCTATCTCTAAGTTATCTGCCCAAATATGTGTGTGCGGGTATGCTTGTGATGGGTCGTGTGTGCACTTAGTACGAGAGAGAGAGAACAGAGTGACGGCACCGAAGCCAGTTTAAGCGATCGTGGGAGAGAAGGCAACCGTTAGTTTTATCACTCAGAGACGTGGTGAATGGCTCGTATTCCCTCGCTGGTTCTTTAATGGATAAACTCAGAGTGCCGGTCTCACCCACGATGGCTGAAATGCACAAACAGCCCAACGTGATTGGACAACAATGCAGAAAATCTAATTCGTGGTATCAGTAAGTTACAATAATACCTTGAGTATTATTAGCAGCAATGAGCGGACTTGGCGGTCCGTAAGTGTGCAAGCAATAGCATTGATACACAAGAATAACACACTATAATAATCTATTTCTGCCCAGACATAAACCTCTTACTTGAGTCATGTGAGGACGTGGGTAGAATGTGTGTTCATCTGTCGTTTGACTCCGACTCGGTTCCTCGAAGCTCGGGTGATGACGGGAGGCCGTTTCTTCACACTGTCGGTGGGCAGAACAGCGGCTGATTCTTGGTGGGTTGCCGGAGATATCAGCGACGTTGACTAGGTTGAAGAAGAGAAATCTTCTTTCTTCACTTCTGCAGGCAAAGGGTGAGACACGGATTGCTCAGTGGCCTCCTTCGGACCCGTTAGCGTGCTCTGTGGAACACCGAGAATTTCGGCTTGTCCAACGAGATGGAGATTGTATGGCCAAAGTTCAGGTATGTACGTTACTTCCTTGGGCAATGAGGCTACACCTGGGAGCAGCAGGGCTGCAACTAGACGTGGCACATACTGTCACTGGAAGCAAAGCTTAGGAGGAATCTCCGGGGTTTTATACACTTGACGAGTTGAGGGACGTGTTCTGTTGTGTGTTTCATCTAATAGGAGTTGAGAGTTTGATCCTTCAGAATTTCACACCTAGGTATAAAGTGAACAAGTCTTGATGGGATCTGTAGTCTGTTTTGGACTCCCTTTGTTTGATTTTGGTGCTGTTTATGTTATCAGGCTTTGAGTGTTCCTACATGCCGCAGTGAGGCTTTATGACTGTATGTAGGCCTGCCTTTGTCTCCTTTTTGAGTACATGAGGCCCAACAATGTGTAGTTTCCAGGCCTTGTCCTGATCAAATGGAAGAGGGGAGAAAGCATACAAGGTTACTGAGCTCTAAAGGGTTAGCCAAAACCATGGGCATATAACCCTCCCTAGGCTTGAACGGCTCTCAACAAGCCAGGTCCAAATTCTAGACAAGCATCATGGACCGACAGGGCCTGAAGTTCCCCAACATTCTTGACCAAAGCTGCAATGAGCAACAACACAGTCTTTAAAGAGAGCATGTGCAAACTTTCCACATCAAGCAAACAAAGAACCTGTAAGTGCATATAGTACAAGAAGCAGGACTGGGACCGTAGCAGGACAAGATGATCTGAGCCATCTCACTCCCCGTTAAAATTTTACGATCAAAGTGTGCTTACCCACAAACAGACCGCCAAAGATGCATGACCTGCTGCTATGGCAGTGGCACATAACTTGTATATGGATGGAGTAAGTCCTGTATCCCAGTGTTCCTGCAAAAAGTTAAGTATTGTATGCATATGGCAAATTTTTGCTGGCTGGTGTTCCTCCTGGGACGAAGACCCATCTTCATCCCAGGAGGAAGACCAGTCAGCAAAAATTTGCCATGTGCATAAAAAAATTTCAACTTTAAGGCATAAAGCCTCCTTATAGAGGGGGCTCTGGATTGTAATATGGTGTCGAGCGCAGGCTGCAACAGCCCGTCTGTGTCAAACGAACCACGTTCTGGGGACAGATATGAAGTTTACACAGCTCTGTCCGAGGATGTCAGTGTGTTTTGAAATTGCTAGAGAAAATCCCTCCTTAGTGGGATTCTCCACAGAAGGGCATCAGACAGTTGAGACATTTTGTCCCAGCCCACAGCACGGTTTCCATATCCTCCTGGATTTTGCACAACATCTGTAGTAGCAAATGAAGGGGAGGAAATGCATACTTGTGTTTTGCTGGCCATTTGTAAGCTAGGGTGTACAAGCTCAGCGAAGCCTGAGTCATGGAGTATCGGAGATGACAGTGTGTAGCAAGGTTATTATCGTTAACGAAAACGATTACCAAGATGAAAACTAGCATTGAAAAATATTTACAAAAAAACAAAAACTAAACTGAAACTATAGATGTGCACTACAAAACGAATGAAAACTAAATAGAATAATGAAGAAAATGACTCCCTTCGTTTTTCAATCATTGTTGGACAATTAGATTTAAATAATCTCTCAAGCCTGATTTTTCTGTGTTTTCCTCAAAAAGAACCGGCGATCAGCCGTCTGATTGACATGTGAAAAGAACCAACCACAGTTCGCCTGCATACGTGATGTTTAGAGGCACATAAATCTGGGGGCACCTGGCTCTGGACACCAAAATAAACTAGCAAGCACATTTTATTCATGTAAGCAAGCGCTGCAGTATGCTATGTTGTTGTGAATTTGACAAATAAATCTGTTTATCTTTCTTTGTATTTTGAGCATGAATAGCTTCTGAGTGTTATCAGAAGTGTTATCACATGCAGGCCAACACTTTATAATAAGGTTGTAGCCTAATTGTTAACATTAGTAAATGCATCAGAAAAAAAAAAAAAAAAAAACCAAACAAATTTTTAGTAACATTTTACAATGTGGTACCTTTTGTTAAAATTGGTTAATGCATTAGGTATCATGAACAAACAATGAACTATATATTTTAACAGCATTTATTCATTTTAATGTTAATTAATAAAAATACAATTGTTCATTGTTCATGTTAGTTCATACTCCATTAACTAATGTTAATATATACAACTTTGAATTTTAAAAATGCATTGGAATGTCGAAATTAACATTGGCCTATGCCAAATGCCAATTCTGTAAAAGTATTGTTTATTGTTAGTTCATGTTAACTAATTTTAACAAATGGAAACTTATAAAGTGTTACTATTTTTTTTATATAGCAATTATTAATCTTGGTCAGTTAGGATCACTGCTTTAAGAATGTGAAATGTCAGAATAATAGTAGGAAGAATGATTTATTTCAGCTTTTATTTCTTTCATCACATTCCCAGTGGGTGAGAAGTTTACATACACTTTGTTAGTATTTGGTAGCATTGCCCTTAAATTGTTTAACCTGGGTCAAATATTTTGGGTAGCCTTCCTCAAGCTTCTCACAATAAATTGCTGGAATTCTGGCCCATTCCTCCAGACAGAACTGGTGTAAGGTCAGGTTTGTAGGCCTCCTTGCCTGCACATGCTTTTTCAGTTCTGGCCACAAAGTTTCTGTCAGATTGAGGTCAGGGCTTTGTGATGGCCACTACAATACCTTGACTTTGTTGTCCTTAAGCCATTTTGCCACAACTTTGGTATGCTTTGGGTCATTGTCTATTTGGAAAACCCATTTACGGTTGAGCTTCAACTTCCTGGCTGATGTCTTGAGATGTTGCTTCAATATATCCACATAATTTTCCTTCCTCATGATGCCATCTATTTTGTGAAGTGCACCAGTCCCTCCTGCTGCAAAGTACCCCCACAACATGATGCTGCCACCCCCATGCTTCACTGTTGGGATGGTGTTCTTCGGCTTGCAAGCCTCACCCTTTTTCCTCCAAACATAACGATGGTCATTATGGCCAAACAGTTACATTTTTGTTTCATTAGACCAGAGGACATTTCTGAGGTTAAGATCTTTGTCCCCATGTGCACTTGCAAACTGTAGTCTGGCTTTTTTATGGTGATTTTAGAGCAGTGGCTTCTTCCTTGCTGTGCAGCCTTTCAGGTTATGTCAGTATAGGGCTCGTTTTACACTGGATACTTGTCTACCTGTTTCCTCCAGCATCTTTACAAGGTCCTTTGCTGTTGTTCTGGAATTGATTTTCACTTTTGCACCAAACTATGTTCATCTCTAGGAGACAGAATGTGTCTCCTTCCTGAGCGGTATGATGGCTGCATGGTCCCATGGTGTTTCTACTTGTGTACTATTGTTTGTACAGAAGAATGTGGTACCTTCAGGCATTTGGAAATTGTTCCCAGGGATGAACCAGACTTGTGGAGGTCCAAAAAAATTTTCTAAGGTCTTGGCTGATTTCTTTTGATTTTCCCATGATGTCAAGCAAAGAGACACTGAGTTTGAAGGTAGGCCTTAAAATACATCCACAGGTACACCTCCTATCAGAAGCTAATAGTCCAACTGTCTAAAGGCTTGAAATCATTTTCTGGAATTTTCCAAGCTGCTTAAAGGCACAGTTAACTTAGTGCATGTAAATTTTCTAACCCACTGGAATTGTGATATAGTCAATTAAAAGTGAAAAAATCTGTCTGTAAATAATTTTTGGAAAAATGACTTATGTCATGCACAAAGTAGATGTCCTAAACAACTTGCCAAAACTATAGTTTGCTAATATTAAATCTGTGGAGTGGTTAAAAATTTGTTTTAATGACTTCAACCTAAGTGCATGTAAACTTCTGACTTCAACTGTACCATACATTAACATTAAAAAATATTAAAAATATTATATTAAAATGGAATTGGAACACAAACCAAGATTAATATACAGCTCTGGAAAAAAGAGACTACTGCAAAATCAGTTTCTCTGGATTCACTATTTATAGGTATGTGTTTGAGTAAATATTTTTGTTTTAGTCTATAAGGTACTGACAACATTTCTCCCAAATTCTAAATAAAAATATTGTCATTTAGAGCATTTATTTGCAGAAAATGACAACTGGTCATAATAACAAAAAAGATGCAGTGTTTTTAGACCTCAAACAATGCAAAGAAAACAAGTTCATATTCATTTTTAAACAACACAATACTAATGTTTTAACTTAGGTAGAGTTCAGAAATCAATATTTGGTGGAATAACCCTGATTCTCAATCACAGCTTTCATGCATCTTGGAATGCTCTCTACCAGTCTTTCAAATTGCTGTTGGGTAACTTTATGCCACTCCTGGAAAAAAAAAAAAAAAAAAATTCAAGCAGCTCGGCTTTGTTTGATGGCTTGTGGCAATCCATCTTCCTCTTGATTGTATTCTAGAGGTTTTCTAAGGTGTTCAGGTCTGGAGATTAGGCTGGCCATGACAGGGTCTTGATCTGGTGGTCCTCCATCCACACCTTGATTGATCTGGCTGTGTGGCATGGAGCATTGTCCTGCTGGAAAAGCCAGTCCTCAGAATTGGGGAACATTGTCAGAGCAGAAGGAAGCAAGTTTTTCTGGCTTGATTCATGCGTCATTCATAAAGACGAATCTGCCCGATTCCAGCATTGCTGAAGCACCCCCAGATCATCACCGATCCTCCACCAAATTTCACAGTGGGTGTGAGACACTGTGGCTTGAAAGCCTCTCCAGGTCTCCGTCTACCCATTAGATGACCAGATGGAGGATCAGTGATGATCTGGCGGTGCAATGGGAATTTGGGAGAAATGTTGTCAGTAGTTTATAGAATAAAACAAAAATGTTAATTTTACTCAAACACATACCTATAAATAGCAAATACAGGGAAACTGATAATTTTGAAGAGGTCTCTTAATTTTTACAGAGCTGTATGTTAGTTTATAAAAACTAATGTAGTTAACTAATGTTAACAAATGCAACCTTATTGTAAAGTGTTACAGATATTTTGTGGTGTTATAACATATGAAAACTAAAACTATACTAAGACTAAATAAAAACTAGAGAGATATGATAATTTAAAAAAAAAATTACTTTATTTACGCACCATTAAAACTAACTAAAACTAAACTGAAACTGAAAACCAAAATGCAAAACTAAATAAAAAGAAAAACTAGTAAAATTTTCAGAACTATAATAATCCTGGTGTGTGGTCTCTGGAGAGGCAAACAGGTCCACTTAGGCTTCCCCGAATACCTCCCTGATCACCAGAACCATCTGAGGGTGAAGTCTCCTTTCCCTCTGGCTGATACCCTGCCTGGAGAGTAACTCCACTCCACGTGCACGGCACATATCGACAGGAGATGCTTCTCGTACCAAAGAAGAAGCCAACACGCCAAACTCAACATCAGTCGTGACTGAACTCCTCCCTGGTGGTTTATTTACGCCACCACTGCAGTACTGTCTGTCTGGATCAGTAAGTGAAAGCCCTGCAGATCAGTCCGTAAAAGCAGTTCCAGGCGAAAATGTAGTCGTGTTCGACTGTGCGCAGAACCCAACAGGCAATGCCCGGAAGGGTGCTGCCTAGAGAAAGAGCATGAGCAATCCGGCTGGGACACAAAAGCACCTCGCCAAAAGGTGTTTGTACACTTGCGACTTATTTGAGCTGTTTGTAACTGCTCGGTGAAGGCACTTATGGCATCATTTAAGACTCTATGGACACCAGGCTACCCATCAACCAGCCAATAGCTTGGGCGGTTATCTTGGTTGCCCGGAGCGATGCAGCTCCATAAATTACTCTGGGTCTGGCCTCATCCATGTCTTTGAGCAGGTCAGCCTGGTAAGCCTACAACACCACCACAAAGGGCCTTGCCTATGAGGGAAGATTTAAGTTGACATGGTATGGGCAAGTACACCAGCTGGGATTTTAATCCTAATGCAGAGGAGGAGCATAAATGTGCCGCAACTGCCTCTTCAATAGGGTTAATTTCAGTATTGCCCCTTTGCGTGGTGTGGTCCAGCATTTTGAAGGCTGCTGCACCAGAAATGTGCGTTCACACAGAGTAAGGTGGACACCACGTTTTAACCAAATGGTCATGCAGCTCGGGGAAAAACGGTACCGGGCAGTATGAATCGGAGTCGCACCGACTCAGCTGGAAACTGTTTGGGCCCAATCTGCAGTTTCTTGACCATCCTAAAGAGAACAGGAGCCAACTCAGTGTCAGAGATTTTCATGTGGACTTCCTCCCACTGGGGGGAAATGCCAACAAACTCATTGGCCTTGTGATACCAGGTCTCCCTTTCAGACGATGTGAGTGTAATAGCGTCTCTGTCTTCTTCACCAACGCCAAACGTGATCATACCATGTATGGCAATTGTGGGACTGGCAAATTCAACAGGTTAAGATACCTGTAATGGAGGAGGGGAGGCACGCAAGGCTTGCGTCGGCGATAATTCTGTGCTTAATATACTGTCCTTGCACGCTTCCTCATGTGGTCCCTCGGGATTCACAGAAGGAGAATGGTGGGAGGGTGGGAGACTGGCATCGTCCTTCAGAAAGAAGGAGAGCTGCAAGCCAAGTGCCTTGAGTTTCATGCGTTCACAATGAACGCAATCAGTCTCACCTGGGATTGGCCCAGGCATTTAATGCAGTGCTCATGCCCATCAGACAGAGGGATATAATGCTCATAAGGTGAAAAACATTTGTGAAACGCCATCATGAAAAAGACGTTGTTAGACAAGGCTCTTTTAAGTGCTTTACCTGTAATAAAACACAACAACAATCAAAATATCAATAGGGTTTCAAATAAAGCAGTGATAAAGGACATGCTGTTCATCAGAGCACAAGCAGGGATATAGAAAATAACCCAATCGCCGGTAAGGTGTGAAATATCAAAGATAAAGCGAAGATTCGGATGTCCGGAGCATGAGAGATGTACCCCTGAAGAGAAAAATTCTGACAAAATGTGTCGAGCCCCATCTGCCAATAGATTGCCATAACTTTAAAGGCTTTCAGATATCGTGACTCCTAAGGAGAGTTCCCATACTGTCAGTTACTTACGGAACATCGAAGTGACCGACTTGAAATGTGATCTCAACTCTTAAATATTCTGTTAATGTGATCTCAACTCTTAAATATTATCATTCTGACAGGACCTTAATGTACCATGATACATGCCTAAACAAACATAACTAATTACCATGGCAGGTTTTGTATGATTGATTAACATAGATAATAGTCTGATGTTCCCTACTTGAAGTATTTTGTAATACTTAACTATGGAATTCACAAACACATTTTAGGAGCCAAACTGCAGTATATAATTCATCACTGACAGGAAAATTGAATAAATTGTGAATAACTGGGTTATAATATTAATGCCACCAGCACCCTTTGCCTTGTTGTGTGTGAACCGCACATTAACAGTATAGTACACAAACATTTTTTAATTTGCCATACATCTCCCACTGCATTGTTCTTAACTGCTGAATAAAGTTTGTTGTCTTACATCATTATGCCAGTATTAACCACACTCCGTGATGCCATGACAGTGCTGCTAAAGTCTTAAAGGAGTTGTGCAGTCGTGCATTAAAGGAGCGATCGGACAAATTACCGATCACAGATCGAGTCATAAGACATGAACATCAGCTGATACAGATCACTGGCCGATCGATTGGAGCAACCCTAGTTTTAGGCCAAGAATGTGATCAGTCTAAACAGTATGGTTTATTCTATAGTAAGTCATCGGCAGTACTTGGCACACATCCAAAATTCGAATGCATTTTTAACGTCATGGTTACTGGTGTAACCTCCGTTCCCTGATGGAGGGAACGAGACGTTGGTGTCGATGTAGTGACACTAGGGGTCACTCTTGGGAGCCCGAGACACCTCTGGTCTTTGATAAAAGGCCAATGAAAATTGGCGAGTGGTATTTGCATGCCACTCCCCCGAACATACGGGTATAAAAGGAGCTGGTATGCAACCACTCATTCAGGTTTTACGCTGAGGAGCCGATATAAGGTCAGGCCATTTCAGCAGGTAGTTCAGCGTTGTGGCAGGAGGGACCAACGTTTTGTTCCCTCCATCAGGGAACGGAGGTTACACCAGTAACCATGACATTCCCTATCTGTCACTCACTCGACGTTGGTGTCCAAAGGTGGCGCTCCTGGACCACTAGTGTGGCCATCGTCCGCCCGAGAGACCGCGCCGTGACCTCCATCGCTCGGAGAGCGAGGTCGGTCGCCGAGCGCAGTTCCTGCATCAATCCCGGGGCGGAACTACCCTCGTGCAGTTCCTTTAGCGCCTTGGTGGACTTGCAGGAGAGCCATGGCGTGCAGGACAGAGACGGCTTGTCCAGCGGCACCGTAGGCTTCGACCGTCAGAGATGACATAAACCTACAGGCCTTGGACAGGGGCTTTGGGCACCCGCGCCAGGTGGCGGCACTCTGCGGGCATAGGTGCACCGCGAGCGCCTTTATCCACCGGGGGATTGCCGTATAACCCTTGGCCGCCCCACCATCGAGGGTAGTGAGAGCGGGGAAGCTGAAAAGATCGGGACCGGGCAGTAAAAACTGCCTCCCGTGACCTTGTCAGCCCTTCATGCACTTCCGGGAAGAAAGGAACGGGGCGGGGCGTGGCTTTGAGCGGCGCCGCGAGCCCAGGAACCAATCACCGAGCCGCGAGGGTTCAGGGAAGAGCGGTGAAATCTACTCTAACCGACGCTCGCGGCTGTCCAGGAAAGCATGTCGTCATCTCCGTGTCAGCCTGTGACTGGGTGATCGACTCCGAAGGGAGGGGCCCAGCTGAGGCTTCCGACTGGACGAGCCCGCTCTCCGATGCTGCGCTCGAGAGCTCATCACTTTCGCGGGCTCCGAATAAGAGGTCAAACTCGCCATGAGACGAGCCGGCGGACTCACCCGGAAGCCCTCTCGGGGCAGACGAGCGTGCTGGGGAATGGGAGGTCCGCGGGGGGATACCCGGCGGAGGCGGTCCCATTGGGGTCCCCAAATCGCACCCAGTGCTAGCCACGCTGGCCTCAAACCCTTGGGTAAAAGGACCAAGGCGGGAGCCTCTGGGGTGGCTCGCTTTCTTACGAAGGCGAGCCGCGACCGCAACGTTGCCATGGACATATTCTCGCAATGAGAACGTGACCATCCACGAACGCTGTCTCCGCGTGAGCAGTGCCCAGACACGAAAGACAGAGATCGTGACCGTTAGAAGGCGAGAGATAACGAGCACAACCAGGAATAACACACAATCGGAAAAGCATCTTTAAAAAGACGCGTCTTTAAAAAGACGTTCCGTGTGTGCGCTCTTTTAGAGAAATATATACTCTTTTAGAGGGGAAAAATGCTCTTTCAGCTCTTTCAGCTCAGCGAGCATGACCGTTCGGCTCCAAAGAGAAAATCTGAATGAGTGGTTGCATACCAGCTCCTTTTATACCCGTATATTCGGGGGAGTGGCATGCAAATACCACTCGCCAATTTTCATTGGCCTTTTATCAAACATTCTCATTTTTATCATAATATATACTTTTCATTTTCCGTATTCTTAACTTTTGAACAAAAAATTCCTATGTGTCTATATTCAAAGGAGAACAAGGTTATGTCTGAAGAACCAAGGGTTAAAGAACTGCAACCATTTTACTTTTAATATAATTTTTTCAAGCTTAAATAACAGGCTGCACTTAACATGACAGGTATTTTCAGACAGGTTTAACGAGCACTCTTCCGGTCTACAAATGGTTGTTAACAGATAGTCTAGCCCCAAACTCTTGTCATAAACAAACAGAGCAACATTAAGCTTGTTTACAGAAAATACAGAAAATGACCAGAAAGACATTTATTCAGAGAATGCTGCATTCATGTTTACATGCACTGTGCATCTTCTTTACCCCATATGCATGCGGCTCAGCCGGTAAGCAGCTTTTTTCCAGGATAAAAAGGATTTAACAAAATCTCCATGCAAATCTGATACAAATAAGGAACATGGTGTCTGAGGAAAACTTTTTTCTTCTCTGTTGCTTCTTTTTATTCCCATTCCACAGTTGGTGCTGTGTTTGTGTCCTTAACTTTCCATCGCGGCTAGTGCTGGCACATTGTGCTGCAATAGTGGGGTTGCCCTCTTATGTTTTATATATATATCATTATTATATATTCATTATTACTATATTAAAACTGGTGTGTTCTAGTTTATTGAGTGTGTGTGTGTGTGTGTGTGTGTGTGTGTGTTTTCTTTCTTTTTTTCTGCACTGCATTCACCAGATAGGGCTGTCATGATTAGGAAATCTGGTTGATGATTAATTGCCGTACAAATAATTGCGATTATGATGATTCATTTTCTGTTTTAGGGCTTTCACGATTATGATGATTATTTGTCATACAAATGCTCATACTTCTTAAGCTGTATGTGTGCTTCATACACCTTACAGTAAGATGTCATTCATATTTAAATTGAAATCATTTTATAAAATAGGGGTATAAAATTTTCTTTAAGGCTTTAAAAACTTTTGAATGACATTAAAAATAATATTTTTAATATAAAAACGCTATTTTAAGGCTCTCCCATTAAACCCACAACGACCAAGAACATCTGCCATTACACAATCGTTAAATTAAAGTGAAACCAGAGCACATTGCTTTCACTATCAAAATCCTCTGCAGATGATGCGTGTATCAAAGCACTTCAGAATTGATTAATCTTCACACGCTCTTCAGGAGCTGCTCTGTGTGCAGTCTGTGGTGTGGCTCAGTGAGACAGTCAGAGTTTAACTGAATGAGACACACATGGCATTTATATATTCGCTTAAAATTCCCTTGTTTGGAGAGTAAAATGTGTACAATAATCACAGTTAGATCAAATAACCACACTCAGAAAATTATTTAATAATCGTGACAGGCCTATCACAAGAAAAGTGTTGAATTATGTAGTGCTACATCCAGTGACATTACTTCAGTTACTCCAGTCTTTTCTACACACATGTACACTCTTCAAAAACATAAGAACGGCACTTATGCGTTTACATGACACCATAATCCGCGTTGTCCGGCAGAAACCCAAGTGTGTTAAACCACTTTCTCTTAATTAGTGATGTGCCAAGGGGGGTCGACTACATTATTTTTAGTGGTGGTGGTTTTAATGGGAGGTACAATTCTCAAATTAGATAGTCAATTGAGTCAATTAATGTTGATAAGACTAAAGAGATGATTGTTGACTTCAGGAGGACCCAAGCAGAGCACTCACCACTGTACATCAACGGATCAACTGTGGAGAGAGTCAAAAGCTCCAAGTTTCTTGGTGTATATATGATGGAGGACCTCTCCTGGACTCTCAACACCACCTGCCTAGCCAAAAAGGCTTAGCAGCACCTCCACTTCCTGCAGAGGCTGAAGAGAGCCAAACTACCCCCTCCCATCCTCACCACCTTCTACAGAGGGACGATAGAGAGCGTCCTGACCAGCTGTCTCAATTAAGAGACTCAACTTCTTAGCAATTTTGCATGATGATAGCTTGCTATGCTTAACAGTGAATAACAGTCAGCACATTAAAACCCTCTGCAAGAAGTTTAGTCTCTTTAAAGCTGCTTTCACACTAGCACTTTTGGTGCACACTTGGGTTCGAATGACATTAAATTTTGGTTTGTTTGGTTTATGTGAATGTTGTTTTCTGAACTGTGGTGCACACCCTGTGAACTGCACCTGAGTTCTCTTGAAAAGGTGGTCTGGGGTACGGTTCATTTGAACTCTAGTACAGTTCACTGCTGATATGAATGCGATCATACCAAATACAGAATTGAACCACTATTGATGACATGTAAAGGGTGCTCTCACACATGGTTTGATTGCTTGGACCGAACCAGAGTTCGTTTCCTACACCCTCCCCCTGCTGGTCTCTGTTCACATCATATTATTTGACTACGAACCCATGGTCCAATTGTGTCATCAACACGAGTACAAGCAGCAGCTGTTTAACACTGTATCTAGGTAACAACTCAAGAAGGCTTCAGATTTACTGTTATTGAAGTATTCATCCCTTTGGATTTACCACCAAAACTTAACATGCACTGAACAATACTTGCGTTTGTCTGCCACGGATGCACTGAATGTGCAATGATGTAATGAATGTTAGTGTTTGTCTGCCGCGAGCCCGTGTATGTGCTGAAAGAGATGTGAAGAATGTGAGCTGCTCTCTGGAAGTGATTTATTTGGACACAAGCAGTTATGAGAAATGCACTACACCATTATAACTGCAATAGGAAGCCTGCAAAGACACAAATTACACGTCATCAACAGCAGTTCACATCCGCAATGTGAACCGTACCACAGTTCACATGAACCATACCCCAGATCACCTTTTCAAGTAGACTCGGGTGTAGAAAACAGCATTCACATCATCAAAACAAACCAAACTTTAAAAACATTCAAACTCAGGTGTACCAAAAGTGGTTTGATTTCAAATATTTGTGGCTGTATGTGTTACCATACATAGCAAATGACATGCAACAATATTAGGTGAATTTTCATGTGTCATCATAATTCAGTTCAGCCACATAAATTATGCTTGAACAAGAAGTTTCTCTTCTGTGTTTGTCTACTCTTTATCCTCCATTTGTATGTTGCAGAATTATAATTATGATAAAATGAATACCATGTTATTATATGTTATATAAAAAATAACATTATATTTAAATTGTACATATACAGTATGTCTGAAAATTCATAGTGGCTGGTGGGCAAAAAAAGTGTATTAATATTTTTCATTGGTAGGGCAGAGAGAAAAACAAAATGTGGTTTCCTGAGAAAACTTGGTCCATTCATTCAACATCGGGAACACATTCGTAGGTTGATTTCCCATAAAAGTGTAAACTCTTTGGCGCACTGAAAACACTGCTCTCTTCATTTCTGCATCCAGACCAGCACGAAAGACCAACACTGGCTCAACCAAAGGCATGAGTTTGAAAGGGACTATATATATATCTCTCTTTGCTGATGCTGGTGGTGCAAAAATTACACCACCAAATTTAAAGTGTCATGAAACCTCCTTAGTTCAGCACAAGTCATTCACCCCTTAGACTTAAAAAAGGGGCATGAAATATGTAAAAATGTGGAAGGGTATCTTTGTTAGAGTTTTAGGGCACTTTGCTGTATGTCAATCATAGAGAAATATGTGAACATGTAAAGAGTGAAAACGATAGAACAGTGTGGCATGGGGGGTGTGGTCATGTGTCGGTCTGCGGAAGAGGAAGAGTGGTAAGGATCGTCACCTAGGTTATGATTACTCTAACACCCTGTCTCTGATTATAGTGATGGCAGAGGGAGACCTGAAAAGGCATGCCAGAGTGTCAGAGCAGGGAGAGAGCACCAGGGACGAGCAAGAGAAAAATAAAGCAACACAAAGAACCCTTTTGTTGAGTTGGCTATAAGCCGTGACATTGAATGAAAAATAAAGAGACAGACCTTAACTGTTCGCTGTCTCCTGACTCCTCCATTGCCCACGAATGTAGAGCTTTATCACAGCGGTGCCGAAAACCTGGCTTTGGAGAAGAACACAGTTATGGAGTCCTCACCACTGGGCGAAGTCTTCAAAACCCTCGCCAGTATCCAGCAGAGTCAACACCAGGCCCTCATGGGCGTACGCCTGGAGCAGGAACAGTGTTTCCAAGTCCTGCTCCAGGCACAAGCAGAGAACCGGCAGGTGCTCTGGAGCCTAATCACCAGAGAGGGGGCTGGTGCTGTAACCTCCCTGGAACCCACCCCACCCATGGCCCTAATGAAGATGGGGCTGGACGATGACCCAGAGGCCTTCCTGGACCTCTTTGAAAAGATGGTGGAGGTATGGAAGTGGCCTCCCGACCAGTGGGCGGCCCGTCTATGGCCCTTACTCTCCGGGGAGGCACAGCTGGTGGCACAACAACTTCCCACCACCAGCCTCCTTAATTACCAACACCTGAAGAAGGCCATCCAGCAACAGGTCGGTCGTAGCCCCGTACAGAGCCATCAGCTCTTCAGGTCTTTGAGTTTAGGGAAGCATGGCTGCCTGTTTGCTTTTACCCAAAAGCTCCAGGATGCCTGCCAGAAATAGTTGCTGGAGGGAACCCACGGCGCCATGGATGTTGTCAACCTGGTGGTACTGGAGCAGTATGTTACCCAGCTTCCATGAGGTATGTGGAATTGGGTCCAGTGCCACCACCTGGCGTCACTGGAGGAGGCCGTCCAGCTGGCAGAGGACTACATGGCGGTGTTATCAGGAGGCCGTGATCCAGTTTTTTTTCTTTTCCATCTTCTCTCTCTGTTCTCTCTCCAACCCCTGTGTCTCATGTTTGTTGTATGTGGTGTTGATGGTAGGTAGAGAGACTCAGATGATCTTTTCAGCTGCTCTCACAATTCACTGTAGGGTATTGCAGTCAGAGGCTGTGCAGTTCCCGTACCACACGGTGAGACAGCTGGTCAGGACGCTCTCATCCCTCTGTAGAAGGTGGTGAGGATGGGAGGGAGGAGTTTGGCTCTCTTCAGCCTCTGCAGGAAGTGGAGGTGCTGCTAGGCCTTCTTGGCTAGGCAGGTGGGGTTGAGAGTCCAGGAGAGGTCCTCCATCATATATACACCAAGAAACTTAGAGCTTTTGTCTCTCTCCACAGCTGATCAGTTGAAGTACAGTGGTGAGTGCTCTGCTTGGGTCCTCCTGAAGTCAACAATCATCTCTTTAGTCTTATCAACGTTAAGAGATAAACTGTTGTCTCTACACCATTCTGCAAGCTGGATCACCTCCTCTCTGTAAGCTGACTCATCAATTTTGCTGATGAGGCCCACAACTGTAGTGTCATCAGCAAACTAGAGGATGTGATTTGAACTGTACTTTGCAACATAATCATGAGTCAGCAGGGTAAAGAGCAGTGGACTGAGCATACAGCCCTGGGGAGTGCCGGTGTTCAGTGTGGTGGTGCTGGAGGTGATGTTGCCGATCCTGACGGATTGGGGTCTCCCAGTCAAAAAGTCCAGAATCCAGTTGCAGAGGGAGGTGGTCAGACCCAGCAGGTTCAGCTTTGTTATCAGTTGTTGTGGGATTATTGCGTTGAATGCTGAACTGAAGTCTATGAACAGCATCCTTTACGTAGTTGTCCTTTTTGTCCAGATGGGTCAGAGAAAGGTGGATGGTAGAAGATATGGCATCCTCTGTTGAGCGGTTGGGACAGATGGCATACTGAAATGGGTCCAGTGTGGTGGGAAGACTGCTCTTTATGTGTTTCATGACTAGCTGGTAAAAGCACTCCATGATGATAGGTGTGAGTGCAACGGGCCTGTAGTCATTCAGGCAGGACACAGATGATTTCCTCGACACAGGGATGATGGTGGTCATCTTGAAGCACACAGAGACTACTGCTTGGCTCAGGGAAATATTTAAGATGTCTGTGAGGACATCTGGAAGCTGATCAGCACATTCCTGAACACCTGGCCAGGTATGTTGTCAGGACCTGCAGCTTTCCTTAGGTTAACTCTGGAAAGAGTCTTCCTGATGTCTACTGCAGACATACAAAGCACTTGGTTGGTGGCAGTTGGGGTGGTCTTCCTCATTGGCATGTTGTTCTGTGCTCTGAACCATGCGTAGAAATCGTACAGTGCTTCTGGGAGCGAGGCGAAACTATCACAGACAAGTGGTGTAGTTTTGTAGTCTGTGATGGCCTGAATGCCTTGCTACATGCGCTTTGTGTTCTTGGTGTTTAGGAAGTGACTGTGGATTCTTTTTGCATAGTTGCGCTTCGCCTCTTTGAGAGCCCGGGACAGATTGGCCCTTGCTATGCAGAGGGCTGCCTTGTCGTCAGACCTGTGGTGATGGTCTTGAAGGTAGTCAAATCTTCTATGCACTTGCTGATGTAGCCAGTCACTGATTCAGTGTATTCCTCCAAGTCTGTGGTGTTCTGGTATGTAGCAGCCTCTCTGAACATATTCCAGTCTGTGTGTTTAAAACAGTCCTGAAGTACGGAGATGGCTCCCTCAGACTTGTCTCAGAACCGGTTTGGCATGTTTAAGGAGTGGTCTGCATGCTGGGATTAGCATAACAGACATATGGTTAGAGCAGCCGAGGTGGGAGTGGGGTGCAGCCTTGTAAGCACCGTGAATATTTGTGTAAACAAGGTCTAAAATGTTTGTACCATGGGTTGCGAAATAAACATGCTGGTGGAATTTTGGCAACACTGATTTCAGATTCACATGGTTAAACTGTGAAGTGCCGGCCATACTACCTACCACCGTTTACCACCGTGCTCATTGTCGTGGTGTACATTCCACCTGGTGCTTCCCTCCACCAGTGATGAACAGTAGCTTGAGAACACAACAGCATTCCTGCACCACTCGTTGTTTGTGTAAACACACAGACCACTGCTGCGAGTCTTACCAGACAGTGCTGCTATCCTGTCGGCGGAATGTGCAGTTAGCCTGGCTAGCTGAATGGCTGCATCCGGAGTGCTGTCGTTGAGCCATGTTTCCGTAAAAATGAGAACACAGCAGTCCCTGACTTCACGCTGGGTAGTTAGCTGTAGTGTAAGTAAGTCCATTTTATGGTCGAGGGAGCAAACATAGGAGAGGAGAATGGATGGTAGAGCCGGGTGACTAGAGTTAGCCTTTAGCCTAGTATGGATGCCTGCTCGCTTACCGTGCTTCAGCTGCCTCGCACACTGTTTCTGGCGCCCTCTATCCCGGCCAGCGGCATCAGGCAGTACCGCGGTCTCAGGGTCTGGTTTGCGTATCAGCCCGAGGTTGCATAGCTCTTCCTGTAGTCCATCGTTTATTCCTCCTGGGTTTTGTTTTCTGATGCACATCTCTGGTAAAACGTTTCCTAATTGGTGTAGACTACACGTAACATGCACCATATTTGTGGACCCGATGTGGCCGCTGCGTGCTATTCATTCATCATTCAAGCATTCAGTGCTTTGGAGTACAGGAAAATATTGCAGAAAGTCTTGCTTCCTACTATTTAAAAGTTGTATTGTAAAGAGGAACGATCAGATGTTATTATTCAACAAGACAATGCTCCTGCCCCCACTGCAAGAAGTGGCTTGAGAAAAAGTCCATCAGGCTCATGTTTTGGCCTGATCAGAGTCCAGAGTCCAACATTTCCCAACTACTCATCAACTGTTTGAAGCCATCAACACTGAGTGGAACAACACTGACTCTTCTTTCTGTAAAAAGCTGTCCGCAAGTTTTCCTACAAGGCTTAAACATTTAAAGAAATCAAAGGGAAAAACTATCCCATACTAAGTTACTTTATCTATTTGTTCAATTCTGGCTAATTTTCTGACCAAAGCTTAATATTTTGCTATTTTGGGCTTAGCCCATTTTCTTTGCCCAGAAGCCTACATTTAGTCTGCTAACTGACAAAATGTAAATGCAATGCACATATAATCAAAGTATATGGGTCCAATACACAAAACATTAAATACACACTGTTATACACAAGTATAGCCACAATGCTTAATCATAATGTGTTAATATGACTCTAGTGCAGGGCTAGTCAACTGGTCCAATCTTTGTCTGGCCCTTCGACTGATTTTTGATCAAACTGCCTCACCATCTGAAATACCAGAATGCTCTCTGTGTAAAACTCAGAGTTCATAGGCGTGAGCCACATCAAAATTTAACAACGCTCACTGGCACGTGCAACAGCATTCAGCCGTCATCAGTTGTGAGGATCGGAGGACGTGCTGAAGCTTTTCTGGTGAAAAAAATCAAATATTATTTGTTAAGAGTGTAAGTCATGTTTGTTCTTCAGCCAGATCTTATGAAGGAATTTATGGCCAGACCTTAAAGACCTTGATTTCACTCTCACCACGGTGTTTAGTGCAAAAGTCTGCTCTCAGTTCTGTTCCATGAGTGCTGGAACCGCTGTCACGTCCGCGTGTGATTTTAAAATCTTCACTGTAATGCGATCTCATGCAAAAGGCAGTGCAGTGATTGGATGGAAGCGTTCCTTCTTATGAATAATGAAAATAAACACTCAATCTAACAACGTAGACACATACCTTCTAACCAATCACATCTCATATTTTACGCATAGGCAATACCTTAATTTTGTGACGTTGCTTCAACTTTCCTTTTTAAATCAGAAGGAGGAAATGGCATAAAAAACAGAATTAACCACTTTCCCCTTAGAATTAAACATAATGAGTGCTATTTTTGTTTTCAATGGTGTGCAATGTTTATATAATTGTTCACTTCTAAAAAATTGGTTTTTGGTTTTAAGTAGCCTGAATTAGTCAGCAATTTCATGATGCAGACATGCAGAGAGACATGCAGCAGTCTGCAGACAAAGTTCAAGACCCGAGCACTAACCCATCAGCCAGCATGACTCTTTGCACTGTTTAGAGAGGCTGACATCACTCTCATAGACAGCCTGACTGGATTATTTCAAATTATGAACTCACTTTCACTCTTCCTTCAATATACTTTTGTCAACTTCTGTATTCTTTACTCATACAGATGCTCCTAGACATCTTAGAGCCATTTTTAAAGGCCAAATAAAAATAAGCAATCCCATTCCCTGTCCCATGAATAAATAAAATGTTTTGTATAATTTGACCAGTACAGATCAGGCGGACAGCAATGAGACCAAGTGACCAGAGCAGATCAGGCGGATGGCCAGGAGACCCAGAAAACCAGAGCAGATCAGGCAGATGGCCATGAGACCAAGGAGACCAGAGCAGATCAGGCGGATGGCCAGGAGACCCAGAAAACCAGAGCAGATCAGGCAGATGGCCATGAGACCAAGGAGACCAGAGCAGATCAGGTGGATGGCCAGGAGACCCAGGAGACCAGAGCAGATCAGGTGGATGGCCAGGAGATCCAGGGGACCAGAGTAGATCAGGCGGATGGCCAGAAGACCAGAGCAGATCAGGCGGATGGCCAGGGGACCCAGGAGTCCAGAGCAGATCAGGTGGACGGCCAGGAGACCCAGGAGACCACCTCAGAGTAGGGACTGGATCAGGAGGCCTGGTTGGTGGCCACAGGGCTGAGACAGGGTCAGAAGGCCTGGGTGGCGACCGCAGCATCGAGATAGGGTCAGGAGACCTGGGAGGTGGCCACAGACTAGAGACTGGAGCCATGGAAAACTCTGAGGGCGGAGCCGTAGGAGGCTTGAGGGGTGAAGCCATGGCAGGCAGAGCCATGGGAGGCTCGAGGGGCGAAGCCATGGAAGGCGGAGCCGTGGGAGGCTCGAGGGGTGAAGCCATGGAAGGCGGAGCTGCGGTCGGCTCGAGGGGTGAAGCCATGGAAGGCGAAGCCGTAGGAGGCTTGAGGGGTGAAGCCGTGGCAGGCGGAGCCGTGGGAGGCTCGAGGGGTGAAGCCATGGAAGGCGGAGCTGCGGTCGGCTTGAGGGGTGAAGCCATGGAAGGCGGAGCCGTAGGATGCTTGAGGGGCGAAGCCGTGGCAGGCTCGAGGGGTGAAGCCGTGGCAGGCGGAGCCGTGGGAGACTCGAGGGGTGAAGCCGTAGAAGGCAGAGCTGTGGCAGGCTCGAGACAGAGTCCTGGACCACAGCGTCGAGATAGGGTCAGGAGACCTGGGAGGTGGCCACAGACTAGAGACTGGAGCCATGGAAATCTCTGAGGGTGGAGCCGTAGGAGGCTTGAGGGGTGAAGCCATGGCAGGCGGAGCCGTGGGTGGCTCGAGGGGTGAAGCCGTGGCAGGCGGAGCCGTGGGTGGCTCGAGGGGTGAAGCCGTGGCAGGCGGAGCCGTGGGAGGCTCGAGGGGTGAAGCCGTGGCAGGCGGAGCCGTGGGAGACTCGAGGGGTGAAGCCGTAGAAGGCAGAGCCGTGGCAGGCTCGAGACAGAGTCCTGGATAACTGGAAAATGACCTCCATGGTCACAAACATGGGAAGAGACTCGGGAATGACCTCAGTGGTTCTTAACTCTGGCAGAGACTCGGGAACGACCTCTGTGGTTGTGGGCATGAACAGAGACTCGGGAATGACCTCTGTGGTCGTGAACACTGGCAGAGACTCGGGGACAACCTCTGTGGTCATGGGCATGGGCAGAGACTTGGAAACAACCTCTGTGGTCGTGAACACTGGCAGAGACTCAGGAACGACCTCTGTGGTCATGAGCATGGGCAGAGACTCGGGAATGACCTCTGTGGTCATGAGCATGGGCAGAGAATCGGGAACAACCTCTGTGGTCATGAGCATGGGCAGAGACTCGGGAATGACCTCTGTGGTCATGAGCATGGGCAGAGACTCGGGAACAACCTCTGTGGTCATGAACATAGGCAGAGACTCGGGAATGACCTCTGTGGTCGTGAACACTGGCAGAGACTCGGAAGTAGAAGCCTTTCTTCTCCTCCTCCTCCTCCTCTGGATGGCCGAAGTTGGCAAACCGGCTCTGGGATGGACGAGGCTGGCAATGCAGGCTCTGGGATGGACAAGGTTGGCAACGCTGGCTCTGGGACGGATGAGGCTGGCAATGCTGGCTCTGGAACAGACGAGGCTTCCAGCTCGTTGGCCGGGGCAGGCTTAGGCATTGGCTCATTGGCCATGGCAGGTGTGGGCATCGGCTCGTTGGCTGTGGCAGGTGTGGGCGCTGGCTTGTTGGCTGTGGCAGGCGTGGGCATCAGCTCATTGGCTGTGGCAGGTGTGGGCGCTGGCTTGTTGGCTGTGGCAGGTGTGGGCGTTGGCTCGTTGGCTGTGGCAGGCATGGGCACTGACAATTTGTGAGGAAGGGTCTTCATGGCCCTATGTATCGACATCAGTGGCAGATCATTCAACTTGGAGACAGGGGCCATGGAAGGCTTCAAGTCGGGGGCCGCGGGAGGCTTGGAGCAAGGAGTCGCTGAAGGCTTGGCTATGACATGGCGTGGAGCAGACTCAGACGTGGCTGTGACATGGCATGGAGCAGACTGTGGTGTGGTTGTGACATGGCGTGGAGCAGACTCAGACTGGACTGTTATATGGCATGGAGCAGACTCAGACTTGACTGTAACATGGCATGGAGCAGACTCAGACTAGGCTGTGACATGGCATGGAGCAGACTCAGACTAGGCTGTGACATGGCATGGAGCAGACTCAGGCATGGAAGGCTCAGAAGCCAGGATTGGGAGTGAGAGAGGAGGATCCTCTGAAGCGAGAGTTTCTTGAATTAGCTTCACGTATTCCTCCCATGTGTAATTTCCAGTCTCCGGTAATTCCCTCCACTGGCGAGCTGTGAGTCTGATCCGGTATATGGATTTAAGGGTGGAATCATCAAATCATGTGTGGCTGGCAATGGTGGTGAAAAAATGGGAGTATTCCCTTATAGATAAATCTGCTTGGCTCAGTTGGACGAAGTATGCCGCTAGATCCATTTGTGCGGTGAGTTGTTCTGTAACAATTCAAAGGAAGTCACAAGAGCAGGATCTCACAAAGACTGGGTAGAAATCAGGGCATTATATACACAGGGGTAAATGAGGAAATTCAACACAGGTCAGAACAACAGGGAACAGCTGGTAGTGACGAGGGCATGGAATTATGGGAAGTGTTGTCCGGGGGAAACAGATGACAGGGGCAAAAAATAAGGCGAAAGAACAGTGAATCATGACAGTGTTCTTCGGCTTGCAAGTCTCACCCTTTTTCCTCCAAACATAACGATGGTCATTATGGCCAAACAGTTCAATTTTTGTTTCACCAGATGACATTTCTCCAAAAAGTAAGATCTTTGTCCCCATGTGCACTTGCAAACTGTAGTCTGGCTTTTTTTATGGCGATTTTGGAGCAGTGGCTTCTTCCTTGCTGAGCAGCCTTTCAGATTATGTCGATATAGGATTGGTTTACTATGGATATAGATACTTGTCTACCTGTTTCCTCCAGCATCTTTACAAGGTCCTTTACTGTTGTTCTGGGATTGATTTGCACTTTTCGCACCAAACTACGTTCATCTCTAGGGAGACAGAATGTGTCTCCTTCCTTAGCGGTATGATGGCTGCATGGTCCCATTGTGTTTATGCTTGCATACTATTGTTTGTACAGATGAACGTGGTACCTTCAGGTGTTTGGATATTGCTCCCAAGGATGAACCAGATGTCATGATTTTCCCATGATTTTGATTTTCCCATGATGTCAAGCAAAGAGGCACTGAATTTGAAGGTAGACCTTAAAATACATCCACAGGTACACCTCCAATTGACTCCAGTTAGCCTATCAGAAGCTAATTGGCTAACTGCCTAAAGGTTTGACATCATTTTCTGGAATTATCCTAAATGACTTGCCAAAACTATAGTTTGCCAATTATGAAATCTGTGGATTGATTAAAAAATGAGTTTTAATTACTTCAACCTACTTCAACCTAATTGTATGTAAACCTCTGACTTCAACTCTACCTAGATGCTAGCTACAAATTTAACATTCACAAGTTCACGGTATGGCAATGTATGATTACGTTGCAATCCAACTTGAACTTAATATTGAAATCAATCATTGTGCCACATTGCCATTATTCATTACAATACTACTCATTATTAGCTGAATACAACTGTATTTTAGTTATTACTAGAAGAAGCAAACTTTACTGTGTAGCTAGCGGAGTTTTAGCAAACTACTCTTCGGTCATTTGAAAGCAAACTAGACATTATCTGCAAATGGCAACAACAGTTCACTTTCTTTGTCATCTTAGTTGCCACTTAGCTAGTTGTCTCTTAGAGTGTTGTCTCTCAGTTTTCAAAAACAGTTTGGAAAAACTAGCAGAACTGTCATAACTTACCTTTATCTCACTAAACGGGATGATTGTCCCACATATGAGTGAACGTGAGGTGTTCCCTTGTTTCGCTGCCACTTTTCTGCCATGTTTTACACAAAGCAGGGCACTGTGACTAAAATGGTCACAAATGTGACCAAAAATAATTGATTGCGACAATAATTTAATCATTGCGATTTGAGTAGCACAATAAATTGCATCTGGGATTTCATTCAATTTGCACTCTTGTAGTCTCTGTGTCTGGGGCCATCCGGTAACAGTAAAGAAAGACTAAGGCAATATTTTAAAATAATAAAAATGTTATATATATATATATATATATATATATATATATATATATATATATATATATATATCAAGCTTTTGACTTTTAGGACAATTGAGAGTCTTGTCTGCATTCCCAACTATTACACAAGATGCAAAAATTAATCGATGCTCAAGAAGACAACACACTACTATATGCATACTATACTTTATGTAAATATCTGTATTGTAGATTCTAAAGAGCAGTACTAAATAAAAAATCTTTTATCTCTTATATTTGATTAAATTATGAAAGGGGTGTGAACATTTATGAGACGGAATGGAATGCAAATTTATCTTCTCAACTAAATATACTGTTTATTACTCCTTCGATTAATGGGTTATCAGCTGTCTTCCTTTTCTTTGGCTTTCTATCTTGTTTCTGAAAAGCAATCTAAATCGAGAAAATCTGTGATTTGTTGCCATTTGGCTCCTTAATGTTTCGGTTTAGGAGCCAATGGCTCCTAAGTCATTTTTTTAGTATTGGAGCCCTGCAAAGGGAAAACATCTTCGACCAACAATCCCTCTAAATTTTTATGGAACCCAAAATATTTTCACACTTCAGACTTAACCCTATTAGAAGGCAAATAAAGGGTCAGCTGCATTCCTTTTTCAGCAATGCTTCTCATCCACGCTGGTTTTGTTTACATCAAAGTGCGCATGTGTCATTTATGCCGCATACATGCAGTGTTGTGAATCTTGATTCATTGATGAGAAAAAAAACTACTGTGCAATCAGAAAAATGAAAACAATTTGGCTAAAACGTTATCTAGAATTACTAACGGTATTTTGAAGTGCCCACGATAACAATATCATGCATGTTAATTACCCCAATATACTGTATTACCGAATACCATCACATGCTTACTAGGGCCATGCAAAAATATCGATTTTCTGACTAACAACAATCTTGATTTGATTATGTCGTTGTTGATTCTTAAAATCCCAAATCTTTTTTTACTCCAAGCGCAGCCTTTTACAATGAGAGTATATAACTCACATACGTGACTTAAAATGTCTGTAATTAGCCTCTGGCTGGTTATATTTCAGATAGTTCAGCATCCTTTCACTGTCGCGTGTTGAGAGTAAAAGTTTGGTTTGCCTTGTAATAAGTCCAAAAATGAAATTCATGTAATCCATTTGTCATTGATAATGTCTCTTATAATTCCCTCTTTGGTGTTTACAGTTAGATGTTGATAAAAAAAAAAAAAAAAACATTTCATTCTAATCGGACAAGGCACTGATACTGTAAACAAGCCATTCGACTCCATTCACACTAAAGTCCTTGTCCTTAAAGAGACAGTACCGGGTCTTAGCACGTGTTCTACATATTGAAGTAAATAGGACAAATTAGGCATCTACACACAAACACACACAATGTTTTGACATCATATTTATTCATGGAAAGCATGATATTTTTTATATTTTTAAAAGCTAAAATGAAAACAATGTGAACCAAAAACTACTGATAAAAAGCTGACAGACAACTTCTTTCATATGTAAGCAAAATGGACATATCTGAAATATACCAATATGAACTGGAATGAAATTGAGAGCGTGTGAATCATAAGGAAATCCAACCATGACATCGTCATGTATCGCAATATATCAAATCGTGACATATGTATTGTGAGGTGGCTGGCAATATCTAGCCCTAGTTATTTATGTTTGCCTTGCTGTGTGCGTTTCTTTACTGGGAGCTTTTGACACTTGAAAGGCTCTGAAAGCTCAGATGGCTGTAGTAATAACTGTCAAAAAAATGAAATGCAGAAAATGACTTGCACCATTTTTATTAAACATAAGTACAAATAGACAATAAAGCTGCAAGCAGCAATAGGCAGGGCCAAGCACCAAAATGGCAAGCATTGCACCACACAAAGCACGACAAAGAACATAGAGTTGCAATCAAAATTATTCAACCCCCCCAAGACAGTAAGGATTTACAAAGGTAAGCTTTTCTGATGACCCAGCATATACAAGGAGAAAAGCAGAGGCCCTAAAACTGATCCCTGTGGCACTCCATACTTTACGTTTGTTTGGTTTGACAATTCCTCATTTACATAGACAGAGTGGTAGCGGTCTGTTAAATAAGACCTAAATCATGCTAATGAAACTCCACAAATGCCAACATAATTATCTAGCCTATTCAAGAGAATTTCATGTCAAATGTAGCACTAAGATCTAAAAGCACTAGAAGTGAAATGCAGCCGCGATCAGATGATAAGAGCAAGTCATCTGTAACTCTGTTAAGTGCAGTCTCTGTACTGTGATGAGGCCTAAATCCTGACTAAAATTGTTCATATATACTATTTCTCTGTAGAAATTAACATATTTGGGAGGATACTACCTTTTTTAGTATTTTTGACATAAATGGGAGATTTGAAATCGGTCTATAATTAGCCAGTTCTCCACGATCAAGTTGTGGCTTCTTAATAAGTGGTTTGATAACTGCCATTTTAAAGTTTCTGGGGACATGTCCTAAGGATAGCAAGGAGTTAATAATATTAAGAAGAGGTTCTGAGATTACAGGGAATACCTCTTTTAAGAGCTTGGTTGGTATTGGGTCTAACAAACATGTTGTGGCTTTGATGTTTCGATAAGTTTTGTTAGCTCTCCATGACCTATGACAGCGAAGGATTGAAATTGCACGTGAGGAAAATTATGAGATACTGTTTTCTGAGGTACTGTATCAGATGATTGCATAATTCCAATTTTATTTCTGATTATTTCAATTTTATCAGTAAAGAAATACATGAAGTCATTACTCTTGTGCTGCAACGGAATATCTGGTTCAGTCGATGTTTTATTCCTAACCAATTTAGCCACAGTACTGTATAAACACCTCGGATTGTTGTGGTTATTATTCTATGAGTTTGCTAAAATATGCTGACCTGGCAGCTTTTAGTGCCTGTCTGTAGCTACAGACACTATCCTTCCATGCACTGCGAAATACCTCTAATTTTGTATTCTTCCACTTGCGCTCCATTTTCCGAGCTGCTCTCTTGAGAGCATGAGTGTGATCATTGTACCATGGTGCAGGGATTTTTTCTTTAATTTTCTTAAAAGAAATTAAACTCTAATACTGATCTAGGTGGGGATTGAACCCAGGATCTTTAGAAAAACAGTCCAGAAATTGAAACATTTTTCCACACAGTTGACACATCTCAACCATGGCAAAGAGACATTTAGAGTCAGCACCCAAGTGTGGATTATCTTTTGAACTACACTACCAGTTAAAAGTTTTGAAACCCTTGACCGAAATGTTTCTCATGATCTTAAAAATCTTTTGATCTAAAGGCGTATGCTTAAATGTTTGAAATTAGTTTTGTAGACAAAAATATAATTGTGCCACAATATTAATTTATTTCATTATAAATCTAAAATGTAATTTAAAAAAAAAAGTTTTTGAAATTGATGACTTGGACAAAATAATAAAGAAAAGCAGCCAATAAGTGCCCAGCATATAGATGGGAACTCCTTCAATACTGTTTAAAAAGTTTCCCAGGGTGATACCTGAAGAAGTTGGTTGAGAAAATGTCAAGAGTACATTTCTGAAAATTCTAGGCAAAGGGTGAGTACTTTGAAGATAACACAGTTTTGATTTACTTTAGATTTTTAGTCACAACATAATTCCCATAGTTCCATTTATGTTATTCCATAGTTTTAATGACTTTACTATTATTCTAAAATGTGAAGAAAAACAATTTATAATAAAGAATGAGTAATTGTTTCAAAACTTTTGACCGGTAGTGTATAGGGACCAAAGGGATATACAAAGCAAAGAATATTCATAGCCGAGCACAGCAGTTACCATGATCAACTTCATATTCATGTGACTTTTCAACAAAGAGGAAAATAAAAATTTGCTTGGGGAAAAGCCCAGCAACCATTCAGTAAACACTAATGCTGTCAGTCGATTACAATTTTTAATTGTATAATTAGAGTTAAACACATACTTTTTTGTAGTTATTCGCAATTAATCTCAGATTTTGAAAGTGCTGAAATAATAACGCATTAATTCTGACACCCCCTAGTAAAAATAATTAAAAAATCTCCAGAAAAACAGATTTTTTACTGTATGACTTGCACAGTTGGGAACTGAACCCAAGACCCTTGGAACAGCAGTCCAGAACTTTTAACACTGTGCCTCTCAGTTGACAGCCCAGTCATGGCAAAGAATCTTCCCTACAATGTGTACTATGACAAAGGACATTCATTGGATTTGTCCAAGCAACCCCTTTGTTAGAGAGGTGACTAACTACCTCTGCGGCCTAAGAGCTGAATCCCCTGAACAAAAGTGTCAAGGTAGCATGTCTGTCAAAGATGAAGGAACAGAGACAAAGGTAGAGCGAGCAGGCAATTGCTGGCTTGTTAACACACCAGCCACTCAAGTTCTAATGTCATATTACCGCCATGATACAGCTACTAAACTAATGCTCAATGTATGACCTACTTACATTATTGTTGAGAACATCAGTTCATTAAAAGGTAATTAATAAAGATCTATATACAGGCTACTGAAAGTCTACTGAATGTTTGTTGAAACACTGTTTACTAGCTATAGCAAGTCAGTCGATAAGCTGTTATTTTGCTGCCATTATACAGGCTATTGATAGTTTACTGAATGTTTGTTGAAACATTGTTGAAACACTGTTTACTAGCTATAGCTAGCCAGTTGATAAGTCACTTATAGTCAGATAAATATCTACTTGGGACCATCCAAATAAAGTGTTACCTTTAAAGCCATTCTATAGTGGATTTACTTCGATGTTTATGGTCATTGTCCTGCTACTTCACCCAACTTCTACTGAGCTTCAACTGGCACACAGCCACCCCTTACATTGTCTTGTAGAATATCTTGATAAACTTGGGAATTAATTTTTTCTTTTGATGATGGCAAGTGGTCCAGGCCCCAAAGCAGCAAAGCAGGCCCAAATCCTGATGCTCCCTCCACCATACTTCACCGTTGGGATAATGTTTTCATGTTGGCGTGTGGTGCCCTTTTTACTCCATACATAGTGCTATGTGTTCTTACCAAACAAAGTCAACCTTAGTTTCATCAGTCCACAAAACATTTTCCCTGTAGCATTGTGGAGTGTCAAGGTGGTCTTTCATTCGATTTTATATGGTTCACATACTTTTTCCAACATACACTGTGAATGTTTGAATGATGTATTCAATATCTACAAAAAAAATACAATAGTTTGTGTGGTATTAGTTAACACAAATTGTGTTTGTTCATTATTGTAACTTAGATGAAGTTCAAACCAGATTTTAAGACAAATGTATACTGTACATAAATGCAGGTAATTCCAAAAGATTCACATACTTTTTCATGCCACTGTATTTTATATTGAGTCATAAAATCCTTGATAAATAGGATAATAGTGCATTTTCAACATGTTTTCTGCAAACTATTCTCATAGAATGAATGTTACTATAACTACATTAAGATTCACGTGCCGCTATCTAAATTTTGCTGCAGTTTCCTGGTCAAATTAGCACTAGAGGTGCTACAACAACTGTGTGTTTTATTCACTTTCAGTCAAATCATGGGTTCTATGGCTGATTATGAATTTATAAACACTTTTTTGCAGTATTACTCACACCCTGTTATGTTATTTTAATGCTTATATTAGGACCTGCCTACATTTACACGTTTATTTCAAAGTAATTAACTTTCTCTGACAGTGTTGGACTTTGGACTTGGAGACTGAGCCTATAGCCCAGCCAAGGACACTCAAAATGAAAGAGAAGCAAAAGAAACCACATAATTTTGTGTAACTTCTGTGGCACTTTTGCTTCTCTTTCATTTTGAGTGTCCTTGGCTGGGCTATAGGCTCAGTCTCCAAGTCCAAAGTCCAACACTGTCAGAGAAAGTTAATCACTTTGAAATAAATGTGTAAATGTAGGCAGGTCCTAATATAAGCACTAAATTATCTCAACCCAGGACGGACCGGGTCGGGATTATATAACCAATATTGTTTTAATAATCCCGACCTGGTCCGTCCTGGGTTGAGAATCAGGATTTAGATTTCGCCGCGGGTCAGGCCACCTCCACCCTGCACGCCATGGCCACCCTGCAGGTCCACCAGGCCATGGCGCTCAAAGATCTGAACGAGGGTAGGACCGACCTAGGGCTTATGCAGGAACTGCGCACCATGACCGACCTCGCTCTATGGGCGACGAAAGTCACGGCACGCGCCCTGGGCTGGACGATGTCCACCTTGGTGGCCCAAGAGCGGCACCTGTGGCTCAACCTTGTGGAGATGCATGATGCTGAGAAGGTCCGCTTTCTCCATGCCACGTGCTGCTGCATTCTGGATTTCGGCCATCAGTTCTTGATGGTGAAGAAGCAGATGGAGGCCATCAAACATATCCTGCCACGGCGCGACTCAGCCGCATATAGGCCTCTGAAGTTCAGCGCCCCGTCTGCCTCTCACCTGTCCCCCACCATCGGAGCCTGTATGCCGGCCTTTGAGAAGAAGATCCTCCCGCAGGAAGAATGCACCGCCTGCCCACCAGCCGGCTGCTAAGAACCCTGGACGGGCTTCGAAGCGGTCCAGAGATGGGTGACCCAAGGATGAGGCAACTCTCGTTGACTACTCTGACACAGGTATGCGCATGGGCCCCACTCCCGCCCCTGGGTCAGCATGAGGTGAGTATCCTCATAACATCGCCTGATGCCTCCTGGGCTCCGGCACCCAAATTGTCAATAAAAGAGCAGTATCCTCATTCCCTGGGTCATTCTCCATCACCTGCGATGGTCAGGTGCTGAAAGTCTTTCCGGTCATTGAGTGGGACACGAGTATCACGCGTTCCCTTGTTTTCCATCAAAAGAAAGGCAAACAGGTAAGTATGGTGGTTCTTGGGGTCACTCGCCCGCCCCAGCCACCGGTCATTGTTGCGGGCTCACGGAGCAGCACGCCTCCCCTGGACGATCCTCCTGGTGGGGCGTCTGCTCTGCCTTGCCGCGAACAACCCACCCCAGGTGTGATAAATCCAATCGTCCCCCTGGTGCCGTTAGCGCAAAGGCTGGAAGCCTGGTTAGCGCTTTCCAGCCCGTCGTGATGGCTCATCAGGACGATCTGGCTCGGCTACACGATCCAGTTCACCAGATGGCTGCCCAGGTTCAGTGACATCCTCTCCACTGCAGTGCGAGGCGAGGATGCCTCAATCCTTTGGGCGGAGGTCACCACCCTTCTGGCGAAGGGAGCGATAGAACCCGTCCCCTTAGCCGAGTCGCACAAGGGCTTTTAAAGCCCTTATTCTATCATGCCCAAGAGAGGGGGGGTTGCGCCCAATCCTGGATCTGCATGCCGTGAACAGAGCCTTACACAGGCTTCCGTTCAAGATGTTGATGCAGAGGCGCATCCTGATGTCTGTATGACATCTGTAGGACACGTAATTTCATGTATCGATCCTTCCTCGACACAGACCCTTTCTTTGTTTTGCCTTTGAGGGACGAGCATACCTGTACAAGGTGCTCCCTTTTGGTCTGTCCCTGTCTCCTCGCGTCTTTACCAAAGTCTTTACCTGGCCCCGCTAAGGGAGAAGGGCATTCGCATTCTGAATTATCTCGACGACTGGCTGATCCTAGCTCACTCACGAGATCTATTGTGTGCGTACAGGGACCTTGTGCTTCGGCACCTCGACCGACTGGGGCTTCAGGTCAACTGGGAAATGAGCAAGCTCTCCCTGGTGCAGAGCATCTGTTTTCTCGGTATGGAGTTGGACTCGGTCACCCTGATGGCATGCCTTATGAACATGCATGCACAGTCGGTGCGGGCCTGCCTGAAAACCTTCAGGCAGAAGGTAGCAGTCCCGAGGAAACAATTTCAGAGGCTCCTTGGCGGCAGTACTCCCCCTCAGGTTGATGCATATGAGACCGCTCCAGCACTGGCTACAGACTCGAGTCCCGAGGTGGGCATGGTGCCACGGCACCCAGCATGTGACTATCATGCCACGGTGCCATCAAACTTTCAGTCCTTGGTCAGACCTGCTGTTCCTATGGGCAGAGGTTCCCTTAGAGCAGGTCACGAGGCACATCGTGGTCACGACAGATGCCTCAAATTCGGGCTGGGGCACTGTGTGCAATAGGCAGTCAGTATCGGGGCTCTGGACAGGGCCCTGCCTGCAGTGGCACATCAACTGCCTAGAGTTGCTGGCAGTATCACTGGCCCTACGGAGGCTTCAGTCGTTGTTTCAGGGCAAGCACGTATTGGTCTGGACAGACAACACAGCGACTGTGGGGGACATAAACTCTACCCTGAAAGTGTACATGGCTGCTATTGCAGCATATCACGATAAATTTACATTTTACATTTACATTTATTCATTTGGCAGATGCTTTTATCCAAAGCGACTTACAAAAGAGGAACACATAAGCAAATCATTTTAAGGAGACAGTGGTATGAAAATTACAAAGTTTCACTAGCACCAGAATAGCATTCAATGCAACAAGGATTTTTTTTTTTTTTTTTTTTTAAGTGACTGGTTAAGTGCTCATGGAAAAGATGTGTTTTTAGCCATTTGTTTTAAGACAGAAAGTGAGTCAGCTTCACGGATGGAGTTGGGAAGGTCATTCCACCAACGTGGTAAGATGAAGCCAAAAGTCCGGGAAAGTGTTTTGGTGCCTCTTTGTGTTGGTACAACAAGTGATGTTCCTTAGCTGACCCCAGGCTTCAAGTGGGCATGTAGCTCTGCAGAAATGATTTTAGGTATGCTGAAGCAGACCCAGTGACTGTTTTGTATGCCAGCATCAGAGCCTTGAACTTGATATGTGCATCAACCGGCAGTCAGTGAAGAGAGACAAGGAGTGGTGTAACATGTGCTCTCTTTGGTTCATTAAAGACCAGACGTGCTGCTGCATTCTGGATCATTTGGAGGGGTCTAATTGCACATGCATGGAGGCCTGCAATGAGAGCATTACAGTAGTCCAGTCTAGTTATGACAGGTGACTGAACAAGAAGTTGTGTGGCATGTTCAGAGAGGAAGGGACTTATCTTCCTGATATTGTAAAGCGTAAATCTACATGATCTTGCAGTCTTTGAGATGTGGTCTATGAAATTTAGTTTGTTATCAATGGTTACCCCTAGATTTCTGACCGTTTTGGAAGGCATTACTGTAGTTGCACCCAGCTGCACGGTGATGTTGTGTTCAACAGCAGGGTTGGCTGGAAAGACAAGGAGTTCGGTCTTGGCTGGGTTAAGTTGCAGGTGATGTTCCTTCATCCAGGCCGAGATGTCTGCCAGGCAGGCAGAGATTCGAGCAGTCACTGTGGTGTCGTTGGGCTGGAAAGACAAGTAGAGTTGCATGTCATCAGCGTAGCAGTGGTAGGAGAAACCATGTGCCTGAATGATGGGTCCCAGTGATGTTATGTATATAAAGAAGAGAAGTGGCCCAAGCACTGAGCCCTGAGGTACCCCAGTAAGTAGCTGATGTGACTTGGACACCTCACCTCTCCAGGCTACCTTGAAGGACCTACCTAAGAGATAGGGATTAAACCAGTCAAGCACAGTTCCTGTGATGTCCAGCAAAGAAAGGGTGGAGAGTAAGATCTGATGGTTAACTGTGTTGAAGGCTACAGAAAGGTCCAGTAGAATCAGGATGGATGATCTGGATTCAGCTTTCACCCATCTCAGCAACTCAGTGACAGATAGCAGGGCAGTCTCGGTGGAGTGTCCACTTTTAAAACCCGACTGATTGTCATCCAGCAGCTTGTTCTGTGAGAGATAGGCAGAGATTTGGTTGAAAACTGCCCTTTCAAGTGTTTTTGCCATGAATGGGATGAGAGAGACTGGTCTGTAGTGTTCTATTTGTGTGGGGTTAAGTGTGGGTTTCTTCAGCAGCGGGGTTACTCAATCCTGCTTAAATGTAGTGGGAAAAGTGCCTGTAAGTAGAGATGTGTTAATTATGTGAGTGAGTGCAGGTAAGATGGACGGAGTGATGACCTGGAGGAGGTGAGAAGGAATGGGGTGAAGGGAACAGGTGGTGGGGCGGTTGGAGAGGAGGAGTTTAGAGACCTCAGTGTCAGTCAGAGGAGAGAACATAGAGACAGAGGGGTTGCATTCAGGAGACAGGTGTTTGACAGGGTGAGGCACTGAGAATGTGTTGCTGATGGTTGTAACCTTATTAGTAAAAAATGTGGTGAAGACATCTGCTGTCAGTGATGTGTCAGGCGGTGGAGGGGGAGGACAGAGAAGTGTGTTGAATGTTCTAAACAAGCTGCGAGTGGAAGTTTATGCAGATTTAACATTATTTGAAAAAGTTGCAAGCAGAGACTGATACTTACCTAGATCTGCTGGATCTTTAGATTTCCGCCATCTCCTCCCAGCTGCCCTGAGGTCAGTCTGATATTCATGAAGGATGTCAGAGAGCCAGGGGCTGGGCGGTGTAGTACGTGCTTGCCTTGAGGAGAGAGGACAGATGTTGTCTAGAAAGGTTGTTAAAGTAGAGCTTAGTGTGTCTGTGACAGTGTTTACATCAAGGGTGGAAAATACATTTTGTGTAGGAAGAGAGGTAGAGACAGCAGTGGAAAGGTGAGCGGGTGAAAGGGAATGGAGGTTATGGCGAAAGGAAACCAAAGATGGAGTCTGTTTTAATGTAGATGGGAGAGTCATGTTGAATTGAACAAAGTAGCGATCAGAGACATGTAAAAGAGTAACAAGAATATTTGTGTTGGTACAGTTACATGTAAAAATGAGGTCCAGCTGGTTGCCCAATCTGTGAGTTGCTGTGGTGCTTAAATGAGGCCAGAAGTGCATTCAGTTCAGTGGCCTGTTGCTTATCTTTGTGTATGTTGAAATCACCAAGAACCACAAGTGGCTTACCATCCTCCGGGAAGGAGGACAGCAGGACATCCAACTCCTCGAGAAAGTTTGCCAGCTGACCTGGAGGGCGATAAATGACAACAACATGTATTTTTGTGGGTTGCATTGTAGTAATAGCATGGAATTCAAAAGTTGTATTGTTACATAGAGAAGAGTGTGGTTAAAAAGTCAATTTGTTATGAATGATCAAACCTGTTCCCCCACCCCTACCGGTACATCGAGGGGTGTGAGAGAAGGAGAAGTTGTTGGAGAGAGCAGCATGTGTTGCTGTATCCTCTGGACATATCCATGTTTCTGTCAGTGCCAGGATGCTGAGGGTGGACTGTGTGGCAAAGGCTGGAATGAAGTCAGCGTTGTTCACAGCTGACTGGCAGTTCCAGAGTCCCACTGAGAAAGAGAGCGGAGCAAGTGCTGAAGTGCAAAGTGGCCGTAGGTTGTGTGGGTTGCGGTTTGTTGCGTCTATATTGTGTAAACGGTCTGTAACAGATAACAGGGATGTGTTTGAAAGCATATGTTATTCTTGAAGTTGACATGTTAGTATGTACAAGGAAAGTAAGAAAAGAGATAAAACTAAAAGATACTTAAGTGCTATGGTGAGTGGCCCCTTGTCGGTGTTCTTGCTCGGTGGACTCGCACAGGTAGACTCGCTGGTCTTTACACAAGTAGGTCTTCACACGAGGAGGGCTTTACACAAGGGCTACCACTTCCACTGGCGCTTCCGCGTCATTATTCACGTCAAATATATACATGATGCTAACGAGCCATACAGTGAAAAAATCAGGACACACCTTAATGCTACTTAGCACAAAGCTAGTCACATGGGCAACCGAAACGACGGGTTGCGCGAGGTGAACAGTGCGAGAATAAACGCGACTTCAGTACACCGCAAATAAATTATGCTACACTTTAGCAATATATAATACTCTAAAACAAGTGAAGCACTGTTTATAGACTCTAAAAACAACGATGGTTTTACACACATTGGACAAACAACTCTAAATCTAGCAGTGAATACCCTGGGACAGGTCAAAACAATATATCACACACACACCAACACACGTTTAAGCGATGTGAGTTCAAGCCAGTAAAAAAACAGCACAAGTCTAGCATAGAATACTACTCTATAACAAAGTAAAACAATGAAATAAACACACTTACACGCAACTGCAGACTCCTGTAGATAAATTGCTTCACAATACACTGGATGGGAGACCCTCTTGACAGCACGACCTGATCACCAGGTTCCTCAAAGGCAGGAGGAGATTGAATACCCCTAGACCGCGCCTGATTCCCTCTTGGGATCTCTCTGTGGCAGGCCGAGCTCAGCACTTTGCTGAAGACGGCCCTCTTGGTGGCGCTCACTTCTATCAAGAGGGTGGGGGACCTGCAGGTGCTCTCTGTCACCAGCGAATGCCTGGAGTTCGGGCTGGCACACTCTCACATGATCTTGAGAACCCGGCCCAATTACATGCCCAAAGTTCCCACCACTCCCTTCCGGAATCAGGTAGTGAAACTGCAAGCACTCCCTTCAGAGGAGAAAGACCCGGTCTTGTCGTTGCTGTGTCCAGTTCGTGCCCTGCGCATCTATCTGGACTGCACACAGAGCTTTAGACGCTCAGAGCAGCTCTTTGTCTGCTTTGGAGGGCAGCAGAAGGGGACAGCTATCTCCAAACAGAGGTTGTCCTATTGGATTGTGGATGCCATTTCTCTGGCTTACAAATCACAAGATCTTCCATGCCCTTTGGGAGTCCGGACGCACTCCACCAGAGGTGTTGCATCCTCCTGGGCACTGGCGAGGGGCGCCTCTCTAGCAGACATATGCAGAGCAGCGGGTTGGGCTACACCCAATACCTTTGCAAGGTTCTACAACCTGCACACAGAAGTGGTTTTGACCCGAGTGTTACGGGGTAACAACAGGTAGGCCGGGCGACCGGTCGGGTGTATCTCTTGCATTGTACCTTTCACCTTTTGAGGTGATAACGTGTGCTATCTTGTCCACAATAGTTCCCTGTAACTGGTGAACACTGGACACCTCTTTAATTCCTTAAGCACTATTCGGTGGCAGACTCGGCGGAGGAGTAACGCTGCCAGGCCCAGTACTCGTGGTATGCCCCTTTTCAGGTAAGCCCGTGTACTTGGGCTCAGTGCTCCATACGTGGTAATTCCCCCCTTGGTAATCCCGTATGATGCGTTTCTACTGTTCGGTTCTCCTCAGGTGAACCCTGTGTTTCCCCTCGTCAGTGCTCTGCTTTGCCTCGGCCACTGTTACTGTGTACCCTCTCTGTAGATAGGATCCTCCCCAGTGGCATCATTCCATATGTGAACTTCCCCATCAGTAAGTCCATGTGAGGTATTCTCCACGTTAACCTTCCTCCGGTAGGATGTGGTCTCCGTAGTGCTCTCCCTCCTGGAGTACTACTTCCCCAGGAAAGGCCACCGCCTGTAGCTTCCTCAGGTAAGTGCCTCCTCCCACCATTATCTGAACCCGGGAGACGCCTTACCTAACTCGCTGGAAGGTCACAACGTGGTCGAGTGCTCGCTGCGAGGCACGCAGCAGCCTGCCCATGTCCGCTCCTCCATACCTCGCAACACGGTTCAGCACCTGTGGTGTTTCGTATACCCCTAGTGTCACTACATCGACACAACGTCGAGTGAGTGATAGACAGGGAATGTCTTGGTTACTGATGTAACCTCTGTTCCCTGATGGAGGGAACGAGATGTTGTGTCCCTCCTGCCGTGGCGCTGAACAACTCTGAATGAGTGGTGCATGCCATCTCCTTTTATACCCGTATGTCTGGGGTGGAGAGTGGCATGCAAATTCCACTCGCCAATTTTCATTGGCCTTTTATGAATAAAAAAAGGGTGATTGGGGCTCTCGAGTGAACCCCTAGTGTCACTACATCGACACAACATCTCATTCCCTCCATCAGAGAACAGAGGTTACCTTAGTAACCAAAAGTTTTACTCATTAAAATATATATCTAATATTCACCTTAAAAACCTCGTCTAATTACAGCATCATTTAATTAAATTTAGATGCCCCCTGCTAGATATTTCACTGGGAAACTGCAGCCAAATGTGTAATAAAGCATGATTTTTGATTTGCAAAAATTTTGCCATTGTCTCATAAATTTCATGAGATTTCATGACATCACTACGGGGTTATTTTTTTGCATGTGAATGCAAGAGTGAAAAGTCTCCTTGAGTGTGCCTTTCTCTTAAGAATATGGGGTTTTTAATGGCCGATGCTGATATCCAGAGAGCAGGGTGGAAGATAGGCTGATATAATGCACACAATTTAATATAGTAAATAACAAATATATAATTGCTAAAAAAAAATTATAATAATAAACTTATTTAGCACTATATTTACTCAATTTCAGACAAAACAAAGAAATAATATTGTATTTTAAATGGTAAATAGCAGTTTCTTCAGTTCCCTATCTGTCACTCACTCGACGTTGTGTCGATGTAGTGACACTAGGAGTCACTCTTGGGAGCCCAAGACACCTCTGGTCTTTGATAAAAGGCCAATGAAAATCAGTGAGTGGTATTTGCATGCCACTCCCCCGGACTTACGGGTATAAAAGGAGCTGGTATGCAACCACTCATTCAGATTTTCTCTTCGGAGCCGAACGGTCATGGTCATTGAGCTCAATACTACTGTTCATTCACCTCTGCTGGATCTGACGGTGCATTTCAGCGGCTTCTCCCTCCTCTGCACTGGTGCACTGCAGAGAATGCCCCTGGGCGCTTCAGCAGAAAAACTAGAGAGTATATTTTCTGAAAGAGCTTTTTCCTCTAAAAAAGTATATATTTCTCTAAAAGAGCGCACACACGGAACGTCTTTTTAAAGATGCATCTTTCCGATTGTGTGTTATTCCTGGTTGCGTTCGTTATCTCTCAACTTCGGATGGTCATGATCGCTGTCTTTCGTGTCTGGGCACGACCCACACGGAGGCAGCGTTTGTGAATGGTTCATGTTCTCACTGCGAGAACATGACCATGGTAACGCTACAGTCGTAGCGTTACCCAGCGGCTCCCCACCTTGGTTCTTCTACCTACGGGTATGAGGCCAGCGCAGCTAGCACTGGGGGCAATTTGGGGACCCCAATGGGATTGTCTCCGCCGGGTATCCCCCCACGGACCTCCCATTCCCCAGCACGCTCATCTGTCCCAATCAGTCTTCCAGATGAGTTTGCCGGCTCGTCTCACGGTGAGTCTGGCTTCTTGTTCGGAGCCTGCGAAGATGATGAGCTCTCGAGCGCAGCATCGGAGAGCAGGCTTGTCCAGTCGGATGCAGAAGCCTCAGCTGGGCTTCCCCCTTCGGGGACGATTGCCCAATCACAGGCCGATGCCGAAATGACGGACATACTTTCCCGAGCGGCCGCTCAAAGCAGCCACACCCCGCTCAAGTGCCATTCTCCCCAGAAGTGCATTAGGAGCTGACGAAGTCATGGGAGGCACCTTTTACTGCCCGGCCCCGATTCCGCAGTTCCCCCGCTCTCTCTATCTTCTATGGCGGGGCGGCCAGGGGCTATATGGCGATTCCCCTGGTGGATAAGGCGCTCGCGGTGCACCTATGCCCGCAGAGCGCCGCCACCTGGCGCGGACGCCCTAAGCTCCCGTCCAAGCCCTGTAGGCTCACGTCATCCCTGACGGCTAAAGCCTACAATGCTGCTGGACAAGCCACCTCTGCCCTGCATGCCATGGCTCTCCTGCAGGTCCACCAAGCCAAGGCGCTGAAAGAACTGCACGAGGGTAGTTCCGCCCCAGATTTATTTCAGGAACTGTGCTCGGCGACCGGCCTCGCTCTCCGAGCGACGCAGGTCACGTCGCAGTCTCTCGGGCAGACGATGGCCACACTAGTGGTCCAGGAGTGCCACCTTTTGCTCAACCTGGTCGAGATGGGTGAGGCCGACAAGACACGGTTCCTTAATGCCCCCATTTCCCAGGCAGGCCTATTCGGCGACACCGTCGAGGACTTTGCCCAGCAGTTCTCAGCGGTGAAGCAGCAGACGGAGGCAATCCGGCACATCCTGCCCCGGCATGTCTCAAGATCCTGCACCCCGTCTGCTTGTCGCCAAGGGCGTCCCCCTGCGGTGACTGCACCAGCTCTGCCGCAACCTGCCCCTTCGACCCGGCCCTGGCGTGGAGCCCACCACAGGAAGCCGACGCCACCCGTCTCACAGCTGGCACCAAAGAATCCACGGAGGTCCTCAAAGTGCCCCTGAGACGGGTGACCCAGGAATGAGGGAACCCACTCACGTGGAGCTGGTAAGAAGACCACTCCATCCCCCGGTGGAGGGCCGGGGTGGAAAATCTTTTGTTGCCTTTTTGTTTGATTTTGCCGCATGCCCAAGCGGCTCCAGTACCCAACAGTTCAGCAAAAGAGCGGCTTCCTTCCTCCCTGGGTCACATACCCAGTGTGTACGGTCGTCACCATGACTACCGTCCATGGGCTTTTTCTTGCAGGATTGGCGCTCCAGCGGTGGCCTTTCCACCCCTGAGCACCCAGCTGTGGCACACAGCCACCCCTGATATCGCAGTCTCCATGGGTTACGAGGAGAGGCCTCTTCCTCCCCTGTCCCAGGCTGTTCTGGGGGTGGTCACAAGGAGCCAGGTAAGTGCTTCGATGTCCCTAGACTCAGCATGGCCACGACGTGGTGTGGCACCTCGCGCTCCACCCCGCCGTGAGGCTCCACCTGCCGGTATGTCCGGATACGTGATTCAGTTTGCCAGGCGCCCACCCAGGTTCAGCGGTATTCACTTCACCTTGGTCAAGGGCGGAAACGCTGCCACCCTGCGCATGGAGATCGCTACCCTCCTACGGAAGGACGTGATAGAACCTGTCCCTCCAGCTGAGATGAAGAAAGGGTTTTACAGCACCTACTTCATCGTACCGAAAAAAGGCGGTGGGTTGCGGCCAATCTTGGACCTGCGAATACTGAACCGGGCTTTACAAAGACTCCCGTTCAAGATGCTGATGCAAAAACGCATTCTGGTGAGCGTCCGGCATCAAGATTGGCTCGTGGCGGTAGACCTGAAGGATGCGTACTTCCACATCTTGATCCTTCCTTGACACAGACCTTTCCTGCGGTTCGCGTTCAAGGGTCAGGCGTATCAGTACAAAGTCCTCCCTTTCAGCCTGTCCCTGTCTACTCGCATCATTGCGAAGATCGCAGAGGCTGCCCTTTCCCCATTAAGGGAGGTGGGCATTCGCAATCTCAACTATCTCGACGACTGGCTAATCCTAGCTCACTCTCGAGACATGTTGTGCACACACAGGGACCTGGTGCTCTCACACCTCAGCTGACTAGGCCTTTGGGTCAACTGGGAAAAGAGCAAGTTCCTCCCGGTTCAAAGCATCTCTTTTCTCGGATTGGAGTTGGACTCAGTCTCCTTGACAGTGCGCCTTACGAACGAGCGTGCCTGGCCTGTTTGAAAGGCATTCAAACAGAAAACAGTGGTTCCACTGAAACATTTTCAGAGGCTCCTGGGGCATATGGCGTCCTCGGCGGTGGCCACCCCGCTCGGGTTGATGCGTATGAGGCCGCTTCAGCACTGGCTTCAGACTTGAATCCCGAGATGGGCATGGCGCCACGGAACACATCGCGTGGCCATCACACCAGTCTGTCACCAGCTTTTCAGCCCTTGGACCGATCTCTCATTTCTATGAGCAGGTGTTGCTTTAGAACTGGTCTCCAGATGCGTCGTAGTCACGACAGATGCCTCCAAAATGGGCTGGGACGCTTTTTGCAATGGGCACGCAGCCGCCGGCCTCTGGATGGGCCCGCGACTGCATTGGTACATCAACTGCCTCGAGTTGTTGACAATTCTGCTCGCCCTGCGGAGGTTCCGGCCATTGATTCAGGGCAAGCACGTGTTAGTTCGGACAGACAGCACGGCAACGGTAGCATATGTCAACCGCCAAGGCAGTCGACGGTAAGTCCTTAGGGAAGCACAACCTGATCATCAGGTTCCTAAGAGGTGTCAGGAGGCTGAATCCCTCCAGACCGTGCCTCGTTCCCTCATGGGACCTCTCTGTAGTTCTTCAGGGTCTACAGAGAGCCCCCTTTGAGCCTTTGCAGTCAGCCGAGCTTAAGGCACTCTCCTTGAAGACTGGCCTCCTGACTGCGTTCACTTCCATCAAGAGGGTAGATGACCTGCAAGCGTTCTCTGTCAGCGAAACGTGCTTGGAGTTCGGTCCGGGATACTCTCACGTGATCCTGAGACCCCGACTGAGCTATGTACCCAAGGTTTCCACCACCCCTTTTAGGCACCAGGTGGTGAACCTGCAAGCGCTGCCCCAAGAGTAGGCAGACCCAGCCCTGTCATTGCTGTATCCGGTGCACGCTTTACGCATCTATTTGGATCGCACGCAGAGCTTTAGAATCTCTGAGCAGCTCTTTGTCTGCTTTGGTGCACAGCGGAAAGGAAGTGCTTTCTCCAAGCAGAGGATCACTGGCTCACTGACGCCATAACTATGGCATATCTCGCCCAGGACATGCCGCCCCCGGTAGGGCTATGAGCCCATTCTACCAGAGGTGTAGTGGCTTCCTGGGCCCTGGCCAGAGGTCCCTCTCTAACAGACATTTGCAGAGCAGCAGGCTGGGCAACACCCAACACCTTTGCAAGGTTCTACAACCTCCAGGTGGAACCGGTTTCATCCCAAGTAGTGGCACACAACACAAGCGGATAAGCCCGGGATAGCTGGCCGGGTGTATCACTTGCACATAGCACCTTCCACCTCCCTTGGAGCTGAAGACGTGCGCCATTAATTCCCAGTAGTGTTCACAAACTTTGTTCCCTGGTTGACTTCCTCCGAGCCCTGTGGCAGTCGAGTTTTCGGAGAGACTCGCTGCCGGCCCAGTACACGTGCTAACTAAGAGTCCTGTTCTGGGGTAGGTGCTCTGCATGTGGCGGTTCCCTGTAAGGCTAACCCCATGCGATATATATCTTCCGCTAGTTCGTTTCCCTGTTGGCAAACTGCATCTTCCTAGGGCAGAGTCCCTCTGCCCCAGTCTCCATGTTTGTAGTAACTCCTCCCCTGTTGGGTAGGCTCTACTTTGAAGACTCTCCACATGGTCGGAAAGACCATGTGACGTATTCTTCCACTTAAATATCCCCCCCTCTCTTTGGGCGAGGTGTGGTCTCTGCAGTGTCTTCCCCTTGGGAGGGACACCTCCGACTAGACCTGGCAGCCCAGTCGGATAATCCCCCTTCTTTTTTTAGGGAGTGGAAAAAGAGAAGGGGAAAAGAGGCCACGACAGGGTTAAGCCTGTCTCTATCTTTTGGGTAGTCGACTTGTCTCCAAAGGGCCGTTCGACACTCATATCTATGTTGGGGAGGTTACGTGTCGACCTGGTGTGCTGGCTATGAGGCACACAGTAGTCTGCCCACCACACACCGCCAGTTCACGTAACACAGTTCAGCCAATTGTGGCATTTCGTATAGGGACCCCTAGTGTTACTACATCGACACAATGTCGAGTGAGTGACAGATAGGGAACGTCATGGTTACTTGTGTAACCTCCGTTCCCTGATGGAGGGAACGAGACATTGTGTCCCTCCTGCCACAACGCTGAACTACCCGCTGAAATGGCCGGACCTTATATCGGCTCCTCAGCTTAAAACCTGAATGAGTGGTTGCATACCAGCTCCTTTTATACCCGTATGTCCGGGGGAGTAGCATGCAAATAACCACTCGCCAATTTTCACTGGCCTTTTATCAAAGACCAGAGGTGTCTCGGGCTCCCAAGAGTGACCCCTAGTGTCACTACATCGACACAATGTCTCATTCCCTTCATCAGGGAATGGAGGTTACACAAGTAACCATGACGATTTCTGTTTAGTCATAAAATTTTAGGAATTTATTTGCACATGAAGAAATTAAAATATTATGAAGAAGGAAATAACAGTACACACAGTAGTCCAGCAATCATGGATGGCATGTCCACGTTAGCAATCGCATTTTCTCAAAAAATACTGAATCAAACCAATTGTGCATACAGTACACTGTGAATAAGACATTTACTCATAGCACAAGTGAAGAGCTTTTACCTTGGGCTGCATCCGAAAACGTAGGTAGCTGACTTGCTACCTTGCTGCCTAATCAGTTAATGGATTAACTGACAGCTGTTTTGAATGAGAGGAACTCTTAAAGAAACTGGTCTCTGAACAGTTTGAAAAGCAACTTATTTTCATTGTACCTCCATACACAGCCTCTGGAGGCAGCATTTTCCTGGTTTTGGAAGCAGCCTTGAAGTTGCACTCACGCGCCTGTGCGGATCCAGTGCGTGCCTCGATCTCCTGACAGTTTAAAAGGCCTGGATCGCCTACTTGAATTGTTACGGAGTGACCGTTATGATTTGTGAATGAGAGGAACTTTTGATCCTGATCCTGAAGTTTTTTATTCTGGCTGATAGAATACACACTTCAGAGGAAGATATTAGATGAGCGCTCGACAGGAAGAAACTGCTGGATTTTCGTGAGGTTCGTGAATGACATCTGTTTAAACGAGAAATCTGCATATTTGAAAATGGTATATAATACAAGTTTTATTGATATTTGCCTTTTATCATTACAAAAGTTACAGGTAACTGTTTGAGGAGAGACTGTTAGAATACGTGCTTCAGAGGTAAATAAATGAGCGCTCCACAGGATGCTGAATCTAGAGGTCTGCATTCCCACTGAACTTCCGCAGGACCCAATTAGATTTCTTGTGGCGTGAGATTACATTTCCGAGTTGAAGGTGGGAGCGGATGGTACTTACATGAAATGTGGATGGGAGCGAGCGGTCAGAGAATAGCCTTTTTATTTGATTAATTAATGAATAAAAAAAAAAATAAAAAAACACATAATAGTTGTTGTTTTTTAAAACATAAAATAAATGTGCACACAGCTTGTGTATTAAATTATGCAATATTTAGAGTAGGCAGCCAGGTAGTCAACGGGGCTTTAATAGAATGACAGAGCAAAGCGCACACTGTGTCATCAAAGCTTGTGAAAATCGGAACCAGAAAATGGTCAATTTAGCATTAAGAAACCAACTTCAGGCGAGTCAAATTGGCGTCATTTTCACACGTCATCTGATAATAGCAATAACAGAAAAAAATGAAATGTTCTTTGTATACACTTGTTGTCTATTTGTATGGATTTTGCTATATATGGAAAACAAATGCGGGGTTGCTGGAACGGGAGCGGTCAGGAAGAAAATCACTGCGGGCAGAGGGCGGGTTAACATGGACTTAAATTCAGCAGGAGAGTTCGGGTGTGGGATAGAAACTTGCGGGAGCAGGATGGAAAAAACAGTCCTGCACAGACATCTAGCTGGATCTGCTGAAGTTGTGTGACGTTGGTTTATTACATCTGTTTAAACAAGATATGCGCATATTTGCAAAAGGTATATGATATTAATTTTATTGATATTTGCCTTTTTATCATTAAACAAGAGAGTTAAAAGTTACAGGGAACTGTTGAGGAGAGAGAGGGAGAATGAAAAAGGTGAGCACTTTAACATTATTAGCTTATGTCTGTCGAGAGTGGAGACTCCACCCTCAGGTGGTCCAGCTGATTTGGAGTCGATTCGGTCGAGCAAAGGTAGACCTGTTTGCTTCCCGGGAATCCTCACACTGCCTGCTTTGGTACGCCCTGACCAAGGCACCCCTTGGTATAGATGTGCTGGCACACAGCTGGCCCCCTGGACTTCGCAAATACGCATTTCCCCCAGTGAGCCTACTTGCACAGACCCTGTGCAAGGTCAGGGAGGACGAGGAGCAGATCATCCTTATAGCACCCTACTGGCCCACCCAGATGTGGTTCTCGGATCTCACGCTCCTTGTGACAGCCCCCCCACCCCCGCCAAATTCCCCTGAGGAAGGACCTTCTTTCTCAGAGATGGGGCACCATCTGGCACCTGCGACCAGACCTCTGGAATCTCCACGTCTGGCCCCTGGACGGGACGCGGAAGACCTAAGTGGCCTACTACCTGTGGTGGTAGACACGATCACTCAGGCTAGGGCTCCCTCTACGAGGCGCCTGTATGCCTTGAAGTGGCGACTGTTCACTAAGTGCTGTTCTTCCCGATGTGAAGACCCCCAGAGATGCGCAGTCAGATCGGTGCTTTCCTTCCTGCAGGAGAGGCTGGAGGGGCGGCTGTCTCCCTCCACCTTGAAGGTGTATATAGCCGCTCTTTCAGCTCATCATGATGCAGTAGATGGTAAGTACTTGGGGAAGCATGACTTGATCATCAGGTTCCTGAGAGGCGCTAGAAGGTTGAATCCCTCCAGACCGCGCCTCATCCCCTCGTGGGACATCTCTTTAGTCCTTCGGGGTCTACAGGGAGCTCCCTTTGAACCCTTGGAGTCAGCTGAGCTTAAGGCACTCTCTTTGAAGATTGCCCTCCTGACTGCGCTCACTTCCATCAAGAGGGTAGGGGACCTGCAGGTGTTCTCTGTCGGCGAGTAGTGCCTGGAGTTCGGTCCGGGTTACTCTCACATGATCCTGAGACCCTGACCGGGCTATGTGCCCAAGGTTCCCACGACCCCTTTTAGGGATCAGGTGGTGGACCTGCAAACGCTGCCCCAGGAGGAGGCAGACCCAGCCTTGGCATTGCTGTGTCCGGTGCGAGCTTTACGCATCTATTTGGATCGCACGCAGAGCTTTAGAAGCTCTGAGCAGCTCTTTGTCTACTTTGTTGGACAGTGGAAAGGAAGCGCTGTCTCCAAACAGAGGATTTCCCACTGGGTCATTGACGCCATCACGAAGGCATATCAGGCTCAGGATGTGCCACCCCCTGCGGGGTTACGAGCCCACTCTACCAGGAGTGTGGCGGCCTCCTGGGCCCTGGCCAGTGGCGCCTCTTTTGCAGACATCTGCAGAGCAGCGGGCTGGGCAGCACCTAACACCTTTGCAAGGTTCTACAATATCCAGGTTGAGCTGGTCTCGTCCTATGTATTGGTAGGCACGAGCAGGTAAGTTCCTGGACAGCTGGCCGGGTGTACCGCTTGCGCATAGCGCCTTTCCCCTCCCTTGAGGTGAAGACGTGTGCTCTTGACTCCCAGTTGTGTTCACAGACTGTGATCCCTGGATGAATTTCCTCCTTAGCCCTCTGGCAGTTGAGTTTGCGGAGAAACTCACTGCCGGCCCAGTACGTGCGCTAATGAGGCCCTGTACTGAGGTAAATGCTCCACATGTGCTGGTTCCCCGAAGGTGACCCCATGTGATATCTCTTTTGAGTGGAATACGTCACATGGTCTTACCGAGTCTTGTCGGAAGTATGTCATGTGGAGAGGTCCCATGGTAGGTCCTACCTGAAGGGGGAGGAGTTGCTACAAAGCATGGCGACCGGGGGCAGGCTACCCCGCCGGAGTGACACCCCCTGACGTAGACACTTATGGCTCCCAGTCGGTTAACAAATTCCACTCTTTTTGGGGAGAAAAAAGAAGAAAAGAGGCCACGGCTGGGCTAGCCTGTCCCTATTGTTGGGCAGTCGACTTGTTCCTGAAGGACCGTTCGACCCTCATAAGAGCATTGGGGGAGGTTACGTGACAGCCTGGTGCACTGGCTACGAGGCACATAGCGGTCTGCCCGTCACGCACCACCAGTTCACGTAACACAGTTCAGATAGTTGTGGCATTTTGTATAGTGACTCCTAATGTCACTACATCGACACAATGTCGAGTGAGTGACAGACAGGGTACGTCATTGTTACTTTTGTAACCTCCGTTCCCTGATGGAGGGAACGAGACGTTGTGTCCCTCTTGCCACAACGCTGAACTACCCACTGAAATGGCCGGGACCTGGTCTCGGCTCCTCAGCACAAAACCTAAATGAGTGGTTGCATACCAGCTCCTTTTATACCCGTATGTCCGGGGGAGTGGCATGCAAATTCCTCTTACCAATTCCCATTGGCCTTTTTTCAAAAAAGCAGAGGTGTTTGGGGCTCCCAAGAGTGACCCCTAGTGTCACTACATCGACACAACGTCTCGTTCCCTCCATCAGGGAACGGAGGTTACGAAAGTAACTATGACGTTATACTATTACCATAAATATTTTGTATTCCTTACTATTTTTCAACATGAAAGGGAGGTTATATTAATGGGTTTTCACTACCCTGTTGGCTAGGGGGCTTTGCCTCCATGGGTGTGAATCAGTAGCATGACGTTATGGTATAGGATTCTCATAGTATCATCTACTGACGCAGTTTCTCATTCCCTCCTTTCAGGGAACCAAGGTTACAGTCGTAACCCAAGACGTTATTATATTTGTATTAAATATTACAAAGAATATCATGCACCGATAAGTAGTTCACATTAAGACCAGGAACATGCTATAAGAAAATAAGAGTTCATTTTGATTTCATGTTGACTAAGTTGCTTTGTTTAGCATTAACTGCCTAAATTCCCCATAATTCCACAAGTATGACTTCATTTAAATTATGTATATGTTTGGTTGAGATGTAAAGCTCATACTTGCAATACTAGTCAAAAGTTAGAAACACACACTCAATAATTATTAATACTATTATAAATATATTAGAATAATAGTGAAATCATCAAAACTGAAATTATACAAATGGTTGTATGAAAGTTATCTAATTGTCTAATCTAATCAAAAAAATGTTAAACAAATTAAAGCTATTTTATATATTTCCTTCTTTAAAGTAAGAGAAACTCTCGAAATGCCTTACAAAAAATATTGGTTCTTTATTGTCTAAAAACCAGACGTTTCGTTCCAAGGCCTTCTTCAGTGTATAGACACGTTTCTCAATTCACGTGTGTGGGTGTGTATATATATATATATATGGATAACAAGTTGATTTAGACAGGTGTACATAATTAGATAATCACTCAAACAATGCTTCTTTAAAGTAGCCACCCTTTTTCTAGATTGCAGCTCTGCACACTCTGGGAATTCTCTCAGCCAACTTCATGAGGTGCATCCTGGGATGCTTTTAAACAGTATTGAACATTAAGGATTACAGCACCATTTGCTCAAATCAAACAGTAACTAGTTCCATTTATTTATTTTAATAAATATATTAAAATTGCAAAGAAACTAATTTCAAACATTTTGATTAAAAGGTTTTTAATATAATGAGAGACATAATTAAGTCGAGTGCAGAGCTCAACAATAAGTATGGCCTGATGGCCCCAGCCAGTGTGAGAAAATGTTAACATTTGCATTGCATAACCAAATACATTTACAAGCTTATTCTGGCATGATTAGGTTGTGCAGTAGCTTAACTGATAGTGTTGAACTTGCATTGCGAAAAAAGACCGGAGTACAAGTCCAGCAAAGCACGTTTGTTGACACGTGAGCTGAACGTGTCATAGAAGCACCATATGATTACATGGTTACTTCAGCAATTGTGTTTTCCAACTCACATTTGCTTTTATAACACTATCGGTTAGGTTTAGGTGAAGAGATTAGGGTAGGATATTGGTTATATTTGTATAAAACTTGAGAAACGTATGAGGTGTTTAAGGTTAATGCTCTATCATTTCACATTTTTCCTTTTTTGAGATCATGTTGATTATATCTTGCATTTGCTGGTTATGTATTTGGATTTTTTTTGGATCTTGCAAACATTTGATTTTCTGTCATATATTGAACATTATATTAAATGTGAATTTACATAACATTATCTTGGTGACATACAGAATGTAATTATCTACAGTAGCTGACTAACATAGATTCCTTTTTTTAATTGTAAGAAGGACTCTGTGTGTGTATTGGAAGCATCATTTAGAATGGGTTATTTTAAACAGGTCAGTAATGTTTCACACAATATGCCATTGTTTTCAAAATTATATGTAATTTTTTTTTTTTTTATGTCATGTAAAAATATGTTGCTAAAATAGCTATTTATATGATTTGTTGTGGAGTTGTGGAAATGCTGGCAGGGAAAGTAAAATCTGAACTACAGACCCAACTGGGCCAGCAATCTTTTGACTGGTGGTGTAAAGTCCATTCACCTTATGTTTGGAGGTTCTCTCATCAGAGAACAATAAAGCATATTCAAAAGGACTGACATGGTACCATAGGAAATCAGTAACCTGTGATCTTTGATTGTTTTTCAGCACCTTCACAATGCTATTTTTCATCACTTTAATTTACTCCTGTAAGTGGGTTGTCATTTGAACGGCAAACGTGGTTATGGTGTATTCATTCTACAGGAGCAGGAGAACAAATAGGTTGTTTTTCTTCAGGGATGTCTCATGTGCTTTGCTCCCAGGGCTCACAGTGAGGGTTACTCTCTCTGCATACCCCATCCTAAACATGCTATCCAGAAAGGGACCTACAATATCCTCATGCACATGAATTGACTCGATGCAAACCAAAGCCTGACCTCCTTTTGGCATGTGTGTTCTGGCACAGTTCAGGAGTGTGTTCTGCATTTCATCAAATCAACATGGTTTAGGATCCTCTATTTGGGAGACAGCTCTCCTCTCCTCCTTTGTCTTTCTTCTCTTGTTATGTCCCGAGTGTGTGCTACTATAAAGGCTAGTCAAACGCTGTTGGCCTTTGTTGTCAGAAACTTTTATCTACCAAAGTGGGACGTAAGTGAGTGACATGGCAGCGGTCTTTTATCCAAGGCTAGCCGCGAGCGCAGCTCCCTCTTGCTGCCAAAAGCAAAAGCCCAGTGCCCTCCTTCACCTCCACCCCTCCATCCATCACCTCCTTAAGCACATTCAGCACCAGCCTTCTTCCCTGGGTAAACACAGCCAGAGAGCTGCCTGCAAATACAACGTAAACAGGCATGCACCATTCAAGTTACAGTTCCTGTTTGTTTTTATACAGATTTAAACATGTAAACATATTTATAGTACATACAGTAGGATCCAAAAGTCTGAGACTACACTTCTAATTAGCATTTTTCTAATTTATTTATTTTACACATAATATTATCATCAGCATAACAATTTGAGTGAAAAGGGGAATTGAAAAATGTGTATGAATTTCTTAGTATTTGGTATTTCCCTATTGTGCTTTATTGATAACATGCACTTGAGCTGGCATGGACTCCACAAGTTTGTGCAAAACCATGTTATCCCAACATGATTTGAGAATGTTCCAAAGAGCATCTTGTGTGCCTGATAAGAAGCAAGAAAATTTGTTCACCTTTACAAAGGAGTTAACATGCTCAGATTTACAAAATTATAAACCGTATTCAAAGATTTGTTAAAACGAGGGAACAAGTTTACAAGTTGTGCTGACGGGTTTATAAATTGTGCCCTCAATTTACTAATCTGTACTCTCAGATTTGAAAAACCGTACCGTCAGTTTTGCAAACTGTACCCACCAATTTGTAGCCCCTCCTTCATTTTAGAAATCTGAGCAATTGTACCTACTTGCAAGATTAACTAATTTAATGGTAGGCTATAATAAGATAATTAGATGATCTATTAAGGAATCATATATTTCATAATCTTGCCCAACTGTTTATTTTTATGTTTAAAACACACCAAACACCATCTGTTCTTATAAATAAATATAGACTATCATCGACTGTGCGATACCATTTTCAGATTAGTACCTGTTTTTGCTGTTATATCATCTGTAAAGATGCCTATAGGAAATATTTTAATTCAAGTCAGCTGCTTAAATTAAATACAAATATGGAAATTATTTGGTGCAGTAGCCACAGCACTGGACAGGTGAACTCTTCCCCTTATAAGAGGAAGGGAAATGCACAATTTGGGCAATATTCAGTGGAGTGATTCTGAAATTTTATCTTTGGTTTCATGAAAAATTGTTACTTTGGCAATAAAGCTGAATATATAAAATAACCACCTTAAGACAAATGTTTTTGTGAAATATCTGATGTGCCTCAGACTTTTGCACAGTACTGTATAATTGGGATTACTTATTTTTGTAATTTGGGAACATGTATACCCTTAAGCGAGGAGAACATAATCTGCAGCACTGTACTCATAGAGCACAAGAATAAAGAGACAGCTCTCTGAAGAACACAAATCACATCATAATGAATGCTTGATTGCTTACTGAGTGTTTCAGTTATTTGTGTTTAGAAAGCGTGTCCATTTCCATTCCGGTAGATCATTGTCAAATGCAAAATTTTAATACATATTAAAGCTGTTGGTTCCATGACCCTGCGATTTCACACCACACTGGGCATCCCTCACAGCTATAACTCCTATGTCTCCTTGTTTGTGAGAATTTATAAGGTACTACAATGATTGTTAGTTTAACTCTTGAAAAATGTTGAGAGAATTGTGATGTGGGTTTTAAAGATATGGTTGGCCACTAATTCACTGTGAGCTGTATTTATTTCATCCTGCTCAAGGTACGTTTTGTGGCTGCCTCCTTTTGAATCAGTCTCTCCTCCCTACTTTCCCCCATTTAAGCCCTTCTTGAAGTTCTTCCAAATTGCATTTTAAATGCCAATTAGGAGGTTGAATGTTGTGAAATAAAACCCATTGCTAGCAGAATGGCCTCACCTTCTGGCTGACCAGGCTTCTGAGAGCACATGCTGAATATTTGGCTATGAGCGCTGCTTTGAGAGAAAATATCCTGCCTAATGAACACATTAATTAGAACCATAACTATTTATAAGATGATAATTAGAAACGAAGCGAGGTAAACTGGGCTCTTCCTGCAATTAATGGCGGATTAATTACAGGCTGTAATGAAGTGGAGATTTGAAATGCATTAAGGTGAAGTATAAAGGTGCGCGCCAGCTTTGTGATCACTGGCATAATTATTCGCTGGCCATTTGAGCCCTGCTCACTCTGAGCCCGCTAATCAGCATCACTGCATCGTTATATATGCACTTAAAAAGACTTGCCACTGCAATGACTGCCTAATTATTTCTAATTTGCAGGCTAAGCGTGGTCTGTACACTACTGGTATGGATGGTATTTAGCAGATCTACAGTGGCCGAGCACTCTTAAAGGTGAGAGACCAGGGTCTTGCTTGGTCGAGCATTTCAACAAGCAGAAATACAGTCACTGACCCCTACAGAGGTCACCCAATGTTTTGTGAAGAAATTTTTCATTATTTAACAAAATTTTGATTAGTTTTTTTTTATATTTAGTGAAATTAGCGACTTTCAATGTCACATCTTTGGGTGGATCTTTCAGTTCTGGGAAAACACAGTCGTGAAAGTCACATATGATTTCAGAGTCATGCGAGGATCGGACGTGTGAACGGCGAGCTCTGCGCACTTTGCTAGTTTCTTTGTAATTAACCCGTATATTTCCAAAATCTTAAAAAAATAATCCCATTCTACCATATCAAACGCCTTTTCAGCATCAAGATGGCCGCAACTGGAGTCTGATCATTCGCCACTGACCACATAATATTGATGAAACACCTAATGTTATCAGAAGAGCTGCGGCCCCGAATAAACTCCACCTGATCTATATGTATAAGAGATGTCATAACTTTACTTAATCAGTTAGTCAGAATTTTTGACAATATTTTTACGTCTACCTGGATCAGGGAAATTGGACAGTAACTCTTACACTCGCTTGTACCTTTATCAGACTGATCCGGGCTTGTGTCATGGTTGGCGGAAGCTTTCTATTCTTTAATGATTCCGTATAAATTTCTAACAAATGTGGAGCCAGTTCTGTAGCATAACATCTAAAAAATTCAGCGGCAAAGCCATCTGGCCTTAATTACCTCGCCAAGCTCCTCCAAGGTTATCTCAGAATGAAGATAATTTTTTTGCTCGTTCATCAATTTAGGGAGTTCTAATGGTTCCACAAAGTTTCTAATGCCCTCATCAGTAGCCAAAGACGTGGAACTATAGAGATCAAAATAGAATTCTTTAAAAGCATTATTAATATCAATAGCTGAGGTAAATATTTCACCACCAGCAGATTTGACTGAGGGACTGGTAGAAAAAGTTTGCTGTCCTTTTCTGCATATCGCTGCCCGGTTCTCCCAATGGCCAGTCCACCACTGGTCTCCTCCCAACATTATATCATGATGGGTGCCAGCAGCTTGCAACATCCCTTCAAGATCTATAAAAAGCCCTGATCATCAGTGTTAGGTGCGTAAATATTAGCCAAAATCAACCGTTACCCCTGAATTTCTGCTAAAACAATAATGCCTCTCCCTAATTTATCTTTAATCTGTTTGAGACATTTGAATTGTAGATGCTTACTTATCAGTGTAATGGCTCCGCTGCTCTTATTTGAGCCAGCACTAAAGAAAACATGTCCACCCCATATCTTCCCAAATTTTTCAGCTTTCTGCGGGGAAAGATGCGTTTCTTGAAGAAACACTATATCATATTTCTTACGTTTAAGAAAAGAAATAACCTTCTTTTTATGGGGTGCCCCAACCCATTCACATTCCACGTGGAGAGAGAAAATCTGCTAATTTTAACATTTGACATTTTGACATATTAGAAAAAAAATAGATTGTGTATCAAAAATAAAAAATATAATGACCACATTCCAACATTAGTGCAACAATCAAATCCCAAACCAAACAAACAGAAAAAAGAAAAACGTGCGCATTAACCCCATGCACGACAGCGCCAACTGGCGTCCATCCCTCTAAACTCAAACAGTCCATGTACGCCTATGAAAGCCCCCGTGACAACTTTGCCATCGGATTGCTCAAGCTTCTATACAAATTTTGTGAAACAGAATTACACAACAGAAAATAATCTATAAAACAAACTCCAGCCAATAGGAGGCATAAGCACAAAGAACGTGTAGATTCATCCACAAAACTGTCCCGTAGGTGTGTTATTCCACAAAACAAACTCCAGCCGCTAGGCGTAACTAGCACAAAAACGAACAAAAAAGGCACTCGGCTTCCTCGGAAATTCAAGTGAATGTTCAGTGAGTCAGGCCCACTCAGTTGTTACATAAGTGCAACAGCTGACCTAATCACTCCAATATCCTGCAAGAAATATTCCACAAAACATACTCCAGCCATTAGGAGGCATAAGCACAAGAACATGCAGATTCATCCACAAATTGTCCCGAAGGTGTGTTATTCCACAGAACAAACTCCAGCTGCTAGGCGGAACCAGCACAAAAAGAAACAAAAAAGGTTCTCAGCTTCCTTGGACAGTCAAGTGAAGTCAGGCCTGTGAAGTCAGGCCCGTGATTCTTATATGTCAAATGTTAATATTAGTGGATTTTCTCTCTTCACATAGAGTGTGAATGGGTTGGGGCACCCCATAAAAAGAAGGAAGGTTATTTCTCTTCTTAAGCATAAGAAATATAATATAGTGTTTCTTCAAAAACGCACTTTTCTCTGCAGGAAGCTGAAAATTTTGGAAAGATATGGGGTGGGCATTTTTTTTATAGTCCTGGTTCAAGTAAGAGCAGGGGAGTCATTACACTGATAAGTAAACACCTATAATTCAAATGTCTCGAACTGAGTAAAGATAAATTAGTAAAAGTCATTATTGTTTTAGCTGAAATTCAGGGACAGTGTCTTATTTTGGCTAATATTTATGCACCTAAAGTTGATGATAAGGGCTTTTTAATAGATCTTGAAGGGATGCTGCAAGCCGCAGGCACCCCTCACGATACAATAATCTTGATGGACTCAGTCCTTGATCATAGTGAAGCAAAAGTGTGCAAGCCCCCTACAGCATCATTGATGCTTCACAGGATGTGTAAAAATCTTGGTCTTATAGATATTTGGAGACTTTTGAACCCACCCAGTTTTAATCTAGAATAGATTTTGTTTATATATATATCTAAGTCCCTCATTTCATCTGTTGTTGATTGCTCAGTTGGAAATATTTTAGTCTCAGATCATGCCCTAGTGTGTTTAGAGGTGTTGCCACATATAGAGAAAAATAAATCATATAGTTAGTGCTTTAATGTATCCTTTTGCAAAATCCTGAATTCCACCAAATGTTAAAGGCTGAAATCAATGTCTGTATGGAGACCAACTGGTCCTCAGTTTCCTCGGTGGGCGTGGCTTGGGAGGCACTTAAGGCAGTTCTTAGGGGCCGGATCATACAGTATGCTCATTCACTAAAAAATCCAAAGCACAAGAAATTGTATTGAATTGGAAGGGAATGTTAAAAATGCCGAGGCAGAGCTGAAGCGCCGAATGTCATCTAATGGCCTCAGGGAATTGACCTGATTGAAATACAGATATAATGCTATTTTGAAGGTGGAGTTTTGGCTATTCAGGGCTAGATATATAAGTCTTTTTCTTCCATTTCCTCAGTGAAATCTGCTGGTGGTATGAAATATTTACCTCAGCCATTGATATTAATAATGCTTTTAAATGATTCTCTCTTGATCTCTATAGTTCTATTGAGGATATTAGAAACTTTGTGGAACCATTAGAACTTCCTAAACTGACGACTGAGCAAAAAACAAATCTCTTGATTCTGAGATAACCTTGGAGGAGCTTGGTGAGGTAATTAAGGCCTTGCCAACAGGCAAGGCTCCGGGGCCAGACATCTTTGCCTCTGAATGTTTTTAGATCTTATGCTACAGAACTGGCTCCACTTTTGCTAGAAGTTTATACGGAAATATTAAAGAATGGAAAGCTTCCGCCAACCATGACACAAGCCCGGATCAGTCTGATTCTTAAAAAGGACATAGATCCAAGTGAGTGTAAGAGTTACCATCCAATTTCCCTGATCCAGCTAGACGTTAAAATACAGTCAAAAATTTTGGCTAACCGATTAAGTAAAGTTATGACATCTCTTATACATATATATCAGGTGGAGTTTATTCTGAGTTTATTATTACTCTGATAACATTAGACGTTTCATTAATGTCATGTGGGCAGTGGCGAACGATCAGACTCCGATCGCTGCCATCTCACTTGACGCCGAAAAGTTGTTTCATATGGTTGAATGGGATTATCTTTTTAAGATTTTGGAAATGTACGTGTTCGGGAATACATTTATTAGGTGGATTAAGTTACTTTATAGACACCCAGTAGCGGCGGTTCAAACAAATTGATTCATTTCAGATTATTTTACTCTGGATAGGGGCACCCGGCAGGGATGCCCTCTTCCCCCCTTATTGTTCTGTCTTGCCCTGGAACCATTAGCAGCCACGATAAGAAAGGAGGATGATTTTTCAGGGGTGGTGGCAGGAGGTATAGCGCATAAGATTTTGCTTTACGCAGATTATATTTTATTATTTGTCTCTGAACCTACTAGATCTATGCCTTGCCTCCACAGAATAATTAATTCCTTTTCTAAATTCTCAGGATACAGAGTAAATTTGTTAAATCCGAAGTTTGGCTCTGACAGCGTACTGCCCGGTATCAGCTTTTCAGCCGGCCGCCTACCAGTGGCCCAAAGAGGGCATTATGTATTTGGGTATTTGATTCCCAGCAAATCTGGGTGATTTAGTTAGAGTTAATTTTAACCCCTTAATATAAAGATTTTCGAGCGATGTGGGTAGATGGGCTTCATTACATGTATCTATGACTGGGAAGGTTAATGTAATTAAAATGAATTGTATTCCAAAATTCAACTACCTGCTACAATCTCTTCCTTATATTAGGCAATTTGACAGCATAGCGAAGTCCTTCATTTGGAATGGTAAGCATCCCATATTACATTCCAGTAAGTTACATAAGCCGATTGACAAAGGTGGGCTAGTCCTACCCAAGATTTTGTTTTATTTTTAGCATTCGGGATCAGACATTTGGCTCATTGGTCGCTTCCACCTGAGAGAGCCCCTGCCTGGTTTTGTATTGAACAGGAAGTTCTGCCCCTATTTTGCCATTGCAAAGCCTTTATATCAGACTAATCGGGGAAGTCAAGTTACACCCCGTTATCTCACATTTACACTCGGTATGGACAACAGTGTCCAGAGTGTTTAATTCAGACATTTATTTAAATGTTGCTTCGAGCATATGGCTGAACCCAAAATAATGTATTAATAAGTCCCCTTTCTGCTGGACAGAGTGGATTGTGAGGGAGGTTAATACACTCGGTGACCTATATGAGAGTGGAGTGTTGAGGTCCTTTGAAAATATGGTTCAACATTTTGGGATTCCCAGTTCTCAATTCTTTAGGTATTTACAGCTGCACTACCTGCTCTGTACTATTTTTGGGAGTAGCATACATACCCTAAAGTGGCAGATACTTTGGGAGTGGTGATTACTGCATTTGGAAAAGGTCATGAGGCATCAGTGTATTACTCCCTGCTAATTCAGAGTCTGGGGGACGGAGCTTCAACTCTCAAGAGATTATGGGAGAAAGATTTAAACTTGGTATTGGAGGAGGGAGTGTGGGCTAAGATTCTAAAAAAAAGGGGGTTCAGGGGAGGGACATATAATTTGATTCTGTGTGTGTATGTTCTGTTTCTTCAATCCTGTTTTTTGAATCAATAAAATGTTAATATCAAAAATTTGTGTGATTAGCTTTACCACAGTGAGGGAATAACCTGATTCAGAAAAAACTTTTATACTTCTAAATTAAACCCTTAAATGAAAGCAGTTCTTCAAAATTGTACAATTATGAAATTTAATTTGTTTCACATCATGTCGAAATTATCATAACTGTAGTTTTCCGACTAGTAAAAACTGTTTACATCTTTGTCAAACTCATAATTACTTGGAATTTTGAAACTATTTTCTGAAATCTCAGACACAGCTATGTAAATCTCTGTCTGGATTGCTTGGTTTTGTGTGTACTTCATCTTTAAGACACGTCCACTGTTATGATTACCGCCCTGGTTACTTTCGTAACCTCCATTCCCTGATGGAGGGAACGAGACGTTGTCTCGATGTAGTGACAATAGGGGTCACTCTTGGGAACCCCAAACACCTCTGATTTTGAAAAAAGGCCAATGGGAATTGGCGAGTGGGATTTGCATGCCACTCCCCCGGACATACGGGTATAAAAGGAGCTGGCTCGCAACCACTCATTCAGGTTTTGTGCTGAGGAAATTTTAGCGGGTAGTTCAGTATTGTGGCAAGAGGGACAAAACGTCTTGTTCCCTCTATCAGGGAATGGAGGTTACAAAACTAACCAGGATGTTCCCTATCTGTCACTCACTTGACATTGTGTCGATGTAGTGACACTAGGGGTCCCTATACGAAACGCCACAATAAGCTGAACTGTGTTACATGGACTGGCGGTGCGAGACGGGCAGACTGCTGTCTGCCTCGTAGCCAGCGCACCAGGCCGTCACTTAACTTTATGAGCGTCGGACAGTCCTTTGGGAACTAGTTGACTTGCCCAACAAATAGGGACAGGCAAGCTCAGCCATGGCATCTTTTCCTCTTTTTTCTCCCAAAAAGAGTGGAATTTTGTTTACCGCCTGGGGTCCATAAGTGTCTAAGTCAGGGGGTGTCACTCCCAAGTGGAAGACACCGTGGAGACCACACCCCGCCCGGAGGGAGCTCGTCTGCCACAGGGCTAAGGAGGAAAGTCGTCCAGGGATCACAACTTGTGAACACGACTGGGAGTCAAAAGCGCACGTCTTCACCTCAGTGGAGGGGAAAGGCGCTATGCGCAAGCGGTACACCCAGCCAGCTGTCCCGGAACTTACTTGCTCGTACCTGACAATACACGGTACGAGACCAGCTCAACCCGGAGATTGTAGAACCTCTCAAAGGTGTTGGGTGTTGCCCAGCCCGCTGCTCTGCAGATGTCTGCCAAAGAGGCGCCATTGGTCAGGGCCCAGGAGGCCGCCACACTCCTAGTAGAGTGGGCTCATAACCCCACATGGGGTGGCACGTCCTGAGCGTGATATGCCATCACGATAGTGTCAATGACCCAATGGGCGATCCTCTGTTTGGAGACAGTGCTCCCTTTCCGTTGTCCGCCAAAGCAGACAAGGAGCTGCTCGGAACTTCTAAAGCTCTGCATGCGATCCAAACAGATGCGTAAAGCACGCACCAGACACAGCAACGCCAAGGCTGGGTCTGCCTCCTCCCGGGGCAGCGCTTGCAGGTTCACCACCTGATCCCTAAACAGGGTCGTGGGAACCTTGGGCACATAGCCCGGTCGGGGTCTAAGGATCATGTGAGAGTAGCCCAGACCGAACTCCAGGCACATTTCGCTGACAGAGAATGCCTGTAGGTCCCCTACCCTCTTGACGGAAGTGAGCGCAGTCAGGAGGGCAGTCTTCAAAGAGAGTGCCTTAAGCTCAACTCACTCCTGGGGCTCGAAGGGAGCTCCCCGTAGACCCCAAAGGACTACAGAGAGGTCCCACAAGGGGATGAGGTACAGTCTGGAGGGATTCAACCTCCTAGTGTCTCTCAGGAATCTGATGATCAAGTCGTGCTTCCCCAAATACTTACCATCTACTGCATTGTGATGTGCCGAAATGGTGGCTACATACACCTACAAGGTGGAGGAGGACAGCCGCCCCTCCAGCCTCTCCTGCAGGAAGGAAAGCACAGATCCGACTGCGCATCTCTGGGGGTCTTCACGTCAGGAAGAACACCACTTAGCGAACAGACACCACTTCAAGGCATACAGGCACCTCGTTGAGGGAGCCCTAGCCTGAGTGGTCATATCTACCACCACGGGTGGTAGGCCACTTAGGTCTTCCGCGTCCCTTCCAAGGGCCAGACGTGGAGATTCGGCCAGATCAAGGGCCAGATGGTGCCCCGTCCTTGAGAATGAAGGTCCTTCCTCAGGGGAATTTGCCCAGGGGGGGCTATCGTGAGGAGCGTGACGTCCGAGAACCACGTCTGGGTGGGCCAGTAGGGTGCTACTAGGATGACCTGCTCCTCGTCCTCCCTGACCTTGCACAGGGTCTGTGCAAGTAGGCTCACTGGGGGAAACGCATATTTGCATAGTCCCGGGGGCCAGCTGTGTGCCAGCGTGTCAATACTGAGGGGTGCCTCGGTCAGGGCATACCTAAGCGGGCAGTGTGAGGATTCCCAGGAAGCAACCGAATCGACTCCAAATCAGCTGGACCACCTGGGGGTAGAGTCTCCACTCTCCCCTGAGCGTAACCTGTCATGACAGCGCATCCGCTGCGGTTTTGAGGTCGCCCGGGATGTGAGTGGCTCGCAGCGACTCCAGAGGAGGAGACAGCGGGCGTGTTGTGACATGCAACGGGAGCATAGGCCGCCTTGGTGGTTGATGTATGCTACCATCGCCATGTTGTCCGTCCGGACCAACACATGCTTGCCCTGGATCAACGGCCAGAGCCTCAGCAGGGCGAGCAGTACTGCCAACAACTCGAGGCAGTTGATGTGCCAATGCAGCCACGGGCCAGTCCAAGAGCCGGCGAATGCATGCCCCTTGCATACGGCACCCCAGCCCGACTTGGAGGCGTCCTTCATAACCATGATGTGCCTGGAGACTTGCTCTAGGGGAACCCCATTCCCATAGAAATGCTAGGTCGGACCAAGGGCTGAAGAGGCAGTGACAGATCAGCGTGACGACCATGCTATGTGTCCCGCGGCGCCACGTCCATCTCGGGACTCGAGTCTGAAGCCAGTGCTGAAGCGGTCTCATATGCATCAACCCAAGCAGTGTGGCTGCCGCTGAGGATGCCATATGCCCCAGGAGCCTCTGAAAAAGTTTCAGTGGAACCACTGTCCTCCGTCTGACCGCCTTCAGACAGTTCAGCACCGACTGTGCATGCTCGTTTGTGAGGTGTGCCGTCATCGAGACTGAGTCCAACTCTAAACAGAGAAAAGAGATGCTCTGAACTGGGGAGAGCTTGCTCTTTTCCCAGTTGACCCGAAGCCCCAGCCACCTGAGTGTGAGAGCACCAGGTCCCTGTGCGCACACAACACATCCCGAGAGTGAGCTAAGATTAGCCAGTTGTCGAGATAGTTGAGGATGCAGACACCCACTTCCCTTAGCGGGGCAAGGGCTGCCTCTGCGACCTTCGTGAAGACGTGAGGGGACGAGGACAGGCCGAAGGGGAGGACCTTGTACTGATACACATGGCCCTCAAAAGCAAACTGCAGGAAGGGTCTGTGTCAAGGTAAAACCGAGACGTGGAAGTACGCGTCCTTCAGGTCTACCGCCGCGAACCAATCTTGATGCCGGACACTCGCTAGAATGTGTTTTTGCATCAGCATCTTGAACGGGAGTCTGTGCAAAGCCCGGTTCAGTACTCGCAGGTGAAGCAGGGGCTGTAAAACCCTTCTTCATCTCGGCCGGAGGGACAGGCTCTATCGCACCCTTCCATAGAAGGGTAGCGATCTCTGCATGCAAGGCGTTCTCACCCTTCACCGAACTGAATCATGTAGCCGAGTCAGATGGTCCAGGTCAGCCATCGTGATGGGTTCGAGAGCACAAGCCATGCGTCCAAACTCTGGGTGAGGGGGATGAAGGGGACAATGCACCAAATACCCCCTGGCCGACCCACCATCAAGGGTAGTGAGAGCGGGGGAGCTGAAAGACTGGGATCGGGTAGTAAAAGGATTCCCCCACGATCTCCTCAGCTCCTCATGCACCTCCAGGAAGAAAGGGACCGGGGCGTGGCCGTGAGCAGCGCTCTGGGCCCAGGAACCAATCATCGAGCCGCGAGGGTTCAGGAGAGAGTGGAGGGTTCCACTCTAGCCTGTGCTCGCGGCCGCCCGGGAAAGCATGTCCGTCAGCTCCGCCTTGGCCTGAGACTGGGTGACCATACCCGAAGGAGGAAGCCCAGCTGAAGCCTCCGTGTCAGACTGGACGAACCCACTCTCCGATGCTGTGATTGAGAGCTCATCGTCTTCCTGGGCTCCGAATAAAAGGTCGAACTCGCCCTGAGACGAGCCGGCAGTCTCATCCGAGAGCCCGATCGGGGCTAGTGAGGGTGCTGAGGATTGGGAGGTCCATGGGAGGTGCTCCCATTGAAGTCCCCATATCACCCCCAGTGCTAACCGACGCGGTCTCATACCCGTAGGTAGAAGGAACAAGGCGGGGAGCCACTGGGTGGCTTGCCCTCTTACGATGGAAAGCCACGACTGCAACGTTGCCATAGCCATGTTCTCGCAATGAGGACCTGACCCATCCACGAACGATGTCTCCGCATGGGCAGCGCCCAGACACATAAGACAGCGATTGTGGCCATCAGAAGCATAGAGATAAGGACCGCAACCAGGAATAATACACAAATGGAAAGGCATCTTTAAAAAGATGTTCCGTGAGTGCCACTCTTTTAGATAGAAAATATACTCTTTTTAGAATATACTCTTTTTGTTCTGCCAAAGTGCCCAGGGGCATTCTCTGCACTCCACGGGTGCAGAGGGGGAGAAGCCACTGAAATGTGCCGTAGATCTAGCAGTTTGAGGTGAATAGTAGTGAGATTGAATTCAGTGCACTGATTGCAACCACTTGGCTCCGAAGAGAAAATCTGAATGAGTGGTTGCGAGCCAGCTCCTTTTATACCCGTATGTCCGGGGGAGTGGCATGCAAATCCCACTCGCCAATTCCCATTTGCCTTTTTTCAAAATCAGAGGTGTTTGGGGCTCCCAAGAGTGACCCCTAGTGTCACTACATCAACACAACATCGAGTGAGTGACAGATAGGGAACTAACATAATTGAAAACTAGACGCCCTCTCATCATTTCAAGTGTGGAACTGTATATTACAAGAAAAAAAGAATGAAAACTTGCAAGTGATTTACGAAATCTCCTAAAACACTCAGTCCAGGTCACCACTCAGCGACACAGCAGTGGGAGTGGGACATTGGGCAGGCCCGAAGCTGGATTTGGCAGGCTCTTGTAACATCAAGATTTGTATGTTGAGGTTGAGACAGGGAAACAAAAAGATTAATATTAATGTAGATGCCATTCACTTTAAAGCAGAGTAGTATAATATGAGAAGTGTTTTCGGTTCCATCAAACTAATGTAGCACAACTATGAGTTGAGGGATAAGTTAGGTCAGTGTTTCCCAACCTTTTTTTGTGCCACTGCACACTTTTTATGATTAAAAAATCCCACGGCACACCACTATCCCACATAACCATCATCGATAGTTTTCCTTTTCAAAACTTGTCCATGTAAAACTTGTCCTGTCTTAATAGCGTTTACTTGTAATGTTTGAAATGCAGCTATGCAAAAATGCAAGTCACATAGTTACGCTGTATAATGAGGTCACAGGTGACAAGAGTGCTAATTGGGTAATGAAAAATGTCTCACCAGAAACTGTCTCACCTCCTTTTTTGTCTTGAGGGCTGGGCAGGCCTCAATCGCTTCAGTTTTGTTAATTTGGGGATACACCTGCCCATGGCCCAAGTGAAACCCGAGATACCGAACTTCCACCAATCCAGTTGCGCACTTCTTCGGGTTTGCAGTGAGCTCTGCCCGCCGCAGCGATCTCAGGACAGCTCTTAGATGTTGCTTGTGCCACCGCCAATCATTACTATAAATGATGATATCATCTAGATAAGTTGCGGCATATGCCATATGTGGCCTGAGAATTTTGTCCATGAGATGCTGGAACTTGGCGGGGGCCCCGAACAAACCGTACGGAAGGGTCACGAATTGGTGTAAGCCGAATGGTGTCAAAAATGCAGTTTTTTCTCGGAAGATTGGAGTTAAGGGGATCTGCCAATAACCCTTTCTTAAATCCAGTGTTGAATAAAATTGAGCAATTGAGCCCAACCAATCGAGCAATTCCTCAATCCGGGGCAGTGGGTATGCGTCAAATTTAGACAACGCCTTCACTTTTCGATAGTCCATACAGAATCGGTCCGTCCTGTCACTCTTAAGTTCCAGAACCACCGGGCTGGCCCAATCGCTGTGTGACTCTTCAATTATGCCCATCTCAAACATTGCCTCTAATTCTTCCTGAACTTCCATTTTTGTGTTCAGGAAGGCGATAGGGGCGGTTATGAACCACCATCACCAGGTTGGTCTCGATGTGGTGCTCTATGAGGTTTGTGCGACTGGGGAGAGTCGAGAACATGTCTGCGAATTCCGCTTGCAACTTGGCTACCTGGTGGTCTCCACAAGGGACCGGAGTGAACTGATCTTTGAGCGTCACTTCTGGCCCTAGCTCTGCCCTCTCGGGAACTACCATCACCAAGGGACCGCCTCTCTCCATGATTTTAGGAGGTTGAGATGGTAAACTTGATGTGCTCCTCCCCTATCCGTTCACTTAACCTCATAATCGAGATATCCAACTCGCCATGTGACCTCAAAAGGCCCTTGCCACTTGCCGAGTGATTTAGAGCTTGAGGTGGGCAGTAATACAAGCACTTTATCTTCCGGTGCAAATTCCCGTAGTCAGGTGCCCCTGTCATACAGCCGGCTTTGACATTCCTGAGCTTGGAGCAAATTCCCCAGTGTTAATTGACCCAAAGTGTGGAGTTCCAAATTGTTCTACCAACCCATCGGTTTGTGGGTGGTAAAAACTGGTGCGAATCTATTTAATACCTAATAATTCGTACAGTTTGCCTAGTGTTCGTGACAAATGTAGTACCCTGGTCAGTGAGGATTTCTTTCGGAATCCCCACTCGGGAGATTATTCTGAAGAGTGCCTCTGCAACACTACATGCTGAGATGTTGTGCAGGGGCACTGCTTCCGGATATCGCATTGCATAGTCAGCCAGAACTAATGCAAAGCGATGTTTGCATGCGGTTCGTTCTAATGGCCCAATGAGGTCCATACCAATTATTTCAAAGGGTACCTTGATTAACGGTAGATGGTGCTTTTGGGGTGGCCGGTGGATTCACCAACTGACATTCACGCCGCACACCACCTGCGAACGTCTCCGTGAATGCCCGGACAAAAAAAACGGGCTATTATCCGGTTAAGTGCTCTTTCCTGTCCTAAATGACCAGTAATTGGATTATGGTGAGCCACCTGAAAAAGCGCTTCCGGACAGCTCTTCGGAACTAATAACTGGGTTGTATTTTCTTTTGTTTGAGTGTCATGTGTCAATCGATACAACCTATCTTTTATAATTATAACTCCCCAGCCATAGCATCACACATCACACACCGAGACATTATTTCACAGGACCCATCTGCACAAATTTCCCTTAATAAATTCTTAAAATCAGGCTAGTTTGTCCCCAAAATCCAAAACCCATGGGGATGGACTCGCCAACCTGGTTGGGACAGCAGAGAGAGAGGCAGAGTTAGCAGGGGAGACGGGGGGGAATAAGACTTCCCTAAGCGGGGAGGAAACCTAGGCATCGGACCACCCAGCCTCTTGAGGTCAGGAATGGGATGGAAAGAGGAGGGGTGGAAGCGGGGTAGGAGAGAGAGAGAAGACAGAGAGAGACTGCTTTCTGTAAACGCCGCCATGTAGTCCTCGGCCAGCTGGATCGCCTCCTCCAGTGACGCTGGATGGTGGCACTGGACCCACTCGGCCATCCCACGGGGCAGCTGGGCGACAGACTGCTCCAGTACCACCTTGTCCACAATGTCCTAGGCACCGTGGGATTCCCCCTTCAGCAACCATTTCCGGCAGGCATCTAAAGAGGTGCTGTGTGAAGGCGAACAGGCAGCCGTGTTTGCCCAGCTTCAGGGTGCGGAAGTGCTGTCCACTCTGTTCAGGAGTCCAGCCAACCCGTTGCAGAATGGCTCTCTTCAAGTCTCTTCAAGCTGTTGGGCCGCAAGCTGTGCTTCCCTGGAGAGTAGTGGCAACAATCGGGCCACCATTCCCACACCTTGGCTGTCTTTTCAAAGAGGTTGAGATATGCTTCGGGATCATTGGCCGGCCCCATTTTGATGAGGGTGACTGGTTGGACAGCCAGGGTGGGCTCCAGGGCTACAACAGCAACCCCCTTGTGTATGATCAGGTTCCAGAATGCCTGTCGGTCCTCCGCTTGGGTCTGGAGTAGGAGTCTGAGCAGTCTGGACGCAGAAACGCAAAAGGAAAAGGGGAAAAAGAGCCGCCGTTCTCATCAGAGTAAGACGCCGCGCAAATCGACCCCCGCTACCCACTATTCTACTGGCAAATGTTCAGTCTCTGGATAACAAGCTCTGCGAGCTGAAAGCGCAGATCTCTTTCCAACGAGAGACAAGGAACTGCTGCATTATCTGCCTTACAGAAACTTGATGTCTGCGGAGGTTCCAGACTCAGCCATTGAACCCGTGGGGTTCTCCATGCACCTAGCAGACAGAGCGAAAGACCTCTCAGGTAAAAGCAGATGTGGTGGTGTATGTTTTATGATCAACAAATCCTTGTGTGATCAGAGGAACGTACATTCTATCAAGTCTTTCTGCTCTCCTGATCTGAAATTTCTCATGCTTCTGTGTCGACCATTCTGGCTACCGAAGGAATTCACAGCGGTCATTATCACAGCTGTGTACATCCCACCACAAGCCGACACAGACCGGGCAATCAAGGAACTGTATGGGATTATAAGTAAGCAGGAATCCGCGCACCCTGAGGCCGCGTTCATTGTGACCGGGGACTTTAATAAAGCCAGTTTCAAATCAGTCGCACCAAAATACCACCAGCACATTAGTTTCAACACACGAGGGGACCGGGTTTTGGACCATTGCTACTCTCCGTTCCGGGATGGCTACAAATCCCTCCCCCGCCCACCATTTGGCAAATCGGACCACTCTTCCATTCTGCTTCTGCCCGCTTACAGGCAGAAACTGAAACAGGAAGCACCCACCCTCAGAACGATCCAGTGCTGGTTGGACCAATCAGACTCTACGCTACAGGACTGTTTTGATCACACGGACTGGGAGATGTTCCAGTCCACCTCTGATGACGACATCGAGCTTTACGCTGATAGCGTAATGTGTTTCATCAGAACGTGTGTAGAGGAAGTGATTCCGACCAGAACTGTGCGAATCTATCCGAATCAGAAGCCGTGGATCAACAGCGATGTTCGCGCGGCACTTAATGTGCGGACCTCCGCTTTTAATTCCGGGAACATGGAGGAGCATAAACAAGCCAGTTATCAGAACAGCAAAACGCCAGTACATGAGCAAGATTGAAGGACAGTTTAACACCACCAACTCTAGAAGCATGTGGCAGGGAATTAACATCATCACGGACTTTAAAGGTAATAAAAACACCGCTGCCTCTCTCACAGATGAGCTAAATACTTTTTATGCTCGTTTTGAGGGAAATAACACCGCCCTCACGGAGAGAGCTCTCGTGGCCGAAGCTACAGAGGTTAGTTCACTCTCCGTCTCTGTAGCGGATGTAACCCGATCCTTCCGACGGGTGAATATCTGCAAAGCCGTGGGCCCAGGCGGCATTCCGGGCTGCGTCATCAGAGCGTGCGCGAACCAACTGGCTGGTGTTTTTACAGACATTTTCAACCTTTCCCTCTCTTTGTCTGTAGTCCCCACATGCTTTAAAACATCCACCATTGTGCCTGTTCCAAAGCAATCAAAAATAACTTGCTTAAATGACTGGTGTCCTGTTGCTCTGACCCCCATCATCAGCAAATGCTTTGAGAGACTAATCAGAGATTACATCTGCTCTGTGCTGCCTCTCTCTCTCTTGACCCATTGCAGTTTGCTTACTGCAACAACCGCTCCGCTGATGATGCCATTGCATCTACAATACACACTGCTCTCTCCCACCTGGAAAAAAAGAACATTTATGTGAGAATGTTGTTTGTAGACTACAGCTCAGCATTCAACACCATAGTGCCCTCCAAGCTAGATGAGAAACTCAGGGCTCTGGGCTTAAACAGCTCGCTGTGCAGCTGGATCCTGGACTTCCTGTCAAGCAGACACCAGGTGGTTAGAATAGGCAGCAACATCTCCTCATCACTGACCCTCAACACTGGAGCCCACAGGGCTGTGTTCTCAGCCCACTCTTGTATTCCTTGTACACACATGACTGTGTGGCAACAAATAGCTCCAATGCCATCATTAAGTTTGCTGATGACACGACGGTGGTAGGTCTTATCACTAACAATGATGAAACAGCCTACAGAGAAGAGGTGCACACCCTAACACACTGGTGTCAGGAGCACAACCTCTCCCTCAATGTCAGTAAGACAAAGGAGCTTGTGGTGGACTTCAGAAGAAAAGACAGAACACAGTCCCATCACCATCAATGGAGCACCAGTGGAGAGAGTCAGCAGCTTCAAGTTCCGGGGTGTCCACATCGCTGAGGAACTCACATGGTCCATCCACACTGAAGTCGTTGTGAAGAAGGCTCATCTGCACCTCTTCTTCCTGAGACAGCTGAGGAAGTTTGGAATGAACCGCCACATCCTCACACGGTTCTACACCTGCACTGTAGAGAGCATCCTGACTGGCTGCATCTCCGCCTGGTACGGCAATAGCACCGCCCACAACCGCAAAGCACTGCAAAGGGTGGTGCGAACTGCCAGACACATCATCGGAGGTGAGCTTCCCTCCCTCCAGGAAATATATACCAGGGGGTGTGTGAAAAAAGCTCGGAGGATCATCAGAGACTCCAGCCACCCGAGCCATGGGCTGTTCTCTCTGCTACCATCAGGCAGGTGGTATCGCAGCATCAGGACCCGCACCAGCCGCCTCCATGACAGCTTCTTCCCCCAAGCAATCAGACCTTTGAACTCTTGATCTCCCACGATCAAAATACATCAGCACTGCACTTTATTACCCTTACTCTTATATCTCACACCGGACAGTCATAAATTATATTATTATTATATTATATTCTCTCTTAACAACTTACTATCACGTCAGCCTGAATGTCAATACAGTACAATACAAGCTACTGTACATTCTATATATACTACTATATATACTTTTTTATATATTTTTTATTTTTATTGAATAATGTGTGTCTATATAGTGCGTATTATATACTGTACAGTGTATGTTATTATTTGTATATTGTTGTGTGTAATTATGTGTATATCAGACGTTTAAATTGTGCTGTGTTAATTTGATGTTAGTGTAAATTGGTATATGTCTCATCACTGTCACGACTGCTATGTTGATCGGAACTGGACCCAAGAATTTCACACACCATTGCACTTGTGTATATGGCTGTGTGACAATAAAGTGATTTGATTTGATTTGATTGACGAGCCACACCACTCCCTCTCTCCTGCAGACAGATACATGACCATGCCCCCATCACCACAGTGATTTTCAAAAGACAGTTTGCTATCAAATATAACACCCAAGTTTTTAACTCTAGAAGACGATGTAACAGTACATCTATTGAGAGTCAAATTATATTCTAGTGGTTTATTTTTAGAGCTTTTGGTCCAATAATTAGTACTTCTGTTTTGTCAGAATAAGGTAGAAGGAAATTTCTAGCCATCCAATATTTGATATCATTGATACACTTTGCTGACTTGAGAACTGGGAAATTTCGTCTGGTTTCGAGGAAATATAAAGTTGGGTATTGTCACGTGAAACTAAATCCATGGTTCCTTATAGTGTCTCCCAGAGGAAACATATATAAGGAAAAAAGCAGAGGCCCTAAAACTGATACCTGTGGCACTCCATACCACTTGACCCCACTTGATCTGAAAATTCCTTGTTTACACAGACAAAGTGATAGCGGTCGGATAAATAGGACCTAAACCAAACTAATTCCCGTCTACAAATGCCAACATAATTCTCAAGCCTATCCAAGAGAATGTTGTGATCTATGGTGTTGAAGGCAGTACAAAGATCTAAAAGCACTAGAAGAGCAATGCAGCTGCGATCAGATGATAAGAGCAAGTAATTTGTAACTTTGATAAGTGCAGTCTCTGTACAATGAAGGGGCTTAAATCCTGACTGAAATCTTCACAGATGCCATTTCTCTGTAAAAATTAACATAGTTGCGAGGACACTACCTTTTTTAATATTTTCGACGTAAATGGGAGATTTGAGATCAGCCTATAATTAGCCAACTCTCCAGGATCAAGCTGTGGTTTCTTGATAAGGGGTTTGATAACTGTCAGCTTAAAGTTCCTTGGGACATTCCCTAAAGAAAGGGAGGAGTTAATAATATTAAGAGGAGGTTCAATAGAAGTAGACTCTTCACAGGCGTGGTATCTCACATCTTGTGTTTACTCTGGATGAGACTTTGTTCTCCATGCCAGCAGCAGCAATGGAAAATATTCAATGTTGGATAAACTCTGTAGATGTAAGTTAGGCCCCCATTTACACCTGGTAAAAAAATTAACATGTGTTTTTTTTTTTTTTTGCATTTACAACTTGCAATCAAATGCATCTCCACTGTGATCGGATAGAGATCAAAGTCACCCAGGCAAAATGTAAAACACTACTTGCATATTACATCAGAAGTTATGGTAACTGAAAATTTTAGTCTTTTAGCAAATTTTTTAAAACATTGATGGCTAATTCAAATGTTTTCTATAACTTTAACAGACAGAGTTTTTCCTTCATTTAACATTTTTTGGTGCCAAAGCTAAATTACAGGTTCCCAAGGCAAATTTAATGATATTCATCTTGTGTTCGGTGCTTTGTATATGCTTATCATAAAGGGTTTCACGTGAGTGTCATGGGTGATTAGAAAACAGGTAAGAGACACGAGTGAGTGTGGATATCAGGAGAGAGAAGAGATATTCCAAGTGTATTCCAATGGTATAATTCATAGAATATTGTTCATGTCTGTTGTGTTCTTCACATTGCGATGGCTGAAATAACAGAAAAAGGCAAGACAGCGCTTTAACAATGGATGACTGTAGCCTTACCCCATCACATAATTAATTACTTACGTAGTTATATCCGGATAACGAAAATGCATTTGCATTTACACCTTCTTTGAATGTGGTCAGAATCCATTCCTGACCACCTCCGAATGTGGTTTATTGGTCCTTTTTGTGGTTAATGTTGGTCATTTAATGTGGTCAAGTGCAATCCGATCAACGAAAATGCATGTTAATGCAAGGTGTAAATGGGCTAAAAGAAGCTGCATCCGAATTCATGTACTGACACAGTATGTTCTACATTTGATAAAGAATGTACTTCTGGGGCATTAATAAAGTACGTTCTTTAGGTATGCTGGTGAGCAGTATTAATGCATTCCCAGACATACTGTATGTGCATCATCTGGGAACGTGGTCATTGTCCCATCAGCCGAGTATGATATAGTAACAAAACCATAAATCAAATTATTTTCTCTGGTTTTGTTATACATGTACAATATAATCACAAGGAACAACATTCTTGGCATATAGAATATTATATAAAAGAGCCATTCGACTAGTGGTTCAACTTTTTCTTTTCGTTTTTTTAATCTGAAGTCTCCACAGCTTCCATGGCATTATGCAAAAGTGTCCAGTGGATGTGCAGTTTAGAATCTCAGAGGATTTAGTAGGTCGACCAAGTTTTTCTGATGTACTATTTTATGAATGTTGAGGATTTGGACACCCTAGTCCTGTGATATACTGCTTTTGGCATACTATATATTAGAGAAGTATGCATATTTGGAAGCAGGGAGAGTGATTACTCCATACATAAAGTTTTAAGTCCATGTGCGTCTCTCAGCAACATTTTTCAGGTGGAGGGCGGTGTTCAGGTCAGAAGATCTACTGACCTGTAGAAATGTCTGACTTTAAATACAGCCATGACTCTGCCATCACCCTCTCTTCCCAAAAGAATATCTCAATGAATGGTGATCAGACATTTTGAAGCTCCAGAAATCACATTAATACATAAAAGTAATCCATAAGACTCCAGTGGTTTAATCCATATCTTCAGAAGTGATATGATTGTGTGGGTGAGAAGCAGATCAATAATTAAGTCCTTTTTTACCATAAATCTCCACTTTCACTTTCAATAAAAGTGAAAGTGTAGATTTATAGTAAAAGTGAAAGTGGAGTTTATGGTAAAAAATAATTAAATGTTGATTTGTTTCTCACCCACAAATATAATTTCGCTTCTGAAGATATAGATTTAACCAGTGATTTTTGGAGCTTCAAAGGTCTGATCACCATTCACTTGCATAGTAAGGGCCAACAGAGCTGAGATATTCTAACAAAAAAAACTTTGTGTTCTGCAGATGAAAAAAAGGCATACACATCTGGGATGGCATGAATGTGAGTAAATTATGAGATGATTTTAATTTTTGGGTGAACTATCCCTTTAAGTAACAGAGAGGTGCAGTCTCTTCCCTTAAGTCAAAAAATCAAAATGAAATTGCACTGTGCTCCGATTTATACGCTCATGATGATGTGCTCATCAGGTGTGGAGCGTCAAGCACCAGTTGGCAATAGATTGGCAATTTCTTAAAAGGGCTTCAGAAATCGTCAGTCCTAAAAAGGAGTTCCCATACCGCCAGCTACTGATGCAGCGTCTCGGCATGGCAAACTCACCCACTGCCAAACTGGTGGACAAGTGATTGGCCTCTTGTCACACAACCAATGTTCTCCAAACCTCACTACTTTTTATTCAAATATATTTTTTTAATTGTTGTTCTAGTATTTGTAATGTTGTATGAAAAATGGAGAGTTATAGTTGAAGTTGGTCAGGTAAGTCTACGACATGTAGGCTGATCAAATCTGACCATTGCATCTAAATGTGTTTGTGGATGGTTAGTAAAATCTGATATGTGAGCATCTCTTTCATGGCCTCATTAGAAGAGGGCCGAGCTGTGATTGGACTCAACAGATTTTTCAGGGTAAGGCAGAAGAGGTCTGTAGTTTAGATTTGCAACAATTGATTGTATATTAATTAAACATCTCTTTCCTGACCATACTATCAGATTTACTGTCTCTCTGTTACTCTAAGCAGACACACTTCATTCCATGCAGGTAAAATGTGATGGTGCTATTTCAGATTCTTGTTTAGTGTTTAATTAAGCGTATTGTTCTATTTATTAATGCAATGAGTATCTACTCTCTATCACAGATTCTGTGCTGTAGTTTTACAGTTGGCCCACATGCTTTGTCTCAACATTAATGACTATTCTTGTGCAAGTTCTTAAATCAGGACGAAACCCTCCACATTTAAACGATAAAACTCTTTAGAGACCGACTTCAGATCTACCGTCACTTCATAAATGCTCCCAAAAGAGCAAAAAAACAAAACAAAAAAAAAACATAATCTTACTTTTAGAGAACACCTACTAATTAAAAACACATGCCTCCAACATTACTTGTTATACTCTTCTTTTGCCTCCCACCTTCTAACAATTGTTTGAAGGGGACCTACATTTAAAAAAAAAAAAAAAAAAAAAGATCAAAGCTCAAATAGAAGCTTGTTTTTCTTTTTCTTTTTCTTCTTCTTTTATTTATTTATTTATTTATTTATTTATTTTGTTTTGGATTGATTATTAAGGTAGATACTGATCAGATTCATTCAGATTTATATAAATCTGTAATATAAAACATCTTTTAGAAAAAAAATCACATCAGAAGTGTGTTTCAGTACGGAATATAGCTGTCCGTCATATGATTGTGTGTACTGACAGTGGTGAGTTAGCACCCATCGGCTTTCTAACCCTTTACCCTCTCGTTGACCTTTGGTTTGCGCTTTCTAGTCTGTGTGAGTAATAGCAGTATAATAAGGTCTCAGCGGCCCTGGTCAGATAGCAGCATTTAGGATGTCACTGCTCTTGTTGAGTGATGGTGGTTGTATGTGTTTCAGGCACACTAATGAATATTTAAGGATAGGTTACGCATAACATGTCCACTAACATTACTTTATCAAGATTTTAGGTTAAATATGAATGTATTTAACCTAAAATTTAAGGTGGTATGAATTGTCAAAATTAAATTTTGAATCACCTTTTTGCCTTTACGAGCTCATTTTAAATAGGCCTGCGATGTGACAATGATTTTTTTTTTAAAGAACAAATATTCTGTGTAAATTGTTAATGCATTTGAAAATTTATAATATTTATACATTATACACATGAACTTATATTATTACAAAATTAGCAAAATGCTATTTAAAATAGTTTTAGTTGGTGTATAGCATGCCACATGGCAGGACATGTTGACATTGGAAACTTTTGGGATTGTGCAGATCAGAGCACTCTCATATGCATTTGTACTCGACTAAATGAAAACCTTTGCGATTGTGGGTGGCCTGAGTGTGAGCCAATGTTTTTTCCCCTCAATGGAGAGGCAGAGAGCTCATTTAGAGAAAGATTTATCCCAAAAAAATCCTGTTTAAATTTGAACAAAATACAAATAACTGAAATCTGCAGGGTTGCATTGGTAATAAAGCAGTCATTTACAACTCTATTCATTTGTAGCCTATTGCCTTTTTGTGTGAGATAAATTTGTGTGAGATAATATGGATGAGTCTATAAAAATGAGTGTGTGTTTGTGTGTGTATTCGCAAACAGAGCAACCAATGTGTGCAGAAAGAAACAGCTTGGAACATTTTCTCATCAGCTTTGGTTATTAGAGGAATCTCAAATTAAACTTGTGTGGCACTGAATTTGAAGAGGACTCTGAAATAAGACATGCTGAATAGAGAAAATTTTTCACTATGTGGAACACTCAGCAGCAAGAGAGAACAGCTTTGGAGTATTGGCACCTGTAGGAGACACACATTACTTATTCAAGGTGCTCTTCGACACAGTGGAAAATCTGGCTTCAGGGCGAGACTAGAAATTAATATAGCTTTTTTCAGGCACTTGAAGCATTCTGGTCTTCACTACAAGCAACTCAACAAAACAAGAACACCCCTTTAAAATCACTGAAGTTGGGTCACTCTCAGTGTAGACAAAGTGCAAGTCTGCAAAAGGACTGCAACACAGGCACAACAACATCAGATTATGAAGTTTCATTTGTACACTTGTTTGTACACTATAAATTGCAGATTAGATATTGATTATAATTTTTATTTGTCTCTCATTGCTTATAAAAGTGGGATTAATTAGTCTAAAACAGCTTTGCGTTTTAGACTAAAATAAAATAAATAAAAAGTTGACACCCTCATGTTGTTCCAAAAGTGAAAACCGAATGAAATTCAAACTCAAAATGTAAGTCATTATTTACTGAAAATATTCCCCTCCGCTGCTGCTCTCAAGTCCCATTCTCCATTCAGCATATTTGGACTGGCGTGCCAAGTTCGGTTATTACATATTTTAGAAACCAATGTTGTTTGCCATCAGTGTGACGTTAAACTTTGGTGGAGGGAAAGATTATCAGTGAATAATGACTTATATTTTGGTCTGCTATTTACACATAGCTTGTGAGACTTGTGAAGGGTGGAGTATAGTGCATGGACCACTTATAGTATACTTGTATTTTTTGTTTTTTTAGCTTGACAGTCATGGTCACTGTGAACTGTCCTTTTTGTTGTATAGCGTGAATGTGTGTGAATATTATTTTAGAAATTCTCCTTTTGAAGTCCATGGAAAAAAAATAACAGCATACAGGTTTGGAACAACATGAGGGTGAATAAATATTGACAGAATAGAGCTGTTCAGGTTTTAGTCCAAAAACCAGGAAGAGAATTCTCCATGGGTTCCTTCTGGATTTTCCTGTGGGTTTTTAAAATGGGGTTATGAGCAAAGTAAGGTCTGTGGTAAACATTACATGATGATACGTGGACAATTTGTTCTACAACATAAATTACACAGTCATACCTCAAACATGAATTTTGAAGCCATATTGAATTGTATACTTTTTTTAAAAAAACACACGGGGGCTTCAAAATTCACGTTTGAGGTATGAAAGTGTCTAATTTATGTTGAAGAACAAAACATCAACTTATCGTCAAGTAATGTTTTCCACAGACCTTATTTTGCTCATAAACTGAAAAACCCCAGTATAAAAACCCATAGGACATTCAAAGGAAATCCATGGCGAATTAGCCTTCTGGATTTGGCCTACAAATTGATGACATGGCTTAGCAGCTCTATTGTGGTTACTAAATCAATCAATAATATTTTTCCTGTTCACTTCCCTGGTATTTAATACGTCAAAATACATGTGTACCATGCACTAGTGTAGAAAGTGTACAACTCTTCAAATATAGTTTCCATGTGATTGACAGCTGAAGATGACAACTTTGGCTGGTATAAACAAATGATGCACTTCCTAAAAAATAATTTTGTTGTGCATTTACAACGTAGTCATAATGAGGTGCCATACATGTCAGACTTTCTATCCTTGTTGTGAAACATAAGGGCGTGTGTGTGTGTGTGTGTGTGTGTGTGTGTGTGTGTTTCTTTTTTTTCTCTCAACCGGCTGATGTTGTTTAGGAGGTTAGATAATTTCCTTTCTGTCTGAGGCACTTTATGACATCTCTTGACATCTTTCAGATTAATAACCTCAAAACCTGCCAGTTAATACAGTATATAACATAGTTTTATTTTAATGTGTTTTAATTTTACAGTCGAACATTTGTTTTTGTTGTGTACGATGTAGCTTTTTTCAAAGAAATTGTACTGACTGCATAAATAGGTGTCTGTGTAGTGGAAAGTCCTGTTTGTGGTTATATCAAAGTGCTTTGTGGGATATTGGCTCATTTAATTCTAACAATACGCCCCTGAACCCACGCCCTGTGTCTTTCATTGCCTTTCATATCATTTTGACTTCAACTATTGAACTGTTTCCTCAGTTTTCTCCCTTTTCTCAGTAATTGACATCACAGAAGGAAAGATGTTCTTTGTTAAAGCATGCCTGTGTTTGTAATAAATGAACATTCACTGGGTGACTGAGTTACATCATGGTGTGTGTGTTTGTGTGTGTGTGTGTGTGTGTGTGTGTGTGTGTGTGTGTTTGGGCATGCAATGAAGAGAGAGAACAGTAGAAAGAGGAAGGGCCACAGCAGGAATAAATATTCATTTGACCAATGTTAGGATTCCAGTAGAGTATCTGATGTCTGTTAGCTGCACTAGTGCTATCATTTGCCACCATTAATATCCAATTTCCTATGAAGAAAAAAAGCTTGTTTAGCAGGAATATAATATGGTCAGATAACAGCGGGACACCATCCTACTCGCATAATTACCCAAATGGGATGCAGGAAGGGATTGAATCTGCGGCCAGGCAGGGGGCATCGGCGATAAGCGTCCAGCACGCTCCCACACACTGGAAATAACTTTATTGATAATACACAGGGAAAATTGCCTGAGCCAATCACCGCTGTTTGATTTAATGGTTTGGGGGAAAAGATGGAAAAAACAGTGAGGCAACTTTCAAAAGAAAAGAAAGTGTTAGTGGAAGGCTTTTCCTCCTTAGATAATAACTGAAAGTCATGTAAAATAGCCAACTCTTGGCATGGGGCTGCCGGATGTGTGTGTGTGTTTGTGTCAGGGGATGTTTATCTGGTCGTTCTGCATTAACACATTTACCTCGCCTTAAATGAGTTAATAATTCTCTAAGGGTAAGACCTTGGTAATGAAATTGACATTTAGCAGCCGCACCACAGTCTATTAACTACAATAAATTTAATTTGCAAGAGGACCGAAAGCAGTGATGTGTTAGTGTCTTAAGAGGTGGGCAAACCCCCCCCCCCCCCACACACACAGAAATGCACCCGGTCTCTCTCAAATTCATAAATACAGTACATACTGTATGTAAAATGTGTAAGAAATATATTTTTTCCATAAAAAAAAAATAAATAAAAAATGACTGTTGTAATTATAGTCCCACATAAACTTACAAAATGTATATCAGGGTAAGTTTCTTGCTGGAATGGTGTAGGGTACACTACTAAGAACCATGGTATGGTAACTTGATGTTAAATATGCATTTAATTTAATAGGTGTCATTATGTTCCTTTAATTAGGCTACTATGAAAATTGTTAATACTTTATTATTACTCTAATTAATAAACTAATAAATACATAATATGCAATAAACTTTTAAGCATTGTATAGCTAATATGAGTGTGGTAATGTTCACGTTAACACGTTATCTTGTATTACCATATGTAGCCTACATAAGAATGAATGGTTATCTGTTTTATGTGTGTACTATAATGTGCTTTTCTGTGTATAGTAAAATTGTTTTCCTAATTAGAAATATAAATTGAAATTATTTGATATCACAAGAAAAAGGCACCACTGACAGCAGTAAAAAGCACACACACACAAAAAAAAAAAAAGACATTTGATATAATTATGGGATACAGTTGTCCAGCATCTGCGGAGAGCATAAAAAACTAGCACAGGTAATAACATGCAGTATTTTCAAAAATTTTAATTGTATAAATTAAATTTTAATGTCTACATATATTTACGTTTGGCAGGGAAATAAATGGTTACTCCATGTATGCTTGTGCATCAGCATTAGACACTGAAAATGTCCCGACCCTTACTGAAATGGAAAATATGATTTGTTAGCAAATATCCAATCGCGTCTGAAATGAACGTTCTGATTGGTGGATCAGTTTAGTCGGACTGTCTGTCTTGTTCGTGCCATCAGTTGCACTCCTGCAGCTCCCTGCACGTTTAGAGAGAATCTCTGTACACTTTTTAAAATGATAATAATAATAAACACAATTCACTCAACGGTGCTGCAGCATCGCATTAGTAGATTGAAAAATTTCCAGGTCAAAAGCCTACTCGTTGTTCTGGCGGCCATACGTATCATCACTTATTTTGTGTGGGCATACGCAAAATCCTTAGATAGGTGGGCATACAACGTATGCCTGCGTATGCCCTAGACTACATTACTGCCCAAAAGTGAGCTGGGCAGTTTTAAGAGAGAGTGAGAGAGACGAAAAACAGCAAACCGACAGTCTTGGTGTTTATTACATGTGCTGGCCACAGGTACATTTGCTAAAATAAGACTGCTCTTGTATTGTCTCATGTAACTATAACTACATTTTCTCTGCCCGCTAAACGATAGGATAGATTGACACAAAAAAAATAATTAAAAATGGGATTAAGTGTTTGCAGATTCACAAAAGGACAGTCACATTTTTCAAATAGTGATCTGCTTCTAGATACTGTTCATGATGTTAGGTAATATCAATCTGAAACTGTGGTTAAAAAATGCACAGTTTGCAGACTTCAGTTAACGACGATAATTCTCAAACAATATCACCTCAATTCTAGATGGTCATCTCAGCCCTGCAGTTAAATGTAAAAAAAAATATATATATAGAGTGAATTTTCTCAGTAGGGGCCATTCACACAGGAGGCATTCTTGCATTAATTTGTGCTATATTTTTAATTGTTTATCAATGCAAACATGCTAGAAGGACATCTTTGACTGTTGCGTTGCGTCTTGCTGGTTTTTATTTATTTATTTATTTTATTTTTTTATGTCTCGTGCCATTAGTTCAGTATTTTTAAAGTGACTGTAAACTGCATTGAAATTGCCATTTTATTTGTGTTGACGTATTTCCTACTGAAACAGGAAGCTGGGGCGGGACATATAAAAGGGCTCGTTCCTCTTTTAAAATTAGACAATAGGCTTAAGTTTACGTCACAGCCCGGCAAAGTCCTTTACCCTTTTAAACCAAAAGGGTGCTGCTTCTCGTGCCAGACCCGGTGTTCGACAGGGGAACTTTTCCTGACTTGAGAACCAAACAAAAATGTTACTGTCTATGTCAAAACGAACAAACAAAAACAGCATTGTGACATCAAATTTAATTTAATTCAGTTTCTTTAAGCCATCACAAGCTGCAATGATCAGGAGTCATTTAAAAAATAAGAATAAAACTCATAGCAATCAATTCACATATGATATTTTTAAATAATATCCTTTTATTTTAGGCGGACGGGGAAAATAAAGAGGTTAGAAGTGGTAATGCAAGCCCAATGCAAATCAAATCAAATCAAATCAAACCCCTAAATTGTCACTCAATCATATACACAAGTGCAACAGTGGGTGAAAGTCTTGGGTGCAGTTCCAAGCAACATAGCAGTATGAACATCTGATCCATATTTGTCACTCACTTGAACTTGTGTCGATGTAGTGACACTAGGGGTCGAACTTGGGACTTATACCCGTATGTCTGGGGGAGTGGCATGCAAATTCCACTCACCAATTCTCATTGGCCTTTTCTCAAATATCAGAGGTGTTTGGGGCTCTCAAGTTCGACCCCTAGTGTCACTACATCAACACAATGTCTCGTTTCCTCCATCAGGGAACGGAGGTTACAACAGTAACCAAGACGATTTACACATAACACAGTTTACACATCTTGTTACACAACACAATAAACAATATACACCTAATAATATACAATATACAGTATACACAATATAAGAAGACTGTATACAATAAAATTATATACAACATACTCTATACACAAAATAAGTAGACTGTATACAATCAAAATACACTATATGAATGAAAAACGTCATGGTTACTGGTGTAACCTCCGTTCCCTGATGGAGGGAACGAGACGTTGGTGTCGATGTAGTGACACTAGAGTGACCCCTAGTGTCACTAAGGGACAAACGTCTCGTTCCCTCCATCAGAGAACGGAGGTTACACCAGTAACCATGATGTTCCCTATCTGTCACTCACTCGACGTTGGTGTCGATGTAGTGATACTAGGGGTCACTCTTGGGAGCCCGAGACACCTCTGGTCTTTGATAAAAGGCCAATGAAAATTGGCGAGTGGTATTTGCATGCCACTCCCCCGAACATAGGGGTATAAAAGGAGCTGGTATGCAACCACTCATTCAGGTTTTATGCTGAGGAGCCGATATAAGGTCCGGCCATTTCAGAGGGTAGTTCAGCGTTGTGGCAGGAGGGACCAATGTCTCATTCCCTCCATCAGGGAATGGAGGTTACACCAGTAACCATGACGTTCCCTATCTGTCACTCACTCGACGTTGGTGTCGATGTAGTGACACTAGGGGTCCCTATACAAAACGCCACAAGGCTGAACTGTGTTACGTGAACTGGCGGTGTGTGGTGGGCAGACTTGCTGTGTGCCTCATTGCCAGCACACCAGGTCGACACGTAACCTCCCCTAACACAGTTATGAGTGTCGAACGGCCCTTTTTGGGGACAAGTCGACTACCCAAAAGATAGAGACAGGCTTAACCCAGTCGTGACCTCTTTTCCCCTTCTCTTTTTCCACTCCCTAAAAAAGAAGGGGGATTATCCGACTGGGCCGCCAGGTCTAGTCGGGGGGTGTCCCTCCCAAGGGGAGGACACCGTGGAGACCACACCTCACCCCAAGAGAGGGGGGGATATTTAAGTGGAAGAATACGTCACATGGTCTTTCCAACCTTGTGGAGAGCCTTCAAGGTAGATCCTGCCCAATGGGGGAGGAGTTACTACAACATGGAGACTGGGGCAGAGGGGCTCTGCCCAAGGAAGACACAGTTTGCCAGCAGGGAAATGAATTAGCGGAAGATATGGATCACATGGGGTTAGCCTTACAGGGAACCGCCACATGCGGAGCACCTACCCCAGAACCGGGCTCTTAGTTAGCGCGTGTACTGGGCCGGCAGTGAGTCTCTCCGAAAATTCGACTTCCACAGGGCTCGGAGGAAGTCAACCAGGGAACAATATTGTGAACACTACTGGGAATTAACAGCGCACGTCTTCAGCTCAAAAGGAGGTGGAAGGCGCTATGTGCAAGCGATACACCCGGCCGGCTATCCCGGGCTTATCCGCTTAAGTTGCGTGCCACTACCTGGGACAAAACCGGTTCCACCCGGAGGTTGTAGAACCTTGCAAAGGTGTTGGGTGTTGCCCAGCCCGCTGCTCTGCAAATGTCTGTTAGAGAGGCACCTCTGGCCAAGGCCCAAGAAGCCGCTACACCACGGGTAGAATGGGCTCGTAGCCCTACCGGGGGCGGCATGTTTTGGGAAAGATATGCCATAGTTATGGTGTCAACGAGCCAGTGGGTGATCCTCTGCTTGGAGACAGCGCTTCCTTTCGGCTGTGCACCAAAAGCAGACAAAGAGCTGCTCAGAGATTCTAAAGCTCTGCGTGCGATCCAAATAGATGCGTAAAGCATGCACCAGACACAGCGACGACAGGGTTGGGTCTGCCTCCTCCTGCGGCAGCACTTGCAGGTTCACCACCTAGTCCCTAAAGGGGTGGTGGGAACCTTGGGCACATAGCCCGGTCAGGGTCTCAGGATCACGTGAGAGTAACCTAGACCGAACTCCAGGCACGTTTCGCTGACAGAGAACGTTTGCAGGTCACCTACCCTCCTGATGGAAGTGAGTGCAGTCAGGAGGGCAGTCTTCAAGGAGAGTGCCTTAAGCTCAGCTGACTGCAAAGGCTCAAAGGGGGCTCTCTGTAGACCCTGAAGAACTACAGAGGTCCGCTGAGGGAACGAGGCATGGCCTGGAGGGATTCAGCCTCCTGGCGCCTCTTAGGAATCTGATGATCAGATCATACTTCCCTAAGGACTTACCATCGACTGCGTTGTGGTGTGCTGCTATGGCAGCAATGTACACATTTAAGGTGGAAGGGGACAGCCTCCCTTCCAGCCTCTCTTGAAGGAAGGAAAGCACTGATCTGACTGCGCATCTCTGGGGGTCTTCCCGACGGGAAGAACACCACTTAGCGAACAGATGCCACTAAAAGGCATACAGGCACCTCATAGAGGGAGCCCTAGCCTGAGTGATCGTGTCTACCATCGCAGGTGGGAGACAGCTTAGGTCTTCCACGCCCCGTCCAGGGGCCAGACATGGAGAGTCCAGAGGTCTGGGCGCGGGTGCCAGATGGTACCCCTTCCCTGAGAAAGAAGGTTCTTCCTCAGGGGAATTTTGCCAGGGGGGAGCTGTCACGAGGAGCGTGAGGTCCGAGCACCACGTCTGGGCGGGCCAGCAGGGTGCTTACCAGGACGACCTTCTCCTCGTCCTCCCTGACCTTGCACAGGGTCTGTGCAAGAAGGCTCACTGGGGGAAAACACATATTTGCGAATGCCAGGGGGCCAGCTGTGTGCCAGCACGTTTATACCGAGGGAGGCCTCGGTCAGGGCGTACCAGAGCGGGCAGTGGGGAGGATTCTTGGGAGGCGAACAGGTGCACCTGTGCCTGTTGAATCGACTCCAAATCAGCTGGACCACCTGAAGGTGGAGTCTCCACTCTCCCCTGAGGGTAACCTGTTGTGACGGCGTGTCCGCCGTAGTGTTGAGGTTGCCCGGGATGTGAGTGGCTTGCAGCGACTTGAAGTGCTGCTGACTCCAGAGGAGGAGACGGCAGGCGAGTTGTGACATACAAGGAGAGCACAAACCACCTTGGCGGTTGACATATGCTACCATTGTCGTGTTGTCTGTCTGAACTAACACGTGCTTGGCCTGGATCAACGGCCAAAACCTCCGCAGGACGAGCAGAATTGCCAACAACTCGAGGCAGTTGATGTGCCAACGCAGCCGCGGACCCGTCCAGAGGCCGGTGGCTGCGTGCCCATTGCAAACGGCGCCCCAGCCCATTTTGGAGGCGTCTGTCATGACCACGATGGGGGGACCAGTTCTAGAGGAACACCTGCTCGTAGAAACGAGAGGTCGGTCCATGGGCTGAAAAGACAGTGACAGACCGACGTAATGACCACGCGGTGTCCCATGGCGCCATGCCCATCTCGGGACTCGAGTCTGGAGCCAGTGCTGAAGCGGCCTCATATGCATCAACCCGAGCAGGGTGGCCATCGCCGAGGATGCCATATGCCCCAGGAGCCTCTGAAAAAGTTTCAGTGGAACCGCTGTTTTCTGTTTGAACGCCTTCAAACAGGCCAGCACCAACTGGGCGCGATCGTTCGTAAGGCGCGCCGTCAAGGAGACTGAGTCCAACTCCAAACCGAGAAAAGAGATGTCTCGAGAGTGAGCTAAGATTAGCCAGTCGTCGATATAGCTGAGAATGCGAATGCCCACCTCCCTTAACGGGGCAAGGGCAGCCTCTGCGATCTTCGTAAAGACGCGAGGAGACAGGGACAGGCCGAAAGGGAGGACTTTGTACTGATACGTCTGACCCTCGAACGCGAACCGCAGGAAGGGTCTGTGTCGAGGAAGGATTGAGACGTGAAAGTACGCATCTTTCAGGTCTACCACCGCGAACCAATCTTGATGCCGGACGCTCGCTAGAATGCATCTTTGCGTCAGCATCTTGAACGGGAGTCTGGGTAAAGCCCGGTTCAGTACTCGCAGGTCCAAGATTGGCCGCAACCCACTGCCTTTTTTCAGTACAATGAAGTAGGGGCTGTAAAACCCTTTCTTCGTCTCTGCTGGAGGGACAGGTTCTATCGTGTCCTTCCGTAGGAGGGTAGCGATCTCCGCGTAAGGTAGCAGCGTTTTCATCTTTCACCAAGGTGAAGTGGACACCGCTGAACCTGGGCAGATACCCGGCGAAGTGAATCGTGCAGCTGAGTCGGACGGTCCGGACCAGCCCTCGTGATGGATTGGAAGGCGCAAGCCATGCGTCCTAGTTCCGCGCAAGGGGGACCAAAGGGACAACGTCATCGGATGTACCGGCAGGTGGGGCCTCACGGCGGGGTGGAGCTCGAGGTGCCACACCACGTCATGGCCGTGCTGAGTCCGAGGACATCGAAGCACTTACCTGGCTCCTTGTGACCACCCCCGGAACAGCCTGGGACAGGGGAGGAAGAGACCTGTCCTCGTGACCCGTGGAGACTGTCACATCGGGGCGGATTTGTGCCACAGCTGGGCGCTCAGGGCGGGAGACCGCCGTTGGAGCGCCAACCTGCCAATGGAGTGGTGGACGGTGGTTATAATGCCAGCCGTACACACCAGATATGTGACCCAGGGAACAAGGAAACCACTCTTGCTGAGCTCTTGAGTACTGCAGCCACTTGGGCATGCAGCGCAATTAAATGCAAAAGGTAACAAAAAGATGAAGATCTGCTTACCAGCTCCAGAGCAGCAGGTTTCGTTGTCCCTGGGTCGCCCGTCTCAAGGGCGCTTTGAAGCCTTTCACGGGTTCTGGGCAGCCGCGAGACGGGTGGCGTCTGCTTCCTGCGGTGGGCTCCACGCCGGGGCCGGGCCGAAGGGGCGGGCTGCGGCGGAGCCGGTGCAGTCACCGCAGGGGGATGCCCTTGGCGATGAGTAGATGGGGTACGGGATCTTGAGCCGCACCGGGGCAGGATAATCGCCCCCAGTGCTAGCCACGCTGGCCTCAAACCTGTGGGTAAAAGGACCGAGGCGGGAGCCTCTGGGATGGCTCGCTTTCTTACGAAGGCGAGCCGCGACCGCAACGTTGCCATGGACATATTCTCGCAATGAGAACATGACCATCCACGAACGCTGTCTCCGCGTGAGCAGTGCCCAGACACGAAAGACAGTGATCGTGACCGTTAGAAGGCGAGAGATAACGAGCACAACCAGGAATAACACACAATCGGAAAAGCATCTTTAAAAAGACGCGTCTTTAAAAAGACGTTCCGTGTGTGCACTCTTTTAGAGAAATATATACTCTTTTAGAGGGGAAAAATGCTCTTTCAGAAAATATAGTCTCTAGTTTTTCTGCCGAAGCGCCCAGGGGTGTTCTCTGCAGTGCACCAGTGCAGAGGAGGGAGAAGCCACTGAAATGCACCGTCAGATCCAGCAGAGGTGAATGAACAGTAATATTCAGCTCAATGAGCATGACCGTTCGGTTCCGAAGAGAAAATCTGAATGAGTGGTTGCATACCAGCTCCTTTTATACCCCTATGTTCGGGGGAGTGGCATGCAAATACCACTCGCCAATTTTCATTGGCCTTTTATCAAAGACTAGAGGTGTCTCGGTCTCCCAAGAGTGACCCCTAGTGTCACTACATCGACACCAACGTCGAGTGAGTGACAGATAGGGAACGTCATGGTTACTGGTGTAACCTCCGTTCCCTGATGGAGGGAACGAGACGTTTGTCCCTTAGTGACACTAGGGGTCACTCTAGTGTCACTACATCGACACCAACGTCGAGTGAGTGACAGATAGGGAACAGATCTTATAAGATCGCAATATATCAATGTCGATTCCTAATACAACATAAAATAGAACACTTACTCATATTGTACATACATAAATTGGTGAGGAATCATTTGAAAACAAAATGCTAGAATTAATAAAAATGAATAAACTCCAGCCACTTTCTTCTCAGAACAGAGAAACTGTAAATTGTAAATGTGCATATTTGCTAAGTGTGAATTTTGTCAATGTTTAGAAGGACACTAGTATTTAAATAACCTTAAAGGTAATAGACATGGATTAATTCAGGATGAACTTCAAAGACTTTAGTCATTGATCTAACAGTTCATACAAAATCTTTTTGTTTATACATTGGCCCCTAATACTTAGTTCACTAATTTAAACAATGACTTAAATAACTAATATTGGCAATATATTTATTTTTATCACAAAATATTTACAAGGTTGGAATCTAAAAATGAAAATAGAATTCCACATACAACATTTAAGTGCTACTATATAAAATGCATTACCAAACCCCTGCATAGATGCTGCAAGAGCCTATTTGTTAAATTCTTCAATATATATTTTTAAAATTAAAGTTAAAATATTTCACAATGTATGATTGTCCCTTCAAATATATATATATATATATATATATATATATATATATATATATATATATATATATATATATATATGCATTTGTTACACATACAACATAACACATTTTTTTTTACTTTTTTATATGCATGATTTGTATGATTTACAAGTATTGACATTGAGTTTGCATTGATAACAAGCGCTAAAATGGTAGTCTCTTTAAGAGTACTGGCAGATCCGTGAGCAAATGTTTATGGTTAAATGACCAAAGTTGCACAGTTGTCTTTTGACAAACATTACAAGAAATGAGACAAACCAAAATTTTACTTGCATAATGTGTATTGACATTACAAATATTTATTGTACAAGTTTTGCAACACTTTTACCTTTCAACAGACATCCAACAGATGCGTTACTGGTCTGTAAAATGGAGAATGTTGTGAAAACAGTCTGTGGAAGTTTAACCAAAATCAGAGTTAGAGCAGTTCACCCAAAAATCTAAATTATCTCATCATTCATGCCACCCCAAATGTGTAAGGCTTTCTTTCTACAGCAGAACACAAATGAAGATTTTTGGAAAAATATTTCAGCTGTGCAGGTCCATAAAATGCAAGTGAATGGGTGCAAAATTTTGAAAAGCACATATAGCTATCATAAAAGTAATCCATACTACTCCAGTGGATTTATTAATATCTTCTGAAGCATAACAATAGGGCTGTGTAAGTAATAGATCAATATTGAAAACTTATTTTTACTAAAAAAGTTCGCTTCCGGCCAGCTGTGGTCAAACTGCCTCTCGCATCACTTAAGCGCGTAAGCCTCCTCTGCATAGATATTCATATGTAGATATCTTCCAATGCAGCTGTTTCTATGGACAGGGTTGGGAGGGTTACTTTTGAAATGTATTCCACTACAGATTACAGAATACATGCTGTAAAATGTAATTTGTAATGTATTCCATTAGATTACTCAAGGTCAGTAACGTATTCTAAATACTTTGGATTACTTCTTCAGCACTGGTAGATTTTTTCACTTGTTTTGACTATAAAAACTCTGCCAGTACAGTAAGACAAAATACACATGTTAAAAATACATTCTCTGAAAAACAGTGTTTCCATCTGAAAGGACTAACTATTAAATGAAACATGACAATAAAATGCAAAGTAATCTCTTCAGTAATCAAAATACTTTTTGAATGTAACTGTATTCTAATTACCAATGATTTAAATTGTAACTGTAGTGGAACTTATATTTTGTATTTTAGATACGTAATCCCGTTACATGTATTCCGTTACTCCCCAGCACTGCCTATGAACCACAATACTGTTTCCACACAAAAGCAGTTTATGTAGCACTCTGAGCAAGGAGTTTGGTCTGAGGCATCTCCTCCATTCACTTGCATTCAAACCGATTCAAACAATTCTCCTTGTTGACTGTTCCAAAATTGGTCAAGTTGACATATCCAAACCAGCTGATAGATGCATCTCTGTTTGAATATATATGCTCCTCTATTGTAAACAACACTGTGCTTCCGTATTTTTTCGTATTTCACACATCAGTTCTTGTGTGAACTTGTCAACACATTTATGTAACGCGAGAGGCGACTGTGACCATCGTGAATTTTTAGTGAAAAAGGTTTTAAATATTGATCTAATTTCTCACACCTAGCATTTCATTTCAGAAAACATTAATTAATCCAGTGGAGTCATATGGACTACTTTTATGATGGCTATATGTGCTTTTTGGAGCTTCAAAAATTTGGCACCCATTCACTTGCATTTTATTTTTGGGGGTCCATTTGTGACATGCAATAAACAATAGATAAATAAATTAATCAATTAAGAAATTGAGAAATCAATTGAGAAATCAATAAATCAACTGAGCAGTCAGTCATGTGGATAAACAGATAAAAAGAATCAACAATTTGATCATCAAAAAATATCTGATTAATAAAAGCACAGATAAATTAAAAATGCAATATTCAATTTAACAATTTATAATATGCAATTTATGATGAAATATATATATATTTATTATTAATATGTGATTACGGAGTGATAGATGATAGAAAAAGCAATAGGCAAATAAAAAATAAATTGCTCTTTTATCAATTTCCCGCTGAGATGGAAGGGGGCGAGGCCTAATCTGCTGTCATCACTCAGTGCCCAGGTGTTATAGAAGCTCTCATTGGTCAGAGCTCGTTTCATGCCGTTTTCACATTATTAACGTTTAAGCCATCGTAGATGTGGTTTGTCTCTACTTCTAAGAGAAGCAGCAGACCAACTGGAGAGTTGGGATTCTATGCTCTCCGTCTTCGGCAGATCTGTACCGACTGACCGCGCAGTACGAAATCCTGTAGATGGTAGGTTACTGATGCCTGAATTGCTAACCTGTGTCACTCATGGCTTAAAAGCAAAATAAATTGTGATCATGGATGCACGGTGCAAATTACAGGTGGTCTCGGGGGGGGGGGGGTAACCGGAGACCCCCTGAAAAGCAAGATCTGATCCCCGTCTCTCTCTCGCTGTTCCCCGTCTCAACACGCGCTCTGTAGCTAAATCTGGTGCAAAGCATCTCTTCTCTTGTGAGATTAATGTTTTTTGTGCATGGTCCCTGACAAATAAATGAATAAAATAAAATAAAATAAAATAAATAAATTCTGTTTTATTTACATATAGCGCGAGAACTGACGATTGGATTTATATCTGTTTGGCAGAGACACATTGATGTGGCCAGGTGTAAATGAAATGTGCTTTTTCAATCGGATGGCAATCCGATCAGTAAAAATGCATGAAGTGACCCTCCTTAGTGTTCCATTAAGAAAAAAAAAAAGCCATACGGGTTTGGGACAACATAAGGGTGAAAAAATTCTGACTGAATTTATTTATTTTTGTGTAAACTACCCCGTGTGTGTGTGTGTGTGTGTGTGTGTGTGGGTGGGTGTTCATGTTCATATGTCACAGTAAGGTCACACATCCTTCCAAAAGACTTTGCCCAGTGCACGTGTGTCTGTGCGCGTGGTGTGTTTTCCCACTCTGGGCTTGTCGTAGGTAAGATGTGTTATGTGCGTGCTCTCATTATTGTGGTGTTTAGTTTCAGTTTTCGTCAGCAATCTGCATCAAAAACATGAAGAAAAAAGGTTCTGTCTCTCCAACAGCATGCATCCATTCCTTTCTTTGCTATTATTTACCATGCAACGAGAGCCATATGCACATATTCAGTAACAGTTGTGATGTTATGAATTCCTTATGCTGACGTAGCGCTGTTTAAGTGGCCCACTAAATTCTTCAGCATTCTCTGGCCTGTCCGTAAGGCTCAATACAGTGTGTACAGTAATCTCAGGCCCTCCCTAAAACCCATTTCAAACAGCTAACCACATTCACACAGCCACATGCACAGAACGTTTCTTTAACTCAGATACATTTTTGAAATGTAGGGGAGAACCTGTATTTGCATTTATACCAACAAATGTAATTTCCTTCAAGTATCATGTTATGTATTTTGTTTTATAACATTCTGAGGTGGAAATGACAGTGAAGTAAATGGCATTTTCAACATTTCTTAAATAAAATAGTAGACTCTTTTGTCTTGCTAAGTTTTTTGCATAATTTCACAAAATTACAGCTCAATTTAATTTAATGCACAATAAAAATGTTCTGTTCACAAATTATATTTACCTTTAATTACCAACAATTCAGTCCTCTATCGCCTTCCAATATAATGGACAGATTCAGTAATAACCATCACAGATATATATATAACGTTATATATATATATATATATATATATATATATATATATATATATATATATATATATATAAATAAATAAAAGCTCAAGTAATTTTTGTGTTTTATGGGTGACTTCAGGGTGATTGTCATGTTGCATCACCCAACTTCTACTGAACTTCAGCAGGCGTACTGCCACCTTGAAATTATGCTGTAGCATATCTTGATAAACAAGCAGTCCAGGCCCAGAAGCAGCAAAGCAGACCCAAATCATGATGCTCCCTCCACCGTACTTCACCTTTGGGATGATGTTTTCATGTTGGTATGCAGTGTCCTTTTAACGTCATACATAGTGCTGCATGTTCTTCCCAAACAATTTAACCTTAGTTTCATCAGTCTACAAAACATTTTCCCAGTAGCGTTATGGAGTGTCAGTGTGATCTTTGTTAAACTTCAGGTGCAAAGCAGCAGCTTCCTTCATGGTATCCTGCCATGGACACCATGCCTGTTTAATATTTTCCATATAGTAGATTCATTAACAGAGATGTTAACCAGTTTCAATGATTCCTTCAAGTCTTTAGCTGTCACTCTAGGGTTCTTTTTTTTTACCTCATAGAGTATTCTGTGGTGTGCACTTTGAGTCATCGTGGCTGGACGGCCACTTCTAAGGAGGGTAGCCACAGTACTAAATCATCTCCATCTATAGACAACTTGTCTAACTGTGGACAGATGAATATCTAAGCTCTTCGAGATAACTTTGTAACCATTTCAGCTTTATGCAAAGCAACAATTCTTGATCGTAGGTCTTCTGAGATTTCTTTTTTGCAAGGCATGGTCCATGTCAGCAGATGCTTCTTATGAATAGCAAACTCAAAATGTATGAGTGCATTTTAAAAGTCAAAGTAGCTCTAACCCAGCTCTAATCTCAATTCATTAACTGGATTCCAGGTTCGCTAACTCCTGACTTTACAGTTATTAACTTTTGTTGACGTCATTAGCCTAGGGGCTCACATACTTTTTCCAACCTACACTGTGAATGTTTAAATGATTTATTTCTGGCCTAATGGGTCTCAATAAGGGCTCGTTGCAGTACCATATTTGACCACAGATTTCCATTGGGAAAACTGAGGGATGCTGTGGAATTTGGGCGGGCAGCAGACTTTCTGCCCCACATTCCTGAATAACTATATCAAACACTGTGTAATGGAGCTTTCAGCTACTTTACAACTTAAAATGGATAACAAGTTATACTAGGCTTGCTTTTAAATACAGTACATATGTCAGCATTAACACATTTATGGGTAAACAATTACATTATTGTCAGTTTAAATCTATGCTTTCAAGTGGATTAATATTTAGGCGAGGCTCTGCCCTACCTGCCAATATAGACAAGCTGTGCCTGATTACCTCTAACCTCTTTACCCTCTAAGCTTACCACCACTTAGTGCTGGTTTCACCTTTTTAATGTGTTTTAAAGGTCTCATTCACATCACAGGAGATCCGGCAGTCGCAGCAGTGGTTGATCCAGAAGGAAACACAGTCACAGAAGAGACAGAGACCGCGACCAGCGTAAAACTCAAGACAAAGACAGGACACGAGATAGAACTAAAGACAAAGAGACAGACAAATATAAGGAGAAACAAAGGTAGTTTTACATTTTTTTAATAAACTTTTTTTATGTTGTTTATATATAAAGCTACTTGTAAATACTCTAGATAAACCTTATCCCATATTTTAAGAATAGCTAAATCGAAGTTTAAGATTTAGCTAACTTGGGGGAACAACTCTGTAAACCAAACTATAAATAACTAATCCTTCACACACATTCTCACAAACTGTGCCAGCTATCAATCCATCTGTCTCATGTCTGCGTATTGAATTTCTATAGTTTGTATACATCAGAGAGGTTGAGTCAATCGTGTGGTAGGCCTCATCCATTCAGCATGATATCTGCTCTTCAAACTCAGTGTGTACACTGTCCCACTGGGCATCTGATGCATTTTTCTTTCTCTCTCGCTGTTAAAGCAGCATTATCCGCTCAGCTTGATGTGGTTTGGCCTCTCTGCCTGGATTTCCACCCCGGTGTAATATGTGTGAGCAAGAGCTAACTGGATTTCCATCCCCTCTTTCCTGTTTGCCCCTTCAAAGACCCGGCATTGACTCCACCCTAAGGTGGCATGGGCTAATCTGTTTGGGGGAGCTGCTGTTTGGCACTGTTCTGTCAGTCATATTTAGCGGCTTCCCTCACTGAAAAACTCACATGTGCTCAGAGAAGTCTGAATGGAGAGAGAGAGAGATGGATGAGAGATTACATTGTGTGTGCATGTGTGATTTTGTAAATGAGTGACCTCAACTCTCTGTTTCCATCACAGCACACATTTCCATCCAGTATGTGAGTCTTTATGTATTTTATTTAATTCTTTTTTACTTTTAGATCAATATCAATCAAAGAAATAAAGGCAGAAATAATGTACAGTAATGATTTTTTTATTGAGTTTAATATCCTTAAAGCAGTGTTAATAATCAATTTCTTTTTGACCCTTGTGTTTGAGGACATCTGAAGATTTCCTCAAAGATAAGAAGGTTTTAAAAAAAAGTAAATAAATTAATATCTTTTTTTAAAATTATAATTCTTAAAAGCTCTCTTTTAGGATTATGGGTTGAGTTAGGGTCAGTGTGTAGTAATATAATTAGATTTATATAAAAGCAATAGAAGTCTGTGGTATGTCCTTATTTATATAGCTGGTTTAATGTGTGTGATAAAGCATAAATGCATATTTATGTATTTCTGTTAATACATTTTGTTTTTCTTTTGTGTGCACACTCTTAATGGGAATCCTTAAAGAGACCTTAAACAAAACCTTGGGACCTACATGCTTAATATTCTTCTCCTGATTGTTTGGATGTACTGTATAAAGTTAATCGTTGTTAATGTGTTGTGTAAATGTTCATGTTTTATTACTTATTATCTTTTTAACCTTACCATTTTGGAAAGCACTTTGGTCAGCTGCTATTGTTTTAAATGTGCTATAGAAATACAATTGTATTGTATTGTATTATGTTTGAGCCCCACACCTTTCGGCCCTCCAAAGCTCTCACAGCGGATGGTAAAGACTTTGAAGGGAATAGGGCATAGGGATTATTACTTCTGAATGAAAAGCACACGTTGTTGTTGTTGTTGCTTTTCTTTTTCTCTGCTTTGTTTGCGTTCGACTACCTGGTTAGATACATCGCGCAGCACTTCTGTTTCTCGGAGCATGTATATAACGCAGAGGCTTATTGTGGTCCGGTTGATGTGTACACAGTAGGTATCCAATGAGAATAGGCTTTCTACCACTGCCACCGCTATAACCTTAGTATTTCAAAAGGCCAGAGCTGAGCGCCTCAAAGCTGTTTCTCACAATATCATGAACATTCAGTTTGTGGCAGTAATGTTTGGTTAAACTTTTTTTTGCTAACCGCCGAAGAAGAAGATGAAACATTGACTTGCTGGAGGGACGCAGCAATGGAGACGCATAATAAAGACTTTCCTGCAACATTCAGCGTTCACAAGGACATCCACACATTGGAGGATTACTTGTTTTCATTTTTATTAATTCACGTTTTATTAGAGAGAATTATAATTTGTGAGTTTTTTTATACATATACACAGATGTTATGAGCAAGCACCATTAGGCAGCATATTCAAACAACTGTAACTTCCAAAACTAAACCTGTGCTTTCTTTAAATGTGCCGGTGGGCTAGCCCATATTTACTGTTTTTAAACAGGATCATCAAATGTGAATTAATTAATTTACATGTGAATCATTGTATCATATATTATTTTCTCTTAAATAAAACTAAATAAAAAGTGAATAGAATTATTCTTCATGGAAGCATCAAATGAAATATAGTCAAATATTTTAATCAGAATCACAATTTTCCATTACATGAATTAGGCTGGAAGTATTGAGACCACATTATTTCTATAATATTTGTCTCAGTACATGTGTTTGAGTTTTATGCTACATGTAAATACGCTATGCAGTTCAAAACTGTAGGATATGTGATTTGTTATTTGTTGTCTGTATTGGTATTTTATGCTGCCTTCATGTGTTATCGGAATTATCGTAAATACGAGTTTCCCACTTGGAAATTGCACATGAACAACCCCACAAGTCTTAATAATGACTGGGAAACTAATCATTTTGATACCCGAGTTTCCAAGATGGGAGGAGTCGTAAACTTTCAACATGGCAGTGGAGACTGGGGTTTCTGTAGTGAATGACAGGTTTTTTTTTTTTTTTTTTTTGACATACAGCTTGTCACGTAGTCCCTGTGTTTTTGCTTAGACTTTTATTTTGAAATTCTTGAAATGCCCACGACCACGGAGGTCGTTCCCGAGTCTCTGCCCATGCCCACGACCACGGAGGTCGTTCCCGAGTCTCCGCGCATGCCCACAACCACAGAGGTCATTTCCCAGTTTCCGGCCATGTTCTCGACCACGGAGGTCGTTCCCGAGTCTCTTCCCATGTTCGCGACCACGGAGGTCATTTCCCATTCATCCAGGACTCTTTGTCTCGAGCCTGCCATGGCTCCACCTTCCACGACTTCCCCCTCGAGCCTGCCACAGCTCTGCCTTCCACGGCTCCGCCCCCAGAGACTATTCCTCCAGCGGCTCCGCCCCCAGAGCCTATTCCTCCAGAGGCTCCACCCCCAGAGCCTATTCCTCCAGTGGCTCCGCCCCCAGAGTCTCTGCCCGCTCCCCCAGAGACTATTCCTCCTGCGGCTCCGCCCGCTCCTCCAGAGACTCCTCCTACAGCGGCTCCACCGCCTGACCCTGTCCTTGTCCTGCGGCCGCCTCCCAGGCCTCCTAACCCTGTCTCGGCCCTGCGGCCGCCTCCCAGGACTCCTGACCCAGTCCCCACCATCTCCTTGGTCTCCTGGTCATCCACCTGATCTGCTCTGGTCTCCCTGGCCTCCTGGCCGTCCGCCTGATCTGCTCTGGTCTCCTGGCCGTCCACCTGATCTGCTCTGGTCTCCCTGGTCTCCTGGCCACCGCCTGATCTGCTCTGGTTTACTTGGTCCTCCGAGCCTGCAGCGTCGCCCTGGCTCTCCACCCCTCCGGCTCCGCCTTGGTTCCAAGCCTCCCTGACTTTGCCTTGTTCCTCTGCTCCCCTTGCCCTTTGTGCCCCCCGAACTACCTGTTTTCCCCCACACCCCATGGACAATTTGGTTTTTTGTTTTGTTTTTGGAGCATCTGGAATCCGCTCCTTAAAAGTGGGGCTCTGTCACGTATTCCCTGTGTTTTTGCTTAGACTTTTATTTTGAAATTCAAATTCTTTTTTAATTTCCCGTTCCTGTTTCCTGTTAATTTTGTAGTCCTTTGTAGTTTCTTTTCATGATTGGTTTTCCCCTGATTGTTTTCCCCAGGTGTTCCTCGTTTCCTTGTTTGCCCATTTGTATTTAAGCCCTTGTTTCCCCTGGTTTCTTGGTCAGTCTTCACGTGTTGTCACGTTCTGTGCCTAGTTTCCCGTGTTTTGTTTCGTTTTATTCTGAGTACTTTGTTTATCTTTGGTTTCCATTAAAAGCTGCATTTAGATCCTTATTCCTCGCCTGCCTCCTCGCACAGCTAATTGTTAGCACTTACCGTTTTGGTCATATTAATTTATGTATATCAGCAACTATTTGATGCATGGTGTACATTTTTACACCGTAAAAATAGCTTGTATTTGACCAAAATTCCATTATCGTCAGCAAGCTGAGTAATATTTTTTTATTTTGTATAAAAAAAACTCCCTTAAGAAATATATATGAATGAAAGTTTTTTCCGACAACAAAGCACTTGAACGCGACATACTCATAATTACCACTTCAGAAGTGGGAAGTAGGATAAATCCAATAGCACATGAAGGTAGCATATAATATTTGCTATTAACCGATGTAGCCCCAAAACCCAATAACATTGGTTATTGATCAGTGACTTTTTACACCCAGGTATTAATAGCATCTGCAAACAGTGCGAATGTTCACACCCAATAGTCTATTAGTGGCAAAGGGGTGTAACGCCGATCCTGCTCGAGGTTTGAATCTCTCTGTGTTCTTTTCTTCCCATCTGATGTCAGCAGCGAAGAGAGATTCTTTCCTTTAATAAACATTAACATCAAATATTTGAAAGAGTTGTGTGGAGACACATGTGAAACTTGTTTAAAGTATAAGACACATAATACCAAATATTACAGGACCCCAGCTGTGGCACAGTCACAGTCTTAATAAATAAAATAAAAACCTTTCAATGCTGAAAAATGTCTTGGCATTTGTTTTAATGTTTTAATTGACTTATCTATATCAATATTTATTTGAATTAATGTGTATATATGCAATAAAGACACTTTACATGTCTGTTTATGTACATTTTACATTTTAAAATGAGATTCGGAGTGCTCTGATGACAATCGAACGCTTGAACTGGGTGTTAAAGTTGAGCTGTTATCTACTTTCAGTGTTTCCCATCCCCCATGGCATGCAAATACAGACAAAGGTGATTTGGGAGGCCTGTGCCACTCAGATTGAAGCAGATTTGGATGTTTAGATTTTCTTCTGGGTCTTTGGAAAATATAAGTGAACTACCCTCACGCGTTCTGTATAATGTAATTAATTTGAATCATTAACATTAATATGTAATCATCATTATGCCGCCCTATGTGACTGTACCTATGGTACTGAACTATGGAATAATTTATGTACAGTATAAAAACAAATGACCAACAGTAATCTTACAAGACACAAGAGTACCAGCCACAGCGCAAAATGGAATAAAATGCTGAAATAATGTCTGCATTTGTTTTGAATGTTGAAATTAACTTCAGCAATATCAAATGTTATTATTGTGGTCAAATGTGTATTTATGTAATAAGGCATACTGTTCGTCTGCAGGTTGCATTTTACTTTAATTCACGTACACACAAACAGTAAGTTAAGAAAAGTAGGTTTTGATCCTGTGACCTATAGCCCCGAGGCTATCAATCCACATATGTTTATTCAAAGAACAAAATAAGCAAACATACAGTATATTTCATTACACTTATGAGCAGGATTTCAATTGAACCACTCTATTTTAGTCTAACACCGACTAGCCATGTCAATTATAACACAGGTTAACACTGTTAATTAAATGTGTTGTTGTTGATGTTGTTGTTTTAGTAGTGCTGACAAATAAAATTATGAATGTTTACAGTGTATTTTCATTTTGATTTTCAGGAAGATAATTAAATAACTAATATCTATGAAGCAACAGTTTTCATTAATTGAAAAAGGTTGACATTTTAGCATTTTTTCTATATATTAATTCATGAGACAACAAAGCTAGAACTTTAATATTTTACCGCCGTGTTAATCCTCGCGATAGTAAGGTTTATTCTGGTTGGACACCTAGTGAACATACTAGACAGAACCGATCTACAGTCGCATTATCTAGGTCCGTTAGTTAGATTTAGGAAAACCAGACTGACTAAGTATTTCGGTGACATTTTAAAAAGACTAATTATTGCTTTATTTCGACTGAAATCAGACTTTTAAAGTGCATGTAAACACACTCTGTGGCTGTGATGACTGTGTTTTCATCAGGTAAGCTTCACAGCTGCATCACAACACTCGTGTGGGTCTGAACACACACCTTTTGCACATATAAATCTTAAAAATATACTGAAATATTTGTATTTTATAAAAATGATATATACAATTATAAAGATTATCATTTTTATTCCTGTTAATTTTTTTTAATAAATGTTGATTTTGAAAGGCATAACGGCATATCGGCATATATATATATATATATATTGTAACACCTGAGCGGTCTCCTGCCCACCAGAGGGAGCCCTCACCTGAATTCTGAACTGTCACTTCCTGTTTCCTGCCACACCAGTTCCTGTATTGTCATTTCCTGTTTGCCTAGTATATAAGCCATGCTTGCTCATTCATATATTGTGAAGTATTGTCAGATCATCTGCCTTACCAAGCGTTTATGTCATTGCCTTATTGCCTAGTGTTTTGACCTGTTTGTTTTTGACTACTCTTTTGGATCTTCTCTTTTGTCTGTTTGCCTGGTTGGACTGCTTTACTGTGTTTTTGACCTCACTGCCTGTTTTTCTGACACTGTGTTTGGATTTTGATGGACTGTTTGAATAAACATCCGCATATGGATTCTTCCTTGGCTTCCGCCTCTCCATCATTACAGAATACTTCACCTACTATGAATCCAGTGGAAGTTTCTCAGCTCCAAGCGGCGTTCGCTTATCAGAGCGAGATGCTGAAGAACTACCAAGAGCAGCTCAACAAGTTGCAGTCGGCAAACGATCATTTGACCCACTATATTCGATTGCTTCCTTCAGCTACACCACCAACGGTAAGACTGGCATTGCCAGACAAGTTTGATGGCTCTGCAGGACATTGTCGTGGTTTTATCAGACAAGCATGCATTTATGTAGAAAGCCAGAGAGATCAGTTTCATGATGAAGCAAGTAAATGCACTTTTCTGATGTCATTGTTATCTGGTAAAGCGATTGATTGGGCTGCAGCGGTTTGGGAGACAGATTCACAGTTTCATTCCTCCTCTGCATACTTCTTACAACTACTCAGAGATGTGTTTGAATATCCTGAGGGGGGACAGGATATTTCCACTCAATTGTTACACATGTCTCAAGGCAACTGTACTGCTGCAGACTTCGCTATTGAATTTAGAACCCTTGCCGCTCAAAGTGGATGGAATGATGTGTCTCTAAGGGCTGTGTTCAAACAAAGTTTAAACCTTGAGCTTCAGACGGAACTGGCTTGCAAGGGTGAGGA